>NC_065586.1:3310527-3631777 GCF_024542745.1 Macaca thibetana thibetana
TTTTGCTTGTAACTGGCATGCCTGTGTGACCACGTTTGTGTACCTGGGTGCGTACGCTTGTGAAAATATGAATGCTGTTGCTGCCTATCTTATTGAGTAAAGTGCCTGTTAGTGTTGTCAGGTTGGTCAAATGAATCTCCCCCTTTTAACATGTAAATAAATATACCTTTTAAAGAATGTTAAATTATTTCTTTCTTGAATAATATTTTTCAGATTTTGATCTTTAGGGATCTCCACATTCAGGATTACAGGGTTCAGTATTGTGTCTTTTGAGATTATGGTGAGCTCCCCTTGACATGCACACAGATATGTCCACATGCAGAGGTGCACTCATGCACATGTTCACACACAAAGGACACGCCACACACACACACACACACACACACACACATATATGCTGCCCACAGCTTCTGGCCATGGTGTAACATGTGGAGATAAACTGGCATGAGTTGTGCTGTGTCTGTTTTAAAATCCTAATTTTTGCAAAGGGGCCATGCACATTTAATTTTGCATGAACACCACACTAACTCTGTAACCAGACCTACATTAATTCACCTGGCTCACCAATTAAAGATTACAGCCTGATTTATTGTAAAACATAGATAATATAAAAGGGGAAATCGGATAAGGTGGTTTCTGGTCTCCCTGTCCGGCCCTGCACCCTTGGCTTTGCTCACCCTGGGGGTCCCAGTGGGTTGGTTGGAATTTCCTGGTGGTCAGCCTGGCCCCAGAGACACTGTTTCCAACCCCCCGCGGGTTTCATGAGGGAATGAGAAGGAGATTTGAGGCATGACCCTGGGCTGTAGAAGAGGCCAGTGAGGGACGAAGAGAGGCTGCCTTCTCTTCGGCCTCTCTCCTTGGAAACACACAGAGCAGGGAGTGTGAGAATCTCAACCGTACTCCTTCATGCTGTAGGTTTCATCCAATGGCCCTAAACCTTCACAAACCCTCGCCCATGTTCTGTGCAGCCCATAGTGTACTTGCGATGGATGTTTGCAGAGATTTGAACTGGGCTGGAGTTGCTCTGGTCAGCAGGATATTAAACACAGGCACACTGGCAGCACCCGCTCTCAGGGCCACTGGTGCCAGCCCTTCCGCAGGAGACATTTGCAGTTGGCCTGAAAGGTCGAGGTCAACAATGTGGGCATGTCAGGAGAGACGCCGGGACTCACTATTCAGGATTCAGAGAAACAACCCTGAGAAGGACACTGTGGCCCACACTGAGAAGGAGCCCAGCAAGGAGCTCCACCTACCTGGCATCCTTTCAGAAATTACCTGACACGTGAAACCAGACACTCCAAACACTTGAAACCAAACGTTACTGCCTGGGAACAGTGACTGTTCCTCTGTTCACAGCTGGCCAAAGCTCGGACATGCCACACACCCAGCAATCCACCCAAAACACGAGCACTACACTCCCAATTCCAATACCAGGCCCTGAGGTCTTTGGTCTTGTTGGGGGAACGCCCCCACCTTTGAATCTGTTTGCATATTGAATCTGTACAGCATTCGCGGTACCAGTTGGTTGGGGTTTTTAAACAATTATGAAAACAATTAGGAGAAGAGAGGCCCAGGCAGAGGCTTTTACCTGCTCTTGCAGCTCTTCTGGAGCCTTCCTCCACCGTGTGGATAAGCCCCAGTTCTCCCGCAAGGTGGAGCTCCAGCCACCAAACCTCTTCCCGGAGGCCTGCACCTGTGTGTCCATCCTCGACGGTCCAGCATAGCTAAGTTGATGCGTCACTGAGCACAGATACAGAAGAATGAGAAATCTGCAGAACTCGTGATTTTAAACTACTGTGTGTGAGAGTAGTTGGTGACACACAGCAATTCCGCAGCAATTAAATGAATTGTCCAGCAAAAAGGAAGGGTCTATTCCATTCCATTTCCTGCTGTGGTGGTGTGGATGGACCCCAGCCTGATATCCCAGGCAGTGACAGGCAACTGTCGTGTATGCTGTCCGTAGTGCTGCCCAGGGTGTCAGGAACACTGAGCGGGGTGCCAGGGAATGCCGTCGCACTCCTGCTTGTGGCTGGAGGAAGCTGCCTCCTGAGACGGGAGTGTCAGTGTAACAATGGGTGACAGCAGGAGCAGGGCAAAGAGGCAAAGAACAGTGGGGTTGCTTGGGCCTGATATCAGGTAGGAAGGATGAGGTTTTCCCCCCAGGAAATAAGAGGAGTTTCTATTCTTCTGCAGAAAACAGGGAGACAGCACCTGCCCTCTTCTCACTCACGTGGTTTACCTGAGCAGGCTCTCTGCCCTGACACCAAATCCTAACAAAGCAGATGCTCAAATTTTCTATTACACTTTTCAACTTACCAAAAGCATACTTTTGTGTTTCACAATAGAAACATTTCAGAAGGAAAGAGATAAACTGAACTACACTTTAAAAATATGAAAATAAGAATAAAAGAACAGGAAATTAAATAACTTATTGTACTTATTAAGATTTAGGTAATACAGTGTTTTGAGTCAACAGGAGGCTCTTCTTTTCAATAGAACAAGTAAATAATATTTATCTAGTTTGAATTTTGTTAGGAAAATAAAAAGAAATCGAACCTTTAAATTATGTTTGCCTGACAGATTGGGTTGTGGCTGTGGATGCCAAGGAGAACCATCATTTTCTAAAGGGAAAATGTCCTTTTTTT
The DNA here is from genome assembly GCF_024542745.1 of Macaca thibetana thibetana. NCBI lineage: Eukaryota > Metazoa > Chordata > Mammalia > Primates > Cercopithecidae > Macaca > Macaca thibetana. The sequence goes on from NC_065586.1 coordinate 3,313,173, forward strand.
TTTTTTTAGAGAATATTCTAGGCATTGCCATTCTCCAGCTCCTCATTCTCAGAACCTTGTTATCATTGTTTAAATAAAGCACTAACTAGGATGCCAACTTTAAGCTTAGAAGAGATTATGGTAAATGATTCTCTCTTTTCAAAAGTGATAAAGTCTTGTTGGTTAGCTGCAGCTCTATAACTGTCCTTAGGAAAGACCTAAATTTCCACTGAAGAGACAAACGTTATATAAAACATAGAATTTTTAAGAACAGCCCCTGTAAATGCCACTGATTCATTGCCTCATGAAGAATCATTTATGCTGTGAAACTTTGGCAGGGGTGAAGTCGGACAGACAGACTCGAGGCTGCAAATTCTCCCAGAGATCAAGCAGCCAATTCTCTATTCACTAACTCTCAAGGCTTTGGGCTGTACTGAGAGAATATCTGACCCCATCCCCTAGGTGTGGACCTGAAACTGAACGCCCACCAATTCTTACACCCCTGGAGGGTAGTACTCACAGTATCTTGGGTCCAGGAGCCTATGGAATGGGACGACTTGAAATCAGCTTTGAAAAGCAAATAAGTGGCCGAGTGCGGTGGCTCACGCCTGTAATCCCAGCACTTTGGGAGGTCAAGATGGGCGGATTGCCTGAGTTCAGAAGTTTGAGACCCGCCTGGGCAACACGGAGAAACCCCGTCTCTACTAAAATATGAAAAAGAAAATTAGCCGGGCGTGGTGGCGGGCGCCTGTGGTCCCAGCTACTCGGGAGGCTTAGGCAGGAGAATTGCTTGAACCCGGGAGGCAGAGGTTGCAGTGAGCCGAGATTGGGCCATTGCATTCCAGCCTGGGTGACAGAGAGAGACTCTTGTCTCCAACAGCAACAACAACAACAACAACAAACACACAAACAAAAAGCAAATAAGCACAGGAGGTTAACAGATGAAAAAACTGCATGTCGAGAGAACTGTGAAGAACGGCTTAAAACTGGAGAGCTGCCTGGGCAAGAGACCGGGGCTTTGCTTGTTTCCAAAGAATTCTTCCCAATCTGAGGTTTGAAATACCTGTGAGAGAAGAAATGATGAACATTTAAAAGATACGCAAGAGTAATAGGAAGCATAGACAACATGTCTACCAAAATGGAGATGGAATCCTGGGAGGAGAAGAGAGGGGACAAAACAGAAAAAGAAATAGCTGTGAACTTGGAATTCTGTATTTTCTTATGTTATCGTTGCTGGGGTTTGAATGTGTGCCCCCAAACGTAATCACTGATGCAATAATGTTACGTGGTGGGATCTTTAAGAGGTGATTAGGTCATGAAGGCTGTGCCGTCGTGAATTAATTAATTTAATTAATGCCATCAGCATGGGAGTGGGGTCCTTATCAAAGAATGAGCTTGGCCATCTCTTGCTCTGTCTCACCTATGTGATGCCTACCACCATGTTATGATGTGGCAAAGAGGCCCCCCAAGATGCCAGTACCCCCATCTTAGACTTCCCAGCCTCCAGAACCATAAGATCTAAATATCTGTTTATTATAAATTGCCCAGTCTGTGATATTTTGTTATAGCAGCACAAAATGGACCAATACAAGGGTACGATAAAAGTATTTTAGGCCAAGAAGAGGAAAATAAAAGAAGGAAGAAAGGAAGGAAGGGAGGAAGATAGGAAGGAAGGAAGGAAGGAGGGAAGGAGGGAAGGAGGGAGGGAGGGTGGGAAAAGAAGAGAGGGAGGGAGGAGGAAGAAGGAAGGAAAAAATGAAGGAAAAGAAGGAGGGAGGGAAGGAGGGAGGGAGAGAGGGAGAGAGTGAGGGAGAAGGAAGGAAGGAAGGAAGAAGGGAAAGAAGGAAGGAAGGAAAGATGGATAAAAAGAAGGACAGAAGGAAACAGAGATGTTACCACTCACAGAGCATTGCTGAAAGCACCACCAAGGGAAAAAAAGTGACTCTAGAAAAAAGATAAGAATGAAAGGGGAAAAAAGTGACAATCAAAGCAACTAGTAAATATGTGAGTAAAACTGAAACACATTTTGACTATGGCAAATAAGAGTAAGTTCTGATTTGGGGGGTTCTGACCCACCCAGAACACGTGAGAAAGGTGGGAATAATCTACTTGAGGTGATCTATTTTAAGTTTCTTGTATTGTTTTCTAGAAACATAGACAGACTGATTAAGTTTAGATGTTATTAAATCAAGTTTGCATGGTGCACACTGAAGGGCATGGAAAAATCAGAGTACTCATGCACTTCCAGTAGAATATAAAATAGTGCAGTTGCCTTAGAAAACAGTTTTCATCTTCTGAAAATGTCAGTCATGGCATGTAGCTATGATTCAGCAATTCTGCTCTGAGGTGTCTACCCAAGAGAAATGAGAACATATGTCCACAGAAAAACTTGCACACAAGTTTTGTGTGCATTATTTATAATAACCCAAAGCAGAAACAACCCAAATGTCCATCAACTCATGAATGAGTAAATAAAACGTGGCACATTTATATAATAAAATATTTGTCAATAAAGAGGAATGAAATATTGACACATGCTATAACATAGATGAACTTCAAAAATGTGATGCTTTGCGAAAGAGCCAGACACACAAGCCCAGATGTTACATAAATCCCGCTTATGTGAAAAAGCTAAGAGACAAACCTACAAAAACAGAAAGTAGATTAGTGGCTGCTGAGGCGGAAGTGAGTGGAATGACGTCAGGTGAGGGAGGGAGAGGAGGAGGTGGCGGAGACACCTGAGACTCCAGTTTCCTAAGAGAGTTTGGGAAGATGGTGGGGATTCCCCCATCCAGAGCTACCAGCAGAGAGGTCTACGTCTTCGGGATGGACCTGCCTTAGCTAACCTGCGTGCTTTATCCTTGGCCAGGGGAAACATGGCCTGAGCATGGACGTGGAGATGGGTCTCAGGGCACAGTGGCTGGGACTTTTGTCAGTTACATTTCCCTCAGGGGCCAGAGAGAGGTAGGTTCGAGGTTGCTGCGCCGTCCACAAATGACAGGCCACAAATACAACCCAGAAAAGTTATAGAAAAAGATTGGAAGATTACACTGAACAAATAAAGACTTACTTCACCTTTGATCTTAAGCACATGTAAAGAGTAATGGCGTTATTTTTAATGGGGCATTACAGCTACAAAAGATGTTCCCTGTGATCTAGAATTCACTTTCACTGATAGACAAATTTCCCGAGTGGTCTACCCAAGATTCTAGGGAGTCCTTGAGACAGATGGAGCTTGATCTCGGAGCCGTGTGCACCTGTTTGGAAATGAAGGTATGATGTGAGAGGCTGTAAAGAAATCTAATTCCTAGGTGGAAGAGAAGAACTGAGGATATCCCAACAAGGACCCCATCTATGACTGTGCTCTGCTGATCTCGGAGATGTGTTGTCAGCTTGTCTTGATTCAGACCTCCATGCCAATTATCTGTTCTTGGAACTCAGGGTTTTAAAAACAATATAGTTTTCCATTCCCACATTACTTCCCTTAGAATAATGGTCTCCATTTCCATCCCGGTTGCAGCATACGTTCTCACACATAAGTGGGAGCTAAGCTATGAGGACACAAAGACATGAGAAGGATAAAATGGACTTTGGAGACTCAGGAGAGAGGGTGGGAGGGGGTGAGGGATCAAAGACTACCCATTGGGTATAGTGGACACTGTTCGGTGATGGGTAAGCCAAAATCTCACAAATCACCACTAAAGAACTTATTCATGTAACCAAATACCACCTGTTCCCCCAACATTCTGTAGAAATAAAAATAAAAATTAAAAATTAAAAAAATCATAGTTTTTGTTAAAACTGTCCTTTTAAATGAAGCAGAGAAAACAGAGACAAATAAGTTAGAGGATATTTCCTGACATATTTTATCAATCCTATGGTTATTCTTCCTCTTCTAGACTCCATGCCAGCACAGAGCACCCCCCTTACACACACATTCACATACAGTCCCTTACACACTTATGCATACAAGGTCTGAATATGCACACCTGCACACACCACACAGTCTCTCTCATAATTTAGAGGACATTCATTGTCTTCGCAGTTATACTCTTAAATCATTCAAATAACTCTAGCTGGCTTGTCCCTGGGTTCTTTGTAGTGCTTGAAACATATCTTTTGAGGCAGGGTGTTTGCTAAAATAAGAATACGAAATTACAAATGTCAATAAGGAAGACACATTTATATTTGCTTAGAATGAACATAAACACATTGCAAGGTCCTCCCCAGGACTTAGGAGGGGCCTGTCCGTGGAACTCTAGATTCCTGAAGCTCAAGCTTCCGTAACTTCCTGGTAAATCTGCCCCTGATAGATAAGAATGTTTTTAAATCAAAGCAAAGGCCACAGTGTTCCTAACCTTGTTTAGATGTGACCATACAAAATGATTTGAAATAAGACCACACACAGTTAGGCCTTTCTTTGGCATCCCTGAGTCTGAGACACTTTGACCGTAATTGTCAGCTCCGGGTACTGATCCCTTCCCATCTAGTTAACTCAAGCTCCAAGCTCTCTGTATGGAAGTCTTCTATGGGGAGGCTGCGGTGGGGTTGGTGGAAGTTAGGACGGCTGGTATTGAGGGCCCGGGTATGTGGTGGGGCCATTCTGTTAACTCAAGCTCTCTGTATGAAGCTTCCATGGGGAGTCTGAGGTGGGGTTGCTGGAGGTCAGCATGGCTGGTTGTGAGGGCCCGAGTACACGGTGGGGCATTTTGGAAGGGGAGCACTCTTATTGCCACTTTCTGGATAACAGTTGAAAATATAAGGCCTACTGTTCCCCGTTGCATCGAAGTCTCCATGGAGCCTGTATCAGCCAGAGCTCCTACAGGAACAGTGTGCTCCTTATAGGATACTCCAGAAAAGGTTTGTGAAAAACTTTTGCCCTTTGAAAAATATAGTAAGACAACAAAAAGGCAATCCACAGACTGAGACAAAATTTTGCAGAACATATATTCAACAAAGGGCTTGTATTCAGAATATAAAAGGAAATATGTACACACACACACACACATCTTAGTAATAAAGCAAAAAGAGACCTCAATGGTCAAAAGTGCTCAAAGATTTGTAGACACTTCACCAAAGAAGATACATGAATGCAAACACATAGAGGAAAGATGCTTAACATCACTACCTTTCAGAAAATGCAACTGAAACCAAAATGCGATATTTTTGTGCCCACTAAAATGGCTAAATGCAAAAAGGCTGACAATACTAAGTGTTGGTGAAGATGCAGAGTGAATGGAACTTTCATTCATTGCTGGTGGAAATTAAAAATGGTACAGCTACTCTAAAAACTAGTCAGAATCTTAGAAGGTTTAGCATATACTTACTGTATGACCGAACAAGCTCACTCCTTGGTGTTTCTCAAGGAGAAATAGAAACATGTCTTTGCAAACATGTACACACATGTCTATAGCAGCATTATTCTTACTAGCCAAATACTGGAAGCAATCCAAATGCTCATTAGCTTTGGTGAATTCATAAATACCATGGAGTATCCACACAAGGGAATACTACCCAGTAATAGAAAGGAACAAAATAGTAACACCTGCCACAACATGGATGGATGTCAAAGACATTATGCTAAGTTAAGGAATTCAAACACAAAAAGGCACATGCCATCTTGTTTCATTCTTATTAAATTTTCTAAAAAACAAAACCATCATGTCAGAGAGCAGACCAGCATTGGCCTGGAGCTAGGGATTGGAGGAGAGGATCAATTGCAAAGTCACGCAGGTAACTTTTTGGTCAATGAAACTGTTATCTATCTTGATTGTGGTGATAGTTACACAACTGTATACTTTTACCTAAAGGTATCCAACTTTTTCTGAAAAGCAAAAACAAATAGCTGAGGTGAAACCACTCAAAGGTATAATATTGACATTCAAAAAACATGCACAAAAGTCAGGTTGTCTTTGAACACGAGTGGTTTCCTAGGTAACGATTTCCCTATGTAGAACAGTCTAACATTCATATCAACCACATTCTATTCTGGATTGGAGAAACACTGATTTTTGTTCAGTGTTTCTTGAATCAAAACCACTAGGTCAGACTAGAGTTATTTACAATCATCCTATTGGCAAGCCATCTGCTTATTCTAAGGAATCAGCCAAAATCCTTTAGAGCTGTTTTGGAAACTGCTTTTAGGACTTAGTATATTCTTCTGATCCTTTTCAACACTAGAAAGCCTATGTCTTGGAAATAATTTGGTTTCTGAAAATAATTTTTGATCATTTGGTGTTAAGTCTTGAAGTAATCAGGTAGCTGGCAATTCTGAAAGGGAGGGACGCATTTGGATTTTCTTGTTCATCAACAGCCTCAGGACTTTCTGGTTCTTCCTCATCTCCATGAGCGTCCCTTGGTCAAGGCATTCTCAGAAGGCATAGGAAGAGAAGACAACATGCCTCATCTGTTCTTGGATCGGTCTTTGCTTCATTCATGGCACATACATTTCCTGAATGTACAAAGAAATGCTGACTTGAACAATGGTGAGTGAGTGTATGTGGAAACAAAAGAAAAAAACCAGTATTTCAAGGTTGTGAGCCTTTTGTAGATGGTGCCACTGATAAGCAAGGGAAGTTTTAGGGTGAGACCTGGTTTGGGGAGAATTGTCTTGAGTTTGATTGTAGTCACATTAGGTGTAAGTTGCGATGGAACAGTCAGGGAGAAGGATGTGATCTGATGTGGATTCAGGTCTGAAATAAAGACCAACCATGGAGGTGAGAGCAGAATGCATAAGAAATGAAAAGATCTCCAAGGGAAAAGCTGCGTAAGAAAAAGAGGCTCACATCTGATTCCAGGGAGATCCTGCACTGCTCTATCACCTACTCCATCCTCCAGCCCGACCGTGGAAGCTGGAATTTAAAATGAAAACACTTTGATTTTATTTGCACTTATTTGTTTAGGCTTAAAGGACTGAAAATGTGTGACATTTATGTATCTACTGCCCCAGTCAAAGTACAGTAAGAAACAGGGTTTATCTTCACAAGGTAGTGACAGCATGCCCAGGCTAGAACATAGATGGAATCCATTGTGCGTCATGGGTTTTAGAAACTGGAATGCCGGCCGGACACGGTGGCTCATGCCTGTAATCCCAGTACTTTGGGAGGCCGAGGCGGGCAGATCACAAGGTCAGGAACTTGAGACCATGGTGCCTGACCAACATGGAGAAACCCCGTCTCTACTAAAAATACAAAATTAGCTGGCATGGGGCATGGTGGCACATGTCTGTAATCCCAGCTACTCGGAAGGCTGCAGTGGGAGAATTACTTGAACCCAGGAGGCAGAGGCTGCAGTGAGCCGAGATCGTGCCATTGCTCTCCAGCCTGGGTGACAACTGTGAAACAAGAAAGAAAGAAAGAAAGAGAAAAGAGAAAGAAAGGAAGGAAGGAAGGAAGGAAGGAAGGAAGGAAGGAAGGAAGGAAGGAAGGAAAAAGAAAGAAAGAAAGGAAAGAAAGAAAAGAAAAGAAAGAAAAAGGAACAGGAATGCCTGGCAGAGTTCTCCATGGAGAGGAGCCTCTGTATGTCCTAGACACCAGACTCACACTTCAACCACGTTATAGACAGGGAACCACGGGGATACAGCCAAATCCAGAATGTGGGAGATTCCACAGGATACATGACTCGGTTTCTTCATTTCTTCCAAAGACCCAGCAAACAAATGCTTTAAAAAAAAAAAAAAAAAAAGTGGAGCTAAGGAATGGAAGCTGTTGTAGATGATAGGAAAGGTAAGAAATCAACAAATGCAATGTGGCCCCCGTTGGGATTTTGATATAAACAAACCAGTGGGGAAAAGACATTTATTTTGATATGATCAGTGAAAACTGAACACAGACTGGGCATTCAATATTAAGAAATTGTTGCCAATTTTCTTGAGAGTGATAATGGCATTGCGGTTAAATATAAAAACATCTTCTGGAATATAATAAAACATTTGTGGAAAAAGTGACACGTTGTTTGAGATTTGCTTTAAAGTTTTAAAGCTTAAAATGTGGAGGCTGATAGAGATTGATGAAAGAGGAAAGAAAAATATTGGAAATTGGTGAAGATGGGTTGTGAGTGCATGAAAATTTACTAAATTGTTTTCTCTAATATATGTATGTTTAAAATGTTCTGTCATAAAATGTTCTTTAAAATAGCAAATAATATCTGGTGGGTAATCATCAGGTACTTATGCTTGTTAGGCTGAGATATTGTGGAAGTCATTATTCTGGTAGGGATACAGACCTTGGCATCAGAATCACTTGAGTTCAAGTCCTGACTCCTCCAGGATTGACTATTGGGCGTGAGGTGAGTTTCATGACCTCTCTGAACTTCAGTCTTCTCAAATGGCATATGGGGAGTAAAATTAAGATAGATCCTGTACCTCAAGCGTGTGTTCAGGACAGAGAGAACCCTCAGAATTTGTTGAATCAATGCATAAATAAAGGAAGAAATGTGTGAAGGAATAGTTGACACAAATCTTTGGATAAACGACAAAGCTTTTAGCCAAAGTATTGATAAGAACACTTACCTGAAGCACATCAACAACAAGAGGAAGGGGCTGGCCTCCTGCTTCTGCCTGCAGCCCCTGCTCTCATTTCGAAGTGTCTGTGTGGATGCAGAGTCCGGGGCGGGTGGGAGACGAGGGGCATGGTTCAAATCATTTCTAAAGGGACCTGCAGGTGCCAATGGACATTGAGATAGAGGAAATTTCACTAAATGTACATGAAGTGTTTATTTTGAGAGTGGGAAGGCACTTCCTATTTGGAACCGATGGCAGGTATTATCTTAGTCTGCTCAAGCAGCCATAGCAAAATCTCACAGACTGGTGGCTTACACAGCAGATGCTGATTTCTCAGTTCTGCGGGCTGGAAGTCCAAGATTAAGGTGCCAGCAGCTTCGGCATCGGGGAGGACTGGAGTCTTGATCTGCAGACGGTCGTCCTCCTGCTGTGACCTCACGTGATGTCAGAGAGCACAGAGAGAGAAGGAAAGAACACTTGCTCCATTCATAAGAGCTTCACCCTCATAAACAAATCACCTCCTAAAGACCCCCTCTCCAATACCATCACACTGGAAGTAAGGGTTTCAACACAGGCATTTGGAAGGAACATAAGCCCTCAGTTGATAGCAGGTATCCCTTCTCTACGTAACTCTGCAATATTCAACAAAGTGTCTGGGTTTTAGTTACAACAAGATAATCATTTAATAAGCTAAACTTATCTTAGAGAAATTCTAGTCAGCCTCTCCTATTGCAGTTTGCTAGGAAGCCAAGTTTCTCAAGGGGAATAGGAACTGCAAATAACTTGTTTAAAAACACATCTCCTGTGACACACACATCTGTGTACACACACACACACACACACACACACACACACACACGGCTGACCTCTCGAAAGACAATCACAGCTGGGTAACTGTTCTAACCCTCCGGAGTGCTGGTCCCTGGGAAAGTCTGGCAGTGACGGTTTTAGGAAACTCTTTGGCCGAGAAACCCACACTTTGATATCACAAAACATCGCACTGCTTAACTTAATTTTAGCCTTGTGGTACAAAGAAAATACCTCTGCAAGATTTTCAAAGGCAGGCCTGCTTGGTAACCATCTCCACTCCAATAGTTAGCAAATACCCACTGCTAGCCTGGAGGTGCGATCTAACCACCACCCCAGCACCACGGTCATCACCTGGCCAGGGGCCCTGGGAGCCAGTGCAGGGAATCTGGGGATTTGCAGTATTACAGAAATGCTGTAAAATCTCCAAACCTTGTTTTCACTGTTGCCTTTTGCTCTTTAGTGCAACGTCTCTGTGTTGTAGTTATTGTATGGCTTTGTATTTCTTGTTTTTTACACTCACGACTTTAGAGTTAAGTATTTGTACACCAAATAAGGCTCTCACCTTTATCTCACTGTACATACAATAGTATAACACAATTTTGGTGCTTTTAATAGTATTTCTTTTTTTCATTACTAAAAAATGTTTATTTGAATTATATACTTTAAAAAAATGAATGGTATTCACATACAGTGTTACATATACCCAGTGCCCATTTGAAGTTTGTCCAAGCTCCATCATAATAAACCACCAATGAGAAATTCCAGCAGCAATGGGGCAAAATCCCCCTTCCAGGTATGGGAGCTTGGCCTGGTGGGCGCCTGACTGTAGGCTGGGCCTGCATGTCCGGGAGTCCCGGGGCGGCTGAGTATTTGAGCAAAGCCCCTGGGGTTTGTCCTTCTCTCTGTACATTTTCTTACCATTGCACAAGCGGTGGGGCGGCCCCTCCCTGGCCATCATTCTCCACATCAGCTCGGACCTCTTGGCTTCCATCTGGTAGACCCCTCGCTTGCTCAGGACACCCTTTCACGGTCCGGTCCCCATTCACGCTTCACACCTCCACTTAGGACATGAACTTTTCTCCTCCTTTCTAGCCCGCAACAATCCAACTTTAATGGCCCATGAGAACCAGAGCTGACCCCATCAGAAACTTTCCAACAACTCAAAAAGGTCTGTGTTCCCCAGAAGGCAGAAAATGCTCAACCCACCAGCATGCCAGAAAGGGAAGGGCAGAGCTGGGAGCCGAGGAGGACGGGGGTGTGGGGATGGAGGAATGGGGGCAGGGCTTCCTTCTCAGAACAGGCTGACCACCCCTGAAGGAACGGGAGAATGGGCCAGCCAGACATTGCCGGTGCGCTGTCACTTGAAGGAACGGGAGAATGGGCCAGCCAGACATTGCCGGTGCGCTGTCACTTGCATAGCACCTGAAATAAGCTTTCAAAGTCAGACTTTGCTCTGGTCACTGAGAGCAGCTGCGAGTGTGGGGAGACACTGACCCCCGGCACAGGTGATGGGTGTGACAGGTGATCTATCAAGTAGCCTAGGGGTTTCTGGGCGAGGAAGGTGGCTTTCTGAGGACAGGTTCCCTATCTGGTACTACTCAGATATTCTCCAATGAGACTTCTGTGCTCCTCCGAGCGGTGAGACTGGCTCGTGAAGAGGTCTCTGAGAGACAAGAAGTGAATGAGTGACAGGCCGTATCACAGGGTCAGGTGATCCTGGCCTCAATACAGCTTTCTTACCTCTCAGATGTGTAACATCAGATGAGTTGCTTAACTTCTTAAAACCTTATTTTCCTCATTTTTGAGATGGAATTAACAACAGTGTCCAGTGTGTTCATGGTAATGTCTCCATAAATGTTAGAAGGGAGGAAAGGAGAAAGAAAAAAAGAAAGAAAATGAAAGAAAAGAAAGGAAAGAAAAGGAAAGAAAAAGGAGAGGGGAGGGGAGGAGGGGAGGGGAGGGAGGGGAGGGGAGGGAAGGGGAAGGGAAGGGAAGGGAAGGGAAGGGAAGGGAAGGGAAGGGAAGGGAAGGGAAGGGAAGGGAAGGGAAGGGAAGGGAAGGGAAGGGAAGGGAAGGGAAGGGAAGGGAAGGGAAAAAGGAAAGGAGAAGATAAAAGGAAAGAAGAGTAGAGAAGAAGTTCATTTCTGGCCTCCATTTTGGGCCACCCTCAGCTAGCAGTGAGCATCCCTGGGTGAAACGCAATAGTTTGAAGACACAGTTCTCTCCAGTCTGTGTCATCGGAAGAATATTTTGCAAGCAACCTTGTAAGCATTCAAAGGGAAAGCTGGGCTCAATATTTCCTCCACCTAATGCAGAAACAATGAAAGCTGATGTTTATAAAGTGGGAAGATCATAAGCACTAAATATTGCTCATTAGTTTAGAGAAATAGTAGCGTGGATAATAACAAATGATTTAGAAAGGCTGTTCGGTGATTCTTATTTACCCTGCCCGATAATATATGAACAAAAGGCAGGTGATAAAATTAGAAGACATCCCATTTAGAACAGATAAAAGACAACACTGCCTTGTTTACTCACCATGTAATTATCTTGTAAAAGTCTTCACTACAGGATATTATTGTGACAAATAGTTTCAACTAAGGACTAGGCATTTATAATAAGAGGAGCAACATGTGTAGTTCAAACCCCATCAAGCTGTATATACCACCGCATGGAAGATGCTAGCTGAAAGTGGAAAGAATAGAGGGAAGGTCCCAGAAAATTCAAGACTTAAGGTCTGCCAATTTCCCCCAAATATTCTTAGCTTAACTTTCCACGTGTAAAAGCGAGTGTTTTGCGTGTGTTTATTTTTTCTGTTTTAGACTAGTTCTCTATCTTTTTCATTATGGGAAAACAGAGGATTACATTCAGGCTAAATTTTTTTTTTCCTGAGATTTTTGGCTAAATTAATTAATTTGGAAAAGAATTGCAAGCAGAGAGTATAGTAGATGTTAGAGATGATCAAAGATCATTGCAGTGGTTGCAGAACTGATGATTTAACCTCCTAAGGACTCTGGTGGTAGCAAATGCTCCAAACTGATTGCTTGCATTGGTAAAATAATTCTGACTATTACTAAATTGCTATTTCTCTTCTTTTAATGTGGATATAGTGTGAATAAATGGTATGCTTTTCTCTAAAACATCTGGGTCTAATTCTATTAAGGACGTGATGAACCATTAGCCTGTAACAACTAACAGTTAAAATGAACATTTCCCCCCTATAGTTTGGCTATAACCAAAGCAGTGAGAACTTTCGTCAAACCAGTTGCCTGGCATTTTAAAAATTACAGCAGCAACAATAAAAACTCCAAATATCAATTTTTACACAATTCTAGTCTATTATACTCAATTAATTTAGTTAAAGCTGTTTGAATATGTTGATATTACTTGACTAGGCCTGATTTTCCTAAACCTTCATGTAATTAGAACTACGCCTTATATCAGGCAGTGAAATACCTTACCTAGAAAGCATTTTGTGTTTCTAAATGGAAAATTAATATACACATATAAATATATTTGTTATTAAGTGTGAATCTGCATGGTTCCTCTAAATCTAGTTTTAATATGGGCCAAATGAAAATAATATCTTGTTATTAGACTATTTACATTACCTTTGCATTGCTATTGAATTTGTTCTGTTTTTCCCTGTTAAATTGAATATAAACTAAGCCTAAATACCCATAGAAATAAACATTAAAAAAGTAACACATTTAAAATGTGCTCTATCTCTTTAGAAATAGAATTGACTCTATAAATGAGCTGTTAATAATATATGTCTTTTTGCTTTTAAAGATTGCAAAGAAAGAAAGGGATGAACAGGGATTCTAGCTTCATACACTGGTTCAATGAATATGTACTGAGTGAATTTAAGGTGTTGCATTCCACTAGGTTACCAGGTTCTTGGGAAGCCATGGGTAACTTAGAGATTTAGAGGGAACGTTATACACACACACACACACACACACACACATCACAGGTGTCAGCACACCCCCCACCCCATCCCCAGCAGTCTACAGCCCTCACTCACACTTGCTTCCCTCTCATGGACCCTTCCCAGTGGCTACTCCTCCCTTTCACCAGACTCTCATGCTCATGCTTACTTTATTTGGACAACCAATGCTGACCCAAGTCCTAACCTCCAATATTCTCCAGCTTTGCTTCTAAAGAAATGCAAATCCTACTAGTGTTGATGACCCGTCTGTCTGGTATTCAGTCCCATCTGGATCCATTCATTCCACTTCTTGGTTTATATCTAAAGGATTTGAAATCAGTATATTAAAGGACATCTCTGTAGTCTTATGTTTACTGCAGCATTCTCCACACTAGCCAAGATATGGAATCAACTTAAGTGTCCAACAAGGCATGAACAAATAAAGACAACATGTACATACGTACAACAGAATACTATTCAGCTTTAAAAAAGAGGAAAATCCTGTCATTTGCAACAACATGGATGAACCTGGAAGATGTTATATTAACTGAAATAAGCCAGGCACAGAAAGACAAACACCATATGACCTCACTTATCTGTGGAAAATTTTAAAAAGCTGAACTCACTGAAGCAGAGAGAAGAATAGTGGTTACTAAGGGCTGGCAATGGGGGAGTTGGAGGTTGGGGAAATGTTGATCAAAGGATACAAAATTTCAATTGGACAGGAGAAATAAATTCAAGATATTATTGTACAACATGGTGACTTTAGTTGATAACAATTATTATATTTTCAAAAATAAAAGAAAAAAGAGTGAAAGGGGATGTAATACAGTGATAAGAAGCACAGAAAAAAAATAAATATAAGTAAATCCCATTTGTATGTTGTTTTGAGCTGTGGTATTTCAAGGCCAGGGGGAATGCTTAAAGAAACCCTGATCTTGGAATGGCACAGCTGAGACAACAAATTCTGCATCTTGTGGAAGAGAAAAATCATCATGAGTGGAAATAATCAGAAGGGCTCAGAGGGAAAGTAGAAACTGACTTGTGGGTGAGGAATTGGACAGACACTGGGTGGCAATCTTGGAAGGGAAAACAGAATTTAAAAAAAAGAATAAATGAGATACGTTCAAAGACCAAAAAACAGATCATGGTGGTGGTGGTGTAGTAGTTATCTCCTGCTATGTAACAAGTTGCCTCCAAACTTGGCAGCTTGAAACAATGCACATTTATCATCTCACAGTTTCTGTGGGTCAGGAATCTTTGTGTAGCATGGCTGACTTGGCTCACTCACAGGTCCACACTCAGGTACTGGCAAGGGGTGAGGGCTCATCTGAAGACTCAGCTGGGGAAGGGTCTACTTCCAAGCACACCTACAAGCATACCGGCAGGACTGCATTGTATCACGGTTGGGGGACTGAGGTCCTCAGTTTCTTGTAGATTTCAGCTGAGAAATGGACTCAGACCTGCCTGTTGCCTGCCCTGCCTCCCTGAAGTCTTATTCTTTTCTTATTGGACAGGAAACTGACCATCAGTAAATGGTGAGATTGTTATTTTCACCTTCACCTGGACTTTATGGAGATAATCTCAGTCAATTGAGTTGCTCCACTCAGAGGATTTCCAGACACCAGGAAGTCAGTCAGGCATGGGAGAGAGTTGCTCTTTCTGAAGGGGATGTGTGGTGGCTTCTCCCAACTGGTTTCATTCTGCTTGGACGATTGTCCCATGTGCTCATCAGGGGACAAGTCCTGTATGGGAAGGGACAAACGTGACTGTACAATGTCACGTCAGGACCCTGTGTACTTAAATTCTGATGAGCTATTATTTTTCATGCTCTCCCGGGCCAGAAAAATAACGTAGGGAATGGTTTGTCTTGTCACTGATGGAAGCAATGCGCCTCTGAGTGCTCATGCTCACGGGTGAGCCTTCCTTCCCGCCTACATCAGAGCACATCACAGGGAGATGCCTGGGAAGGTGGTGATGCACAGCGGACTTCAACCCAGATGGCTGAGCCAGGTGGTGTGAGAAAAACCACTCTCACAGCGCTGGGGATGTCCCCAGTTACAAGGCAGGTCTGCAACCTCTAGGCTTCTGCCACTCACCAGGTTTGCTCTGGTAACTGCAGTGCCCCATGTCAGTAAGCTGGCACAGGAGATGGAAGATAAACATAACCATTCTGTGTGTACTGTGGGTGCCGGATGCCGTCTCCATCACTCATTCATTGTTGTTGCTGCTAATCTGATCCCAGTTCAGGTGAGAAAAGGCCTCACTGACCCTGAAACAATTAGGATTTACTGATTTGGAAATTTTCTAAGTGGCCACTGCAATTCATCGCCTCTGCAAGACTCTGACCATAAAAAAGCTGCCCTGAAATCTTATGGACAAAACCTCTGCTCGGGTCTGGTCCAGTTGCCAGATGATTGAGTGCATGTGTTAGGTGTTAATCTGGTGGGTTTGCCTTCATAGAAAATCAGTCACTTGTGGGGAAGCCCAATATTGTTCTCTTAGCTTGTCAAAAATAGAAAGCCCACAGCCCAGGAAGGAAAGAGCTGGCAGGTCTGTGCTTACAGGTCTCTGGGACCCTGTCATCTTTTGCTCTTTAGCTGTCAGGGTTGGAAATGCAACTCTCCCTTTCCGTCCTCCGTCTCACTGATGGGGCCCGTTCCAGCTGCTGCTGGCTGAAGGCCCTGTGGGGACAGTCCACCCCGGAGTGCCACTCTGACCGGCTCAGGACAGGAATCCGAGCCGTGCTGCAGACAGGTGACCGGAATGTGCTGGGAGCCACACAGCGGAGCAGCCCCAAAGCCGAGGGCTTGCATGTGCTACTCCAATTAATTCTAAAAGCAACCTCATGGCACTGGCCTTTCTCCCATTCTGTAAATATGGAGGGAGAGGTTTTCTAGGTTAGGGAAACTTCTCAAAGTCTCAGAGACAGTGAGAGATGGAGTTGAAATCTAATTTGGGGCTGTCTGTTTCAGATCTGAGTCTGTCACATACACTGATACTGGGCCACACATCTGTCACTCACAGACACCACAATGACTGTGAAAGGGCAATGCCCTCTTTGTCTCCTCTGCCCATGAACTTCAGCCCTCACGACCTCCCACACCTCTCTCCTCTACGTTCTGCCTCGGCTTGGAAACATGGACATATTAAAGGTCTGTAGAGATGCCCAGAACCGAGTTATTAGATACCAGAGTATGGGGTTTCTAAGCTCAGTTGATATTATAGACAGATGGCAAATAAATCACCCAGTTTGCCTAAGTGCTCTTTTTCAGTCACTCAGATTTTCCTCAAATCACAGTAAAGTTGTTTGAATTACTGAGCCCTGATAAACTAGATTGGTCCTGACACAGAACGATGAACTTGCCTCATACCACCAGTTACAGGCTGAATGTGTGTGTCCTCCCATAATTCACACACCGAAGTGCTCACCCCCAGAGTGGGTGTATGTGGGGTAGGGAGGTAATTAAGGTTATGTTGGGTCACAAGGGCAGGGCCCTAATCCAATAGGATTAGTTTTCTTCAAAGAAAAGATACCAGAGAGTGAGCTCCCTTTCTTCTCCTCTCCTCTCTCCCCCTCTTTCTCTCTCCCTCCCTCTCTCTTTCTCTCCTTCCCCTTCTCTTTTTCTCTCTCCCTCCATCTCTCCCTCCCTCCCCCTGTCTCTCTCTCTCTGCTATGGGAGGGCATAGTGAGAAGGTAGCTCTTTGCAACCCATGGTGAGAAGAGCCGTCTCCGGAAACCAACCCTCTGGTCCCTTGATCTTGGACTTCCGGACTCTGAAACTGTGAAAAACTGAATGTCTGTGATTTAAGCCACCCAGTCTGTGAGAGATTGGTATGGTAACCAGAGCAAACCTATCACAGTTTGTAATCAAATGTTGGCTTTGTGATTTTTTGACGATTGTGTTTCTCCCCCTATAAACTGTCAGCCCCATCAAGACTGAGCTCATGTCTTCCTGCTTCAGTGTTAGATCCTGAATTCCGCGCACAGGGCCGTGCACCTAGTAGGTGCTCACTAAGTCTTTGTTGACTGAGGCCTCAAATCTAAAGAGAATGGGAGATGCATAGGCCTCCACCCAAACACCCGCAATGCCTATTTTTTATAGTTAAGGGAAGCCCAGACAGAAAGCTAGTAAATCGTTTACCTGAACTTACTCAGCAGGTGAGGGGCAGGTCAGGTCTGAACTGAAGGTCCCCTGGGCTCCTCTGAGCAGGGGAGAGAAATGACCTCAGGGTCAGCAGGAGGACTCTGAGGTGTGGAGCCCCCCAACATGCCAGACGCTACAGGAATTGCTTCACTTAGCACAGAAACCTGAGGTGCTGCTCATGTTCCCATTTCACAAAATCAGATCTGAGACCAAAAGAAAATTCTACCACCAGCAGCGTGTCTGCTGTGTCCCCCTCACCTGATGAGCCCGGTGTTTGCCCTGCATGCCCCCCGGCACCGAGCTCACTCGCTCTCTTCCCTGCAAGCCCCAGGTGCCAAGCTCACTCACCCTCTTCCCCACGTGTTGTCATCAGCACCTGCCTTGGCTCTGCTTTCTCCAAACCTGTCCCCATCGATCAGCTGGGGTGGATGAATGATTTCCATCTTGCAAAGTCATTGTATGGGGAAGATGAGATATTCCACGTGAAGCCCCCAGCGCAGCCCCCAGGGCTGCCTCCTTCCAGGAATGTTGGCTCCGCGGTCATCTTCCACATGAGTTTTCATCTGTCACTTACAACAGGAGTGCTGGTGGGAACCATGGTGCAGGTGAGCAGCCTGAGAGCAACAGTTCTTGTTGGCTTTTTTCTCTGCTGTCGTAGCTTGAAATGTCTGGGATCTGCGAGTGAACTGACAGCAGACAGGTGGACAGGAGGGAGAGCAGGTCCATCCGTCTGTGCTCATGCACATATACGTGAAGACCCAGTAATGAGGAAAGGGTTTATATACCAGCAAACACAATAAAAACAGGGACTCAGGCATCACGGGCAGTGTGGAAAGTCCTTTCGGTCTTGATACTAATGGGCAGCTGATCTGAACTGGTTTTGTTTTGTTTTGTTTTGAGATGGAGTCTGTCCTGTCGCCCAGGCTGATGGGCAGTGGTGTGATCTTGGCTCACTGCAACTTCTGCCTCCCAGGTTCAAGAGATTCTCCTGCCTCAACCTCCTGAGTAGCTGCGATTACAGGAGTGAGCCACCACACCTGGCTAATTTTTGTATTTTTAGTAAAGACGGGGTTTTACCATGTTGGCCAGGCTGGTCTCGAACCCCTGACCTCAGATGATCCTCAGCCCCGGCCAGCTCTGGGATGACAGGCGTGAGCACTGTGGCCGGCCTGTACTGCACTGCTCAGTGTGGGGAAGGGGTTCAGTCTTCCTCCAAGCAGGAAGTGCCCCCAGAGGGGATCAATGCAGCTCTGCTTCCTGGGGCAGCGGCTTAAGTGGAGGTGGAGTTTCTTTCTGCGGCTGCTGGCTGCTCAGGAGTTTTCAGTTGAAAGTAATTTCCATCCCTTCATTCTCAACTGGCGTGTGAGCCAGCGTCACCTGCAGGGCTTGGAAGACAGAGATCGCAGAGCCTGGCCCCAGGGTGTCTGATTCAGCGGGTCCAGAGGCGTGCCGATGTGTGGACAGCCATCGCTGACCTACCATAACCTCACATCTGCCGAACAGATACTGCTCAGAAATTAACAATGGATGTTTGTCTTCATGCTTCCGCGCGACACATCAGATACAGCGCTGTGCTGGGCGGAGCCACAAGAAGCCTGGAGACCTGGCTGTGGCTGCTGGTTTTGTCTCTGGACCTCCGGTGCTGATGATCACAGGCTCCAGACACCCCTGGAGCTGCGCGGGCCTTCAGTGGCGTGTGTGTGCGTGCGCGTGTGCGTGCGTGTGTGTGCGTGCATGTGCGTGCGTGTGTGCGTGTGTGCGTGTGCGTGCGTGCGTGCGTGTGCGTGCGTGTGCGTGCGCGCCGCGCCATGTGTGCAGATATGTGCATGCGTGTGTGTGCATGCGCACGCGTGTGTGCATGTGTGTGCGTGATGAGTGTGCATGCGCACGCGTGTGTGCGTGGTGAGTGTGCGTGCCCGTGTGTGTGCATGCGTGTGTGCACGCGTGTGTGTGTGTGTGCGTTTTTAGGGTCGGGAACAGGTTAGCTGGATGAGATTCCATCCCCTGTGAACTCCCGGACTGTGATTTTTGTGCAGTCAATATGTTGCCCAAACTGGCCCACTTCCCTTCACTGTTGTTGCTCCCCTGGTGCAGGATTCATGTCCACGCTAGGATACAAAGCTTTCACACCCCACTGTCACGGAACTCCTGCCGGTAGGGAACATTGGCTATGATAAAGAAAACTGGGTGAAGCACTGAAAGGGTAGTGCTCAGAAAGAGAAATAAACCCGAACAGCCCTGGGGCCATTTCCTTCCTGGAGGTTAGAAAGCTGTCTGTGAGTGTGTTGATCGGATGTTGGCTAAACTGCCTCAGGACAATTGAATCCTGAATTTACTGTAGAGACAATAACCTCACCACACAAGTACAAGGGCATGTCGGTGAAAACCATGTTTCAAACCGTCAAGCTTTGTAAATAATAAAGCAAATTCAGATACTGCAACTAGCAAAAAGAAATCTGAAAATGGTAGAAAAACAAGTTTTACAGTGTGTTCTCTGACGGTGATGGTGTTGAAAAGAAGCAGCATCTCCCATACTACGCCTAGCAGCCTTTTTCCTCCTATATGTAATTACATTTCAGGAGATAGCACTAGACCAATTCTATCCTGCTAGGTAGCAGGTTCAATTGTTATAAAAATAGAAAGTAGGTAAGAGTTCTGAAAGTGTGCACAGAGGAAGGAGAGATCAGTTAAAAAATTATTTTCATGTAAAAATAGTTCACACTCATGTAAAGAGTTTATTTAAACACATTTAATTACATCATCTTTAAAGCATTTTTGTCCAGCAAGCAAAGTGATGTGACCACAAGTGATTTTTTGTTCTAAACAAAGTGATTTCCTGTTACCACCACACAGAACTGTGTAGGCCCAATGACCCTGGTCCGTGTCTGGATGATTTGATTAAAGGGTGGCAAGGAGGAAAGATGAAGAGGGAGGGCCAGATGCTTTGGGATGTTTCCCTCTTTTTTTTTTTTTTCTATATTGAGTGTTTTGAGATAAGTATGTTTTAAAAGCAGAAAAGAAAATGTCCTGGCTGGGTGCTATGGCTCACGCCTGTAATCCCAGCACTTTAGGAGGCCAAGGAGGGCAGATCGCCTGAGGTCAGGAGTTCAAGACCAGCCTGACCAACACGGTGAAAACACGTCTCTACCAAAAATACAAAAATTAGCTGAGTGTGGTGGCATGTGCCTGTAATCCTAGCTACTTGGGAGACTGAGGCAGAAGAATCACTTGAACCCGGGAGGCGGAGGTTGCAGTGAGCAGAGATAGAGCCACTGTACTCCAGCCTGGGCAACAGAGTGAGACTCTGTCTCGGGAAGGGAAGGAAAGGGAAGGGGAGAGGAGGGGAGGGGAGGAGAGGGGAGGGAAGGTCCTTACGCACAATATCAATTACACCAGTGTGAACTACAATCCCTGCAGCAGTTAATATTGGCTCAACGCACCCCTGGCCACTTTCCTGTGCCCTGAGAACACTGACTTCAGGACCCCACAGGACCCCAGGATAGTGTGTCTGCCTTTGCCCCAACACAAATCAGTGTTTCTGGTGACTGCTGTCCTTGGGGTTACCACTGTCTTTTAGGTCACAATGGGGTAACCACTGTCTTTTGGGTGGCCACTGTTAGTTAACAGTACCTTCCCAGACAACTAAAGGAACAGTGAGTGTTGTAATATCTCCTTCCACATTCCAACCTCCCCCACCAAAATCCAATTCACAACCAAAAAATCACTGTAAGAAACTGGGATGTGGTGTGCACCAATTAAGAGTCTATGTTTGTTTTTCAGAAATATTATCTAAGTACAAATCATTTTTGGAAGACATTCTAGAATGTTTCACGGAGAAAAGTTTAGATTAGAAAATAGAAATCTGTTTCTCATCCTTAATGCAAACAAGGCTTACATATTTGGGGGATGTTAAAAGATAAATTTAGGTACATGAAAAATTTGACAAGTTTATTTGAGCTGACAGTGATTCATGAATCCACAAGGTTCTAAGAGGGAGGGAGGGAAAACGTTTACAAGGTGTCTCTGGAAGCAGGACAAAGAAAACGTGATTGGTTAAAGTGGAAAGTCCCCAGCTAGAGAGGTTCCTTAGCGGTTTCTGATTGGTAAAGTCTCCACTTGGTGAGGATTTGGCGGCTTCTGATTGGTCAAGCTTCAGTTTCGCGTTACTATTTAGACTGAGTTGGATTTTACTTGGCTATGTAGCAGCCCAGGGCCCTGGAGTGCCTCAGCCCAATGGCCAACCAGTTAATTATTTAACACGGGATGTGGCTCGTGCATAGGAAGAGGTCTTCAGTCCTCAGTTTTATGTTCTTATGCCCACCCAATTTTATTTCTTCTTCAGCCTCTGTAGCCTGGGAAATGATTCATTACCCTCTTTCTCCATCCTAATCTCGTTTTCTCCCTGGCTTCACAGATTCTACGTCCAGGCTCAATTGGGGTGATCTAAATCAAGAAGGCTGAATACAAAATTATGTCTGCCATTATTATTCCGTTATCAATATAGAGACTACAAAATTTAGCACAAAATCCTGAAGTACTCTCATAAGCGAAGCCCAGCTATGCACCATGCAAAGGAGACGACATATTCGTGCAGCACGTGAAAGGGTGTCCCTCTAAAAGATCCCAGATTCTCTGCCAGTTCCTCAACGCTTGTCAGATGATCCGGTCACTAATAATGAAAAAAAAGGCAGAGACTAAGCTATGTTCTGAAGGGATTTACTTGGCTATAATTCTTTATGTCACATAATGATGGGGTGATTTTGATTGGAGTTTCAAAAGAAACATCTGTGTGGGTGAGAAAAGTGCTCAGATGAGCTTAACCATAAAATATGAGGCAGCAGAAATGCCCCCGGGAGACAGGATTAAGCTGTTCTTCAGGATCTGTTCGGAGCTGTGCCCTTGGGGAGGTCATTCAGTTTATCAACGCCTCAGGTTAGCATCTCAAGAAATAGTACCTCTCCGAGTTGTTATAAAGCTAAATAATTTAGCATCTATAAAATCGTATGAGATGAAAGGCAAAATAGAAATGCAAATTATTATTTTATTATGAGACACCATTAATAGGATGGAAAGTAAAATGCTGTCTTTGATAGATGTCCAGTTCAGCTGACTGATGGCATTGTGCTTCCGTCTTAGAAATGTATGATACTTAACTGCAACAGATAATTGCCTACCATCCTACTTTGTTTCATCTACTCTCCTTAAGAATTATCTTTGGTAGTTTCTCTTCAGGGGTTACCCCTGTCATTTCATTCTGACATTCCTCAGCAAATTGAACAAAATCGTTGCCAGCAATCCTCAATGAGAAGCAATGCATCTTCATTACAGTAATTATGTTTTATGTGGAAGCTATTTCATAAAAAGGTATCAAAGTTTTAAATTTAAGTTCAAAAGATGGCATGTTGCTAGTGGCAATAACATTAGCTAAAGCTTCGTTGTTAAATGGAGAAATTTGTTTGTTAACCTAAAAGAACCTTTTTGGTAGGCTCCCCAGCTGGTAAAATAAAAATGGTGGTCTCACTGTTTAATCTCCAAGATCAGAACCAGGAAATGCAATCCCTCCAGCTAGGAGACAGGCAGCTACCCCTCTTTGATGTAGGAAGCAAGTTGGTTCTGTAGTGGAAACCCTGATTGCCTCTCTCTGGTTGCTTCATCTGGGCCTCTGGGGACTGGGAGGGCTCAGGGGGAGCCCAGTTTCTCATCCAGCTACTGTCACCCCAGCCTCTCGGCTGGCCAAGGTCCCCGGCCTCTGGTCAGCCAGTTACCAACATACAGGGCAAACTGAAGGGCTCTGCCGCCTGAGGAGTGGGGGAAAGTGGGCAGGAGCGGGGTAACCTTTGAGGCTCCTAATTCTCACATCAATTGGGAATCATCCCACTTTCGTGAAGATGGAGTGACAAAGAATCTTTGTGATATTTCCTGTATAAAGTAGTCTAGGCAAGAAATGCTTAATTTAAAAAAACAGATTTCTGGGTTATTTTTTATTTTTTTGGACAATAAGCAAAATGTTTGGATTTAGGACTATTTGGGGGGTGGCCTCATATATAAAAGAATCCTAGCAGGGAAAAAAGATGAAGGTAACTGAGAAAAGCAAACTGAATGATACAAGTGCTACGGCATTGTATAAATTGGTGCTATTTTAAACACCTACCTGTTTCTAGTCTTGGGAGTCAGCGTGCTTGAAGAAATGCAACCTTGGTTTCCAGTCTGCACTCGGTCACTCGCCAGGTTAGGAGGTGGGCGAGAGAGGCGCTCTCTAAGCCTCAGCTTCCTCATTGCATCGTTCAAAGAAAAACTTCAGACAAATTAAGTATAACACAGTTTAATTGAGAAAAGAATGGGTCACACATCAGGCAGCTCCCAGGACCCACAACAGGTTCTGAGGTGTGACTCTGGGGCTGCCACGGGTATGGACAGAAAAGTGGCAATGGGGGGAATGGAAATGAAAGTGACATCCAGAAACAGCAGGATTGGTTCCAGCTCTGTGTTTGCCGGTTTTTTTTTTTTTTTTTTTTTTTTCCTTGAGACAGAGTCTTTCCCTTTCACCCAGGCTGGAGTGCAATGATGCGATCTCGGCTCACTGCAACCTCCGCCTCCTGGGTTCGAAGTGATTCTCCTACCTCAGCCTCCTGAGACACTGGGATTACAGGAACCTGCCAACACATCTGGTTAATTTTTGTATTTTTAGTAGAGACGGGGTTTCGTCATGTTGGCCAGGCTGGTCTCGAACTCCTGACATCAAGTGATCCGCCTGCCTCGGCCTCCCAAAGTGAGGCACCGCGCCTAGCCTAGTGTTTGCCTTTTTGAATAGTTTGAACAGTGGCCGCTGTGAGCGGTTGAGGGGCGGCTGCTGGGATTGGCTGGGGCTCAGCTACATGTTCCAGGAGCAGGTGGTGGCCTGTGAACACATCCAGGTAAGTCACACTTCACTGTGTATGAAGCAACCTTTAGGCAGAACCTAAAATGTGTAAGGAGGCAGCTTTAGGCTAAAGTGAACAGCATGATCTGTACATGCACGGCACACATGTAACATGCACAGGCGCTGGGACCAAGTGAAATTTAATCAACGCTGCTTCCCTCCCCCACTTCTCTCAGCACACAGAGAAGGAAGCAGTCAGGACGCTGTCGAATACATTGTGAATTATTTTAAGGAGGGAGCTTTGGACATGGAAGGCTTTACGAGTTACCTCAGGCCACATCAGTCTGAAGCAACTGAGTACATCGGTTTTAGGCATTTCTGAAGGTGGTGGTTTATGATCCTCTGAGGAAAAGTTACTAAAGTAATAGCCACGTGTATAGTACCTCCTTAGGAAAGTTAGTTCTTGAATTAACGCCATTTGTCATATGGTAACAAAAGAGAGAGTGCCAAGAAATTCAAGTCCTGATCTTTGCTTATTGCTTATAATATTAAAAATGTATTTTATCTCAATACTTTATACCTGTAGTATACAAATATACTTAAACACACCTTATATTTGTATCATTTTTATATTTGCAAAATACTTTGGTGTATATTATTTTATTTCACCCTAACAATACCATTGTGGTTTAGAAAGCGGAGTTTTTTTTCTTTCCATGTTTGGGATGAAGAAACTGAGACTCAGGGAAGTAAACTGATGTTTAAGAACTAACCAAAAAGTGGAGGTAGAGCGGAACTGAGGCCTGAGCAGCCTCACTCTGCAGCCAGCATCCTTTTCATTCTAGCACTGACTCCTGGTTTAGGAAACTAGCACAGTGAGGAATATCCTTATTCATGGGAGTTTGCTCACTTCCATTGTGACTACTATTCTAAACAGAGTTGAGAATAAAGTGAGTATCTATGGGTTTCATGCAATGAATATATGTGTATACCCACAGGTATGGATGTATGGACGTGCACATTTATCTCCTGCTTTTTTCTGAAAATGTTTTGAAATAACTGATTTCGAAATTACAAATGCAGACAACAAAACTGTTGAGATGAATTGATGTAGGACCTAACCTTGATTCTTGTTTAAAACAGATTAAACTGTTAGAAAGGGGGCTGAGCTAGCTGCTCTGTAATTCAAGGATGATGGGATGCTTTTGTTTTAAGTTCGAGGTGGTGCTTCTGCCTGTAAAAGCCTGTAATTTGAGACAAAAAACAAACAATGGGTTACGATAATGCATGTGGTTTAATAGACCATTCTATGACACCAGATGACAGTTGAATTTCTGAATTGTTTGTGCTTTGGAGTCTATTGCTGGGGTGCAGGAAATGCTACCCCAAGATAGGGCACCTTCGGAAATGAGAAAATTGCAGAAGCCGGAAGGTTCCTCTCTGGCCTTTTTCTACCTTTCTCCCCTGTGAACTGGCCATAAAAGAGTTTTCTGACTTACTTTCCCTGAAAATAAGACTGGCATTCCAGATATCAGACCCTCGTATGACTCTGAAACCTGGAGAGGAGCTGCACACACAGAGGCCAGGAAGCATCTGAGCCGAGAGGCCTCGTTCATTTCCCGACCGTATCACCTTCGGATCACACCCTTTTCCTCCAGTCACGCTTCAGCATGACTCCCATAAAAATACAGTTTTCTCTGCGTCTCTGGGTCTTCATTTCTGAAGGTTCTCCTGTAAAATAAAACTATTAAATAAACTCATTATGCGTTTCGTTTGTTCATCCCTGTTTTGTTATAGGATCTCAACCATGAACCTAGGGGTAGGTGAGGAAAGCATATTACTTATTTTTCCCCTCAACTATCACATATGACCAATTTGTCAAGCACATGCTAAACATGTTCCACACATCGCACCATTTATCTGCATGTTTACTGGCACGCTATGAAGTGGCGTTATGATTGCGTTCTACAGATAAAGATACGCAGGCTTAGCAGAATCAGTGCGCCCAGGGCGAGAAGGCCCGTGGCCGAGGGAGCTGGAATTCTTGTCTGGATCTCTGGGACTCCTCTTCCCTCCTGAGGACACTTTCTGTATTGTCAGCTGGAACACAGGGCCGTGCATTGTGAAGCCAGGACAGCACCAGCTGCGTGAAAATCAACGGGGCCATGGCACTTCAACAACCGGAAGTTACCACCGTGTGATCTGCTGGTGTCCAGGCACCAGCGGTTCCAGAGATGGACGGAAATAATAAATGTTCATTCTGCGAGGTGCCGACAGCGTGGCTTTTGCAGGGTTTGCGCAAGGGACATGCGTTATGGGAGACATGATCTCTTGTGTCCTTAGGGATTTCACTGCAAGGGAGAATCACATGGTTGGAGCTGGAGTCCTCCTGGCGCCCCAAGACGGAGTCAGTTCACTGCAGTCAGCAGATATAGTTTTCCTGGTGCCAGTCCCTCCAGAGAACACCTGCTCAGATTCAGGTAACCCTGCACCTGTGTAGGGATCATCCGACACCTGCTCAGATCCAGTTCCAACCCAAGCACCTGTGCATGGATCATCGGCGAGACTTACAGAGCTCCCAGGGATAGAAAGGATTTCCATCTGTGACTCCACAGAGGAGGCATCTGATGGGCCTGGGCTGTCGTCAGGATGCACCTGGCCTCACAGAACCTGGTGGGAGCAGTGCGGGGAACGGCCGTCTCTGTTCTGAGCACACTGGCCTTCCTGAGGACCAGCCGGCTGCCGTCCCAGGCTGACCTGTGAGTGGACGACATTGCACACGCCCTCCTCACTGGGGCAGAAAAGGAAGCGGTCAGAATGAGCAGTGCAACTCACCAGCTGGGGAGCCTCCAAGTAAAGAGGCCTTCCTTCCGGAACCATTATAAGCCAGCATTGCTGTTTTACATAGAAGAAGAAAGATTATAGTTTTCATAAGGAAATCTCATTGTTAATGCCAGCAATATAAAGATAATGCATGTCCACCTGCTTTAAGATGAATTGTGGTTGCTTTTCATATTTCTCATTGAGGAATGATCAGGTATTTACCTATTAAATGCTTAGAAGGTACTTCCCACCTTGACTTGGACTCTGATTTTCCCATGGTCGTGTGTTTGTTGATTGTGTAAATCCACACCCTCACCAGCACCAGCAACTCTGAGACTCCTGTAAGAAATCAGGGAGGATCCCTGGTTGTTGGCATAGGAGCAGGGGAGTGGTCAGGGGGATGACAGACCCTGCAGAATATGCTCCACTGAGCAGCTCTTGGGGAGGACGAAGATGGGAACGAACAAACAAAAGCAGGTGTGAGAGCTCTGAGCAAGGGAGCAGGCTGTTCCCACTCCCTGGGCCCAGGGTTGGTTTCTTTCCTGCAATAAGGAGTGTGATATTTCTTCTCAGGGGATCCTGAGTTTGAAAATGTCTTGTGAATGGTAATGTCTGGGACAAATGTCCTGTCCTGGAGCAGGAGGAGGTAAGAGGGGGACAGACTGTGACCATCATGAACCGTCTGCTGCTGGTGGACCCTCAGGTAAGGAGCGGAGGATGCAGGAGTGTAGGGGTCCGGCTGGGAAGCCTGGGCCTTGCAGTCCTGTGGGGTTCCCGAGGCCCCTTGGCTCTCCCTGAGGTTTCTTGGGCATCTATTGGTAGTACTCTACCCCGAAACCCCCATCACAGGCTGGGACACTCTCCCATACAGGAGAAACAGGGGAGTGGATTCAGGCCCCCTTAATCTCCCCACCTACAGCCAAGCCCTGAGCTTCTCAGAGGTCATACTTGCATTGCAGATGGTGACAAGATAGTTACTGTGATGAGGTCACTCCCAGTCACATTGAAGAGATGGAGGAGGATGAGGAGAAGGAGGAGGAGGAGGGATGATGAGGGAGGAGGAGGAGGATGAGGAGGAGGAGGAGGATGAGGAGGAGGAGGAGGAGGAGGAGGAGGAGGAGGAGGAGGAGGAGGAGGGGATGAGGAGGAGGAGGAGAAGGATGAGGAGAAGAAGGAGGAGGAGGAGGGAGGAGGAGGAGAAGGACGAGGAGAAGAAGGAGGAGGAGGAGGGAGGAGGAGGAGAAGGACTAGGAAGAGGAGGGAGGAGGAGAAGGAGGAGGAGGAGGGAGGAGGAGGAAGAGGGAGGAGAAGGTAGAGGAGGGAGGAGGAGGAGGGAAAGGAGGAGGAGGGAGGAGAGGAGGGAGAAGGAGGAGGGAGGGAGGAGGAGGCGGAGGAGGAGAAGGAGGAGGAGGGAGAGGAGGAGAAGGAGGAGGGAGGAGGAGGAGGAGAGGAGGGAGGGAGGAGGGAGAAGGAGGAGAGGGAGGAGGAGGCGGAGGAGGAGAAGGAGGAGGAGGGAGAGGAGGAGAAGGAGGAGGGAGGAGGAGGAGGAGAAGGAGGGAGGAGGAGGAGGCAAGTTTGCTCTCAGAGTTCAGGCTGGGAATCATTATGAACATGTTGTATTAGGCAACCTCTCAGGAGAAATCTACGTGAATGGTTAACCTCACTTCCTCATTTTTGGGCGTGTGCATTTGAGGGAGCACAGTCCAAGTGGAAGCTCCCAGACA
Organism: Macaca thibetana thibetana; assembly: GCF_024542745.1. Classification (NCBI taxonomy): domain Eukaryota; kingdom Metazoa; phylum Chordata; class Mammalia; order Primates; family Cercopithecidae; genus Macaca; species Macaca thibetana. Next base: position 3,341,947 of record NC_065586.1, read on the forward strand.
CAGGCTGAGCTTGTTACATCAGCCTGATATGAATCGGCCCCTCGGTGTTGCAAAGGCCGGGGTGCCGGTTGCTGGCAGCCCTGGGATCGTGTGTTCCAGGCTAGATATTTAATTCTGAGGCCTGCCCTTACTGTCTGTGACTTTGGCTTCCCGTGGACCCTCTGTTCCCTCTTCTAGATGGAGAGAAGGCTGAGTGAGGCGTGCAGGGCTGGAGCTCGGTTCCGGGCTGGGTCACTGCATTGCCGGAGCTTCATGCTACCTGTCTCTTCCCCAGCCTCAGCTCCTTCTTTAAATAAAGCAAAATAGTTGAATCCCAAAGGAGGCAAAGAAAGCTGGACTGCAGTAACAGACAAAAGGTCCTTCCAAGACACCGTTAACTGACGCTGCTGCCGAAACCTGAGGGAAGAGGACCTGCTCAGTTGTTACTCAGTGTTGCTGACGTCGCTTGAACGTCTGGCAGCCTCTTGGTCTTGGTCTGCCCTGCAAGAGTGTGGAGTGACGGCCTCACTCCAGGTGCTGGTTCTGCCACGTGCAAGCTACACTTGGCAACTTACAAAACCCGCCCGAGCGTAAGCCTCTTCATCTGTCTTTAGTGACTGTGACAAGGAGATGAAACCACACACATATACATAAACCTGTGCACACCTGTGCACACACAGACACACATTTGTGCACAACGCAGGCACACACAGAACACAGGGCTTGCTGCAGAGTGCAGCAAATAGAAGCTCCTGTTATTTTTACTGGTGTTGGGCATCTCCCTTCTGGGCGTCTTTGGAGGAAGGAGTTCTTCCTCCTCCTCCTCTTGCTTTGTTCTAAATCCTGGGGCTGACCCTGCAGGCTGTGCTTCCTAGGCTATTGAGTCCCGGACAGGGTTCAGCATATGGGAGCAGTGCTGTAGGGCGGGCGGGCTGGTCCGCAGGAGGCAGGCAGGCCCCCTGCATCTCTGCTTCAGGTTGTCTCTGACTGTGGCCACATCTGTTCTGTGGCCCCAGTTTCCCTGGTGAGTCCCTGGTCCTCAGTCTCAGGGGCACCACTTCCTGCTGTTGGAGCTGTCTTGTTAGACGTTATGTTAGTCACTGAGGTAAGGAAGGCCCAGTGGATGTCCCCTGTTGTGGTCTGAGTGTTCCTGCTTTCACAAGACTCATCGGTTGAAACCAAGCCCTCCAGGTGATGGTGTTAGGAGGTAGGGTCTCTGGGAGGTGATTTCTAAGTGCCCTTAGAAAAGAGGCCTCAGGCTGGGCGCGGTGGCTCACGCCTGTAATCCCAGCACTTTGGGAGGCTGAGGCGGGCAGATCACGAGGTCGGGAGATTGAGACCATCCTGGCTAACACAGTGAAATCCTGTTTCTACTAAAAATACAAAAAATTAGTCAAGTGTGGTGGCGGGCACCTGTGGTTCCAGCTACTCGGCAGGCTGAGGCAGGAGAATGGCAAGAATCCGGGAGGCGGAGCTTGCAGCGAGCTGAGATCTCGCCACTGCACTCCAGCCTGGGCAACAGAAGGAGACTCCGTCTCGAAAAAGAAAAAAGGAAAAGAAAAGAAAAGAAAAGAAAAGAAAAGAAAAGAAAAGAGGCCTCAGCCCTTCCACTATGCAAGGACACAGCGTGAAGGCGCCATTTATGAACCAGGAGGTGGATCCTCACCAGACACCAAGTCTGCTGGCATCTCCATCTCCATAAAGTGGTCTTGGTCCATGTGTATAAGTCACACCTACTCTGAGCCCTCAGAAAATGATGTGGACACCAGACTCCAGCCAGGGAAGGAACACTGTCCTCGACAGAGGCCCACCTGTCTTAGACTTTCACCTCGATCTTGGACTTCCCAGACTCTGGAATTGTGAAAAACACATTTCTCTTGTTTCTCAGACACCCAATCTATGGGATTTTGTTATAGCTGCCTGAACAGACTAAGACATTCCCCTTCCAGTCACCACAGTAAATCAGAGGCAAGACTGCACTCGGAGTGCAACGGGAGAGATCACAATGGGAGAGATCACTACGGGAGAGATCACTACGGGAGAGATCACAGTAGGAGAGATCACTATGGGAGGGGTCACTAAGGGAGAGATCACTACGGGAGAGATCACAATGGGAGAGATCACAATGGGAGAGATCACTACGGGAGAGATCACTACGGGAGAGATCACAATGGGAGAGATCACAACGGGAGAGATCACTACGGGAGAGATCACAGCAGGAGAGATCACTATGGGAGAGATCACGACAGGAGAGATCACGACAGGAGAGATCACTATGGGAGAGATCACTACGGGAGAGATCACAGTAGGAGAGATCACTATGGGAGGGATCACTAAGGGAGAGATCACAACGGGAGAGATCACTACGGGAGAGATCACAGCAGGAGAGATCACTATGGGAGAGATCACTACGGGAGAGATCACAGTAGGAGAGATCACTATGGGAGGGATCACTAAGGGAGAGATCACAACGGGAGAGATCACTACGGGAGAGATCACAGCAGGAGAGATCACTATGGGAGAGATCACTACGGGAGAGATCACAGTAGGAGAGATCACTATGGGAGGGATCACTAAGGGAGAGATCACAACGGGAGAGATCACTACGGGAGAGATCACAGCAGGAGAGATCACTATGGGAGGGGTCACTAAGGGAGAGATCACTACGGGAGAGATCACAATGGGAGAGATCACAGTAGGAGAGATCACAATGGGAGAGATCACTATGCGAGAGATCACTATGGGAGGGATCACTAAGGGAGAGATCACTACGGGAGAGATCACTACGGGAGAGATCACAGCAGGAGAGATCACTATGGGAGAGATCACTACGGGAGAGATCACAGTAGGAGAGATCACTATGGGAGGGATCACTAAGGGAGAGATCACGACAGGAGAGATCACTACGGGAGAGATCACAGCAGGAGAGATCACTATGGGAGAGATCACTACGGGAGAGATCACAGTAGGAGAGATCACTATGCGAGAGATCACTATGGGAGAGATCACTAAGGGAGAGGTCACTACTGTCTTGAAAGACTTAAGCAGACGAGGATGGGGGTTCCCATAGCACCTTCAATGTAGTCACCGGCCCAGCCCCTCTCAGGACCAGGCGAATGGCTGCAGATAACAGTGGGCTGCTGCAAACTCAAACAAGTGATCGTTTCAATCACGGTTGCCTGGTGTGGCCTCTTTACTGAAAGAGTTTCTGGCATTTGTACGCAAGACAGAAATGCACTGCCATCAACCTCAGTTCCATTCAGCATGTCAGCGAACCCCAGAAAGATGGTATCCAGGGAAGCATCTCGCACAGCAGCTATGCTTCCCTCCAGACACTCGGTCATCAGCTCTGTGACAGGAGGCAAAGATGTGTTTGGACTCCCAGGGCCTGGTGAAGGCTCAGCTGTGTGGTCTGGGAACAGGAGAGAGAAGGGCTGCGTCCTCCCAGGTTAAAGCCTGTTGAGGACTGCGTTTCTGCTCTGGCTGGAATCTGGTGCACATCATTTTCTGAGGGCCCACACTGTGTGATTTACCCACATGGCCTAGGGCCACTTTATGGAGACAGAGATGCGACAAGGGGTCCACACCAGGCATCTGCCGGCCTCCCTTTGTCTTGGTGGCGCAGAAGTGCTGGATGCACCCTGGAATGTCAGGAGGAGAGGAGGGAGGTGGGTGAATGTTATTTATTGCATACTACCCTCAGACCAACGGCTGCAGCAGCCACCGTCCCCCGCCCCCTCACTCTCCTGCTGTCTGTTACTGGGTTTGGGTGATTACCAGAGGCCACCTCCTTGAAGGGTCAGCAACATGGCAGAGCAGACTGACGAGGGTGTGGATAGATTCGGGCAGCTACACACCCACCGTGGGCTGCACCACGGCACCCTGGCCCGTCCGAAAACCACACACAGCTCTGCCTGTGCCTGGACTTTTTGCTCATCAAGCACCAGCAGCCCTCGATCAAGGAGAGGCAGGGACAGGTGAGAAAAGCCTCCTTGATTCTGTCGGTCAGTGGGACTGTCCTGAAGCGTTTGCCTGAGCCATCTGCTAGAGGGGCCAGCTCATTAACCCTAATGGGCTTCCCTACTCCCTGCCTCTCCGCTCCCTTTTCTCAGGTGGGGACAACCTGCCTCTCCGCTCCCTTTTCTCAGGTGAGGACTGGGACAGTGGGTTTTTCCCTGCACGGTCTCACTTTTCCACTCACAATTCACACATGACCCCATGTATCGGAATCCCCAGCTCCACGGGGCCCAGCTGGGAGAATTCAGCTGGTCCCACCCCTGGCAATTCCTGTCTGCTGAGGCGGTGTGGCTGCTGTAGGGGTGCCCGCTGAGAGCCCGCCAGGAGAGCAGCTTCTGACAGGACAGATTTCAGCTCCCCCGCCCTTGAGATCTGATGTGTCTTCCATTCCTGGGCCCACTCTCTGCAAGCCACACCCTGACCAGGGCCACATGTCATGGATGTGGATGCCCGGCCTCTGCCCCCAGCCTGGGCTCCCCTAACAGACAGTCTCTCCTACAGGGCTCCCCATCAGCTGAGCTGCGGGGCCTCAGGGCTGCCGCCTCCGTCTGTCCTCGGCTCTTCCTGCCCTCTCTCTGCTTCCTTTTCTCCATCCATAGGTGTCCGGCCTGCACCGCGGCCTGAAGCCCTCTGGCCTCCGGCTCCACCTCACCTTTACCCACAACGGGCTTGTCCCAACCAATCTCCTGCAAGTCCGATTCCATCTCAGTGTCTGATTCCTGGAGGACCCCACAGACACGGTGTGGTTACCAGCCTTCTTAACACTTCACTGCAAGATTTACAAATAAGGGTTGTGGGCCCAGGTGCGGTGACTCACGTTCATGACCCCAACACTTTGAGAGGCCGAGGTGGGAGGATCACTTGAGGCCAGGAGTCCAAGACCAACCTTGGAAGCATAGTGAGACCCCATCTCTACAAGAAATACCAAAATTAGCCAGGCGTGGTGGTGCATGCCTGTAGTCCCAGCTACGTGGAAGGCCGAGGTGAGAGGATTGCTTGAGCCCAGAGGTTGAAGGTTACCATGAGCTCTCATTGCCCCACTGCACTCCAGCCTGGGCGACAGAGTGAGACTCTGTCTCAAGAAGAAATAAACAAATAGATCAACAAGGTTTGTGCTCAGTGCGCAGATCCACCAGGCTTTAGTGTGCTGGACCTACTGAGGGTCTCGTGGTGGATCTGAAGGAATCAGTCACCAAGGCCCTTGGCTGCTCCATGCCAGGCCCATAAAGAAGAAACAGAGGCAGGGCGTGGTGGCTCACGGCTCTAATCCCAGCACTTTGGGAAGCCAAGGTGGGTGGATCACCTGAGGTCGAGAGTTCAAGACCAGTCTGACCAACATGGAGAAACCCCACCACTACTAAAAATACAAAATTAACCAGACCTGGTGGTGCATGCTTGTCATCCCAGCTACTTGGGAGGCTGAGGCAGGAGAATGGCTTGAACCTGGGAGGCAGAGGTTGTGGCGAACTGATATTGCGCCATTGCGCTCCAGCCTGGGCAACAAGAGCGAGACTCCATCTCAAAAAGGAAAAAGAAAAGAAACAAAAACAAAAACAGAAGACAGGCTCTGCTCCGGGTAAGGTCAGCCGGCTCAGGAAGGAGAGACTCGCAGCACAATTGTCACGGCCCACAGACGAGAGCGTCTCCTCCAGTTGGGTGCCTGCAATGTGAGCGCCAGTGAAACAGGGGCTCCGGGAGGAACGTGTCAGGGGCTTGGTGTCATGGGCTGAGGTGGGTTTCCCAAGACTCATGCGCTGAAGTTCTAACTCTCATACCCCAGGATGTGGCCAGACTTGGAGACAGGGTCATTACAGAAGTAACTCAGTTGAAATGAAGCCATTGGAGTGACCCCAATTTGATCTGACTGGCATCGTATGAGAAGAGGAGGTTAAGGCAGACAGGCACACAAAGAGACAACTGACTGAGGACATGGGGAGAAGACGTCATCCACTAGCCAGGAAGGGAGGCCTCTGGAGGAACCAGCGCTGCCGACAGCTGGATCTCAGACGTCCAGCCCCCGAGAAGCGATAGGATCATGTCTGTGGCTTAAGCCGCCCTTCTGCGGTGTTTGTTACCAAGCCCCAAGCAGACTGAGACCCTAGATTTGGGCGTGAAGGCTAAGCGGGTGATTTCTCCTTAAACGGCAGGGCTGGATTCGGAATTCCAGCTTCCCAAGGCCACAGACAGGCAGGCAACATCTCTGTTTCTCCTTCCTTTTCTGCCCAGCATGGAGACCCCAGTGGCATCGTTGTTAAAACCTGCTTTCTGAAAAGCGCCTTTGTGGTCGCAGGAAGCTCACGGCTCCTTTATCTCTCTTATAAAATTCCTGATGGCGTTTCCATGAAAGAAGTCACGATGGAACAGCCAGCTGGCCAAGGTCAAATCGTCCCTCCATGCGGTTTCTCCCCTTCCGAACAGGCTCTTCCCGCAGCCTGTGTCAGCCGAGGCAGAGAGCCGTGGAGCTTTTCACACCAGGAGAGCATGTCCTCTGTCCTCTGTGCTTGTCTGAGAAAATAAAAATTTAGATCACTCCATGTGTTTGAGGATTCGTCAGTAGAATCATCTGGTGAGATAAGCACCTGTGCTCGATTGTGAGTTAGAAAAAGAAAGTGATTTAAGCATCACCTAACAAAGGTGGTGCGATACGAACCGCAAATTGGGTTTCAGACACACCTTCCCAGGAGCACATCTGATACGGGTGGGGCAGAGCGGGCCAGAGGCTCCCCGGCTGTGTCTCTAATAGCAGAGAACCCAGGAGCTAGGGAGGGGTGTGCCCAGACCCAGCCGGGCCATCCCTGCTGCACTGCGGCGGGAAGGACAGGAAGCCAGTGTGACTGCCACAACCCTTGTCCTCTCTGCAATGGGCTGGGAGCACCTCACGGACTCACATTCCACAATGAGATCCCACAGTGAGAGGATGGAATTAGATCAGTGGGTTTCAAACAATAGCATTCCAAGGAGTGTCAGGTGCCTGGATAGAGTCTGGGGAGAGCAGGGGCTGTCGGGAGAACAGGCACAGCCTCGCATCAACAAGCCCGTGTAACAAAGCACCATAGACGGGCAGCGTAAACAGCGGGCATTCAGCGGGCATTCATTGTCTCAAGGTCCTCAAGGCCGGGAGTCGGCATCAAGCTGTCCACGGGGACGGTTTCTCCTGAGGCTTCTCCCTGTGGCTTGTGGACAGTGTCCTCTCCCCAAACCCTCAGGGCCATCCCTTGTTCTGCATCTGTGTCCTCATTTCCTCTTCTCATAAGGACACCAGGAAGGTTGGATTAGGGTCCACCCTGTCGGCCTCCTTTGACCTTCATTACCTCTTTAGGCGCAGTCGCGTTCTGGACAGCCAAGGTCTGAGCTGCAACAGATGAATGTGGAAATGATGATCAGCCCCCAACAGCCCTTCTCCTTCTCTTGACCTTTACAGCGGCTTTCTGTGTTTATCTGCTTTTACACGTTGGCGTTTGGGGTGAAATCATATTTGAAAAAGAGGTTTGATTCATCACAAAGGTCTGTAAACCCCCGAGATGGACGGAGGCTCTGCCTCTCCACAGGCTCGCGCTTGGAGCTTGGAGGATCCATGGAGGATGGGGGCCGGAGTCTCCAGGGCCCACGCTGAGGCCATGCCTCGACCGACGGAGGCGGCTTCTCAGTGGGGTGAGGCGCCTGGGGTGCATTGCTCCGAGAAATGCCTGGGCGTCAGCACACCCCTTCCCTCCTGGGTGGCCAGAGCAAAAGGCTTCTCTTTTTCTCTTTTCACCAAGGAAGAAGGCTCCATTCCATGTGGCACTGTGGCTCTTGGTGGCTGTTTTAAAGCCATTTCCTATCTTCCGAAGCCTAAGTAAGGAAGAGCAGGGGTTTAAGAAGACCTGAGGCTACAGCCGAGCTTGTCCCAGTTTGCTGGGTGGTGGAGGCCCATGTGGCCTGTGCTTCTGGCACGTTCTCCCGAGCCACAGTGGGAATAGGACCTGGCCACGGGAGTTGGGAGCCGTGGAAGACGTATTCCACTGGTCTAGAAGCCGAATCGAATGCTGTGACATTGTATCCCGGCCCACAGCAAAACGAGTTGGCTCAAATAAGAATATGGATGCCGTATCCTAAATCTTCCCATTTCAATAGCTTAAGTTGGGCTGGTTGGGGTTGGATTGGCCAGTTCCTGATGCAGAGCAAATGACAGACCTTTCAGGACTGTTTTCTGATTCTACCAAGTGACCGTAAGAGAGGGGAGAGGAAACAGGTAAGAATCCGTTTTACGATTATAATCAACCCCTCTCCTAAAGGACAGGGCTGCTTTTCTGAGAAATACATCATCCTCTGGAACATCCAAAGATATTTTCTCAGTAAGAAAGAGAAATGGGGCCAGAGTGAATCCAAAGAAGGTGGGAAAAGCAATACCAAGATTCAGTCCTTACGACTTTGGGAATATTGCAAAGTTAAACAGAACGTGACTACCTGGGGCTGTCGGACGCATTTAGTCTTTGACTCCGGTAAGTTCTCCACCTGCTTCCTCTCTCTCTTTATGGGATGAGGGGTAAGGGAAGGGGGTGGGAGGGTGCAGGGCACAGAGGTGGGGGTATAAGCCTCCTGCTCTCGGGAAGCACAGACAGTAACACCAAGTGACTCCAGCAGACAGCTGGAAACTCTATTAATAAATATCAGAGACCTATTCAGACGTGCCCGTGTTCTGGCCTAGGACCTTTTGGAGGGTAGACGGCTGATTCCTTGGAACCTACAAACTAAAGAAACAGAAGCTGCCTCGGAACCCAGACTCCGGGCCCTGCGGGGGTCAGCCTTCTACCTTTCCTGCTGTGCAGTTTCCTCACAGCTGTCGGAAGCAGGGAGACTCCAAAATCACCATCGCGCTCGAGTCCAGCGCTGTAGCGGGAAGCTCTAATGGACCTACCGAGACATTTCTTTCTAACCTCTGCGAACCCTGACGCTCATTTCTCAGTGTCTTCTATTAGCATCTTTTTGCTTCATGAGAGTAAGTCATGTCCCCGCAACGTAATTACAGACTCCTTAAAGGGACAGGTGCGTCTTATATGCAAATCCTAACACATACAGGGAATTGGTTAATCACTCAGATAATGTTGCTGTCATATATTATTATAGATTAATATTATATTGATACTAATATTATTATATGTTAATAATTATATTATATTATCTGAATGATTAATTCCTCATATGTGTTAGGATTAGCATATAAGACAAATTCACAGTGGCCAGTTAATCTAAGTAATTAGTTAAATTATTAATGAATGAATGAATTATTATATATTACTATTAAACAATGAATAATTATTTATTATTTATAAATAGTAAATATTTGTAAATTATTTATTGGTATTAACTATATAAATTATTGTTTAAATTATTAATCAAAATAATTAAATATTTAATGCTATAAATATTTTCTTCATACTTTGTAAAGGAGTAGCTAATCAGATTTCTCTCACAGACGTTAAAAACAGCTGTGAAGAATAACGTGAAAAGACACGTGTGTACGCGGGGCTGTGAAGTAGGTCTCTGATATCTATTAATAGGAACACTGAATAAGGCAGTCTGAGGAGAAATGGGAACCCATGCATTAGAAGCGAAAGAGCTGGGCCGGAGAGAGATTGTGGAGGTAGAGACAAATGGCTTTGCGCTACGGAGGGCAAGGAAGAAAAGAGGGAATTAGGAATGACTCCCGTGCTCACGGTTTGAGCTGGCGGCGCCATGGGGATGGATTTTGTCATGATAAGGCCACTTTTCCCGAGAGCGTCGTTCAGTTCAGTTTCTGGGGAATGGAAAGCCAGAGTGGAGATGTCAAATTACAAAACAAATGCTCTCCTCTTCCCCACCCAGGCGAATATCTACTTTACATTTAACAGGCTTTTGAAAACTTCGTCTATGTCGATTCTGAGTAGCTGAGCAAAGGAATTTCTTCTGAAATCCCGCTTGTTCTTACGGCCTTCACTTCTAATGAAGTCTATGCAGTCCATTTCAGTAACTTATAAAGCTGCTGAAAATTCCCCTAGCTTTAATAGTAAAATCCAAGATACGAGTAAAAAAAGCAAGATAAGACTTGATGGATAGTTTAGGCATGAAGTCAACAGGTATTCATTCCATTTAATCTTTTCTCTCTTGTTCCCTGGAACTTAAAAAGCTAATAATTTACTTGCGCAGTCTCTCCTCCTGCAAGAACGCCATCCCAGCCAAGCAAAACATATGGCAGGTCAGGATGACTGGCACATAAATCAGAGTCAAACAGAGTTTCACTTCAATTCAGCAAAAACTGTGGAATTTGCTTTTTCTGACTTCTTTCTTTCTCTTCCTTCCTTCCTTCCTTCCTTCCTTCCTTCCTTCCTTCCTTCCTTCCTTCCTTCCTTCCTTCCTCTCTCTCTCCCTTCCTTCCTTCCTTCCTTCCTTCCTTCCTTCCTTCCTTCCTTCCTTCCTTCCTTCCTCCCTTCCTCTCTCTCCCTTCCTTCCTCTCTCTCCCTTCCTTCCTTCCTTCCTTCCTTCCTTCCTTCCTTCCTTCCTTCCTTCCTTCCTTCCTTTCTTTCTCTTTCTTTCTTTCTTTCTTTCTTTCTTTCTTTCTTTCTTTCTTTCTTTCTTTCTTTCTTTCTTTCTTTCTTTCCTTTTTTGCACTAAGTCTTCTCCAAAATGATGCTCAAAAAAACTGGTACTATCATTATTACACTTTACTGTGTCTATTTTTTGGCATTTTTTCAGGAATGGATCTAAAACTATTTTTGGCCTGAGCCATGCCTTGTTAAGATGCAGATCCTGAGCTGGTGGGTCTGGAGTGAGGCCTGAGGTTTGCATTTGTAAGGAGCTCATGGACGCTGCCCTTGCTGCTGGTCTGCGGGAACACTTTGGGTAGCCATATCCAGGGGCACCTGGGGGGCCGGGAAGCCCTGCACAGCTGTTCCACTGAGGCAGGGCTGGTTTTGTGCCCCCTCAACCCACATCAAGGGGTAACTGGGTAACTGGATGGGGGCTGCCCTGGCGAGGCTGCTCCTCAATTCTGTATGCCACCCAACTGGGCACGGCCAGTTAATTCCATTCAAATCCATTCAGAGCGCAGCTGAGGCGAGGCCTGGTGTGGTGGAAGGAGAATGGCATTTGGAGCCAACAGACAGGAGTTTGGGTCCCAACTCTACCACTTAGAGGCAGCAGCACCATTTGTTCAACTTTACATTTCTTATGCGAAATCCACAGTATATATCACCTCAACCATATAATTTTCGAAACAGCAAGTGAGATATTATGTTTGCAAAGATTTTGCCAAGAATTCTTAGTTGGTTCTCATGACCTTAAGTTGTGATCAAATTCAAAACTCATACTATATTTTGTATAGTTCTATTTTTGTAACACAGCTATTACATAAATGCAAAATGCTGTTGAATGTACGTATATGTGTAGATAGAGGATAGATGATAGATAATTAGACGATAGGTAATAGATAACACATAGATGATAGATGAAATAGTTATAGGTTAGGTAGATGATGGCGAAATTGATGATAGATCATTCAGATTGATAACACATATATAGATAATAGATATGGATAATCGATAAATGACAGATTTGGAAAGATAATAGATAGCTAATAGATAGATGATAGATAAAGATAAATGGATGATAACTAATCAGGGGTAATTTCCTTATTCCCTTCTACAGTTTGGCCTATCCATCTGGGCTGTGGGTGTGGTCCAAGCCACGTACCTGTGCTGAGTCAGCGTCTCTCACTGTACAAGCTCAAGGGGAGCTGGTGACCTGGGCAGGTGGCCCTGAAGGTGAGCGGGTCTCCATGCTGCAGCCCACTCTCCCTGCCTCTCCTTTTCACTCGCTCTGCTTATTCTGGCTGAGGAAGGAACAGGAAGGGACAGGAAGGGCTGATAGGTTAACCACACAAGTGAAGTTTGACGGGTACTCTTGTGGTTGGGTTTCCTGGAAAAAGACCAAGGCAGAGGTTCTGGGGAGTCTCTTGTAGAGGGGAGACAATGCCCACAAGGGGGCCCCGACAGCTTCGCATGAAGGCTCAGGACCAGAAGAGCCCTTCAGAGAAGCCCTCACTGAAGCAGAGGAGGGGGGCTTGTGTCCCCAGACTCAGTGGTAGCAGGGCAGGGCTCCCCTGCAGGGCTACCCCCAGGCACTGCATGGAGGCACTTGCCATCAGCCTCAGCAGCCCACAGTCCTGGGAGCTGGACGCCAGGACCTTGGTCCTGAATGGGCACCACCTTACATGGCACAGGAGGAGACAAAATCTCCAGGCATTGATGGGCATCACGCTGCGGCTGCTGCAGAAGACATGGCCTCCTCAGAGCTCCACGGCAAGGCAGGGGACCCAGCTCCTCGGCACTGTCATCCGGGACTGAGTGGTGTGCGTCAGGACTACAGGAGCTTCTCTTGAGTGGGCACTGCTGGTCTCTAGGTACCATGGAATCTTGCTCTTGAATTAGCTCTTACCAGGCGTAAGGCAGGAAGAGGTGTCTGCAGGCAGTCAGTGTGATTGGTGTGATTGGCGCATTTTGTGTGATTGGTGTGTTCAGTGTGATTGGCATAGCTGTTGTCCATTCTAGGAGAGAACCACAGGGGAGTCCCAGGGCCACATCCTGTTGTGCAAGGATGGCGTCCTGCAGCACAGCACAGAGCCACAGTTAGGATGTAGGTGGGACACAGGTAGGATGCAAGTGGCATCCAAGTGGGACGCAGGTGGGATGCAGGTGGGGTGCAGGTAGGACTTAGGTAGGACACAGGTAGGACTCAGGTGGGACGCAGGTAGGACTCAGGTGGGACGCAGGTGGGACACAGGTGGGACGTAGGTGGGACGCAGGTGGGACTCAGGTGGGATGCAGGTAGGACTCAGGTGGGATACAGGTAGGACTCAGGTGGTACGCAGGTGGGACTCAGGTGGTACGCAGGTGGGACACAGGTGGTACGCAGGTGGGACGCAGGTGGAATGCAAGTGGGATGCAGGTGGTACGCAGGTGGGATGCAGGTGGGATGCAGGTAGAACTCAGGTGGGATGCAGGTAGGACTCAGGTGGGATGCAGGTAGGACTCAGGTGGGACGCAGGTGGGATGCAGGTGGGACGCAGGTGGGATGCAGGTGGGATGCAGGTGGGATGCAAGTGGGCTGCAGGTAGGGTGCAGCTGGGATGCTGGTAGGACTCAGGTGGGGTGCAGGTAGGACACAGGTGGGATGCAGGTAGGACGTAGGTGGGACGCAGGTGGGACGCAGGTGGAATGCAAGTGGGATGCAGGTGGTACGCAGGTGGGATGCAGGTGGGATGCAGGTAGGACTCAGGTGGGATGCAGGTAGGACTCAGGTGGGATGCAGGTAGGGTGCAGGTGGGATGCAGGTAGGATGCAAGTGGAATCCAGGAGGGATGCAAGTGGGAATGCAGGTGGGGTGCAGGTACGACTCAGGTGGGACACAGGTGAGATGCAGGTGGGATGCAGGTGAGACGCAGGTGGGACTTAGGTGGGACACAGGTGAGATGCAGGTGAGATGCAGGTGAGATGCAGGTGAGACGCAGGTGGGACGCAGGTGGGATGCACATGGGATGCAGGTAGATGTTGAGATAGTTGGGTGCACTCAGCTGTGTCAATAGCTCTGGACCTCAGTGCTGTGCCTGGAGTGCCAGAATATGATGGGTCCCAGAGGGAGGGCCGCGTTCAGATGAAGACTGTGAATGTCCACATGTGCATAGCCCCAGGGCTGTGGCCCTGTAAGGACCAGGGATGCCACCTGGAAAATCCTGTAGTGTCCTGTGTCAGCTGGTCTGTGAGGGTGTGAACGTGCAGCCCTACAGGGCATGCTCCCGGGACAGATGCACCTGTGAATGAATCCACGTGGATGTCAGAGGGGCTGAGCCCTGAGCCCAAAGCCCAGCTCCTTCACTGAACTGTTGGGCAGCTTTGTGCCCTTCCTCAATCTCTCTGAGCCTTAGTTCTCTCCTTGTAGGCAAAATATCTGTGCAATAATAATTCCTGACTTGATGGTCATGGAAAGATTGAATAAGATCTAGCTCCCAACATCACCCAATTAGGTTCCTTTCCTTCCTTTTCCTTTCTAATCTTAGAGAGAAAGAGATAGGAAAAGCAAGAGGGAGAAAAATGCTGGCAAAGCAGACAATAGTGTGTAGCACCTGGTGCCCTCATAGCGAGCGTGACCATGGCCTGCAGCAGCAGGGAGCCATATAGCTATGCCCAGCTCCCGGAGAGGGGCCAGCATGGGCCCTGGGCTCTGAGCCCCTGTGGCTAGCATAGCACTTACATCTCTTGGTATAATCAGGACACCTTGGCATGGAGGGAGGCCACACTGTGCCCCCAACCTCTGCCATCTTTCCACCCCAGCAGACTCCAGGGACTGGGCCTGACTTTGCTCAGAAGCCTGAAAAACCCAGAGGCAGCCTCCTCCTCCCAGGTATGATGCCTGCACACAAGGGACTTGGGTCCAGGCTGTGGACGTGGCCACCGCGGTCCCCTGCAGCAGTGGAGAAGGGCAGGAGCTACCTGGTGGCCTCTTAGTCTCTCTGAAGCCAACTCTTGCAGCTTCCTCTTGTTCAACTTCCTGCCCGGAAGCTTGTGGGGCAGGTGGTTATTACCCATAACGAAAAGGTGTGAAAAGGAGTGACTTGGTTCTCAGTCCCGCCCCAAATGAGTCACCTTTTTTTTTTTTTTTTCCTCCTTTAAAATTGAAAGTCAATGGATGGCTTTGGTGTTATAAGGGCCATTCTTATCTGATTGTTGCATTAATATGATCCTCAAAATCGACTAAAGGAGGATTAGGATAAATATTTTGTATTAAAAAAGGCACTCATTTCAGTTGAGATAGGGTTTTAAGTTTTAGAGCAGAGGGAAGAGAAAAATGGTAATACAAAAATGAAAATGTAAATAAAGATTTTAATCCCAGCGAGCCTGGAATATGCAGGTCTTGCCCTTGGAAGGGGCTGAGCCATGTACTGCCTCAGCGGAGCGGCGTGCAGATCCCCCCAACCCCCCATTCCCGGGCCGCTCTCGAGGAGTGTTCTGGGTAGATGCTCTACTCTTGCGGGGTTCCTGTGTTTGCCTTCCTTGCTGTCAGCGTGGCCTCACGTCCCTGAAGAAGCAGGGCTCCCAAGGCCCCCCAGCCAGCGTAAATGTTAGCACTGTTGCAGGGATGATAGCCGCTGGTTTTCAATCGTGCCTTTACACACACTCCAGATCTGTTTGAGTCTTATTTTAACTATATTGCCTAGATAAAGGGACTCTCCTAAGAAATATGGTGTCCTAGGTTCACTACCAACCCCACACTCCTTGGGTTTCTGTTGTTTGTTTGTTTTTGAGACGGAGTCTCTTGCCCAGGCTAGAGTGCAGTGGGGTGACCTGGCTCACTGCAACCTCTGCCTCCCAGGTTCAAGCAATTCTCCTGCCTCAGCCTCCCAAGTAGCAGAGATTACAGGCATGCGCCACCACACCCGGCTAATTTTGTATTTTCAGTAGAGACGGGGTTTCACCATATTGGCCAGGCTGGTCTCGAACTCCTGACCTTGCGATCCACCTGCCTTGGCCTCCCAAAGTGCTGGAATTACAGGCGTGAGCCACCCCGCCCAGCCTATTTGTTTTAATATTTACCTAAGGTCACAGTCACATTTTATAATTTATTGTATCTGAATTTAGAGTGATTATGCACTGTGGATCTCAAGGCCTAATGTGAATTAACACTTCGGGGAAATGGAGAGTATGATAAATTCAGGCCGATGCAGGCACCTCCCTGCTTTTATGCATGGTTTGAGAATTGACCCAGCAGTTCAGTCCAGTTTTGTGTAAGGAAAGCTCACAGTGGCCAGGTGAGGAAGCCAGGGGCTGAACACTGAAACTACACAAAGCGTGGACTCAGTCTCTCCGCAGGAGACAAAAGATGGATATGGTGGACGAGAGGTGGCCTTGACATCGTTCAGTGAGTGGTTAGCGCTTTAGTGGCAGCAAAGCCCGCAGCTCTGCAGAGCCGCAGAGGGGAGGCAGATCCCAGCGATTCTGAGAAAGCCCGGCTTCAGGAGGAAGAGTGAGAGAGCAGGGACTCGAGTGGACCAGGGAGTGCAGAGGATGGGAAAGGAGGTGACTCCAGGGGAAGCGTGGGACCAGCTGGTTGTGGTGGGGGTGTAGTGTCCCATGTGTCCGTGCCCTGGCCAGGCGTGGCTCACCGTGTACCGTGTCCTCAGTGCTGGCGGTGGCTCACTCTGTGTGTCAGCTTTGTGTGTGTCTTCCTTTTTGAGCAACTGTTGAGCCTGGGATCTCCAGCCCCTTTGCATTCGTGGTTCTGGCCCTGACTGCCATCCTGCTGTTCCTGTTTG
The DNA here is from genome assembly GCF_024542745.1 of Macaca thibetana thibetana. NCBI lineage: Eukaryota > Metazoa > Chordata > Mammalia > Primates > Cercopithecidae > Macaca > Macaca thibetana. The sequence goes on from NC_065586.1 coordinate 3,358,265, forward strand.
AAACTGTGTGTGGGTTTCCTGATGAACTCCCCATCCCAAGCAGACACCCATAGGAAACCAGCTCTGCTCAGGGCTCGTGGCCCTGAAGAAGGCGGCGAGGAGGCTGTGTTACAACCCTGGACCCCGTCACAAATTAAATGAGCTCCCTTAAGCTGCTTCATCCGCTGTGGCCTCTGTGCTGTGAGGTAAGAAGAGCAGAGTTTGATCGAGGGCTGCTTGAGATGGCTTAACTCTCCAGAGTGATGAATGCTTCCTTATTGCCCCCAGATGGGCAATTTTCTCTGACTGCCAACAAAATGTAGGAAGGTAAAGGAGAATTAGCAGACAAAGGAAGCACCTCCAAAAGCTGCCCTAGGACACAGAAACCCCGTGCTGGACCCACAGGCTTTCTGGGAGAGCAGGACCCTGAGGGCTTTGAAATGAGCGGCCTCATTGTTCCTGCGGGGTGGGGTAGGGGGAGGGGGGGCGTGCTCCACCTGCGCTACCCCTTCCCCCCACACTCCTATCTATCACCCATATAGACTGACAGCTACAGCCTATTTTCCTTCCCGTAATATCTGCCACACCCATGGTCACCCAAGCCAGGATTCCTAGAGTGAGCCTTGGGGAGAAAGGCCCCACAGGTGTTGCTGAGACCCACGCACCCGCGGGGAGACACGAACCCCCGTGGACCCACTTCCTATCCCCATGACCTTCCAGGATCTCTGCCTGGTTCTTTGTACAATCACGGAGGAGGCAGCTGAAATGTTCCCTTCGGCGCATTTGTAAACCGAGGTTACTTCCTGTTTTCAGGAGGAAATGCGCCTGGAGCTGGGAGGGCTGTGCTGCCAGGCGAGGCTCCCATCCTCTGAGTCACCCGCCCGCTGTCTCCCCTGGGGACCACACGCTGTGCAAATCCGCCATCCATCCATTACCGTCCATTATCAGATGGAAACCTTCCAGCCCCTAGTGAGAAGCCGGAGAGCACTAATGTCCACATGGGGACAAAGTTATTGACCATGAACTGAGGAAATGTATTTTTTTTTTCCTCCTTTCCCCTGTGATTGGAATTACTAATTAGAACAACATGAAACTAAAATGGTTCCAAGGCTGAAACACTTGGAGAAGAATCTCTTGAAGTCCATTTTTTTAATCACTGGGCTGAGACTAAAGTATGCTGCCAACATGCCAGATTATTGCAAATTAGCCAAATTAATTAATCTAACTCAGTCCTTGGCTCTATTAATCATGTGTTTTAGGTTTTTATGACAGAAAGAATATGTGACTGTTTCAGCATAGTGCATAGCAATGAAGTTCACAGGCAGGTGGCTTTTCTTCGGCTCAAAGCTGGTATCTTGAAATCTAAGCAGTAAATAGGGTTCCCTCAAATACACTCAGTAAATTTCACAGTTTCTTATTTTATTTTGTTTGCGTTTGAAAATATCTACCTTTCTGCTGTTAAGATTGTAAGAAGTGAGTGTTATTTTTTCCTTGAGTACTGAAATGTGTTAAAAGACTGGCTCATATGGAACCCATTTTTATGATCATTCTCTTTTAAATGCCAGAAATCCAGAAGTATATACCTAAGAAGAGATTTCTGTTGAAGTCATTTATGGGCTAGAGTAATTCTAGATTCTCCGGAAACGTCCCAAGCCGAGCCGTTGGTGAGGAAGTAATGTGAATCACACCCAGTCCACCTACCAACGCCTCACTCATTGTCTGGAATGAATCCGAGACCATGGGTTCTTCCTGCACCGTGAGTGATGATGCACATTGAACTTGCATTCTCGATGTGTTCCTCACAATTTATCAGGAAATGCTTTGCGTGGAAAAACAATGATGGTGGAGAGATCAGGCACCGTGGTAGGACATGCAGCCTGTGTGACGTAGGGCCCATTGTTTACACCATCCTACAGATAAGATTAAGGCGAGGTGTTCCAGTTCACAGTCATCTCATCATGATGGAGCAGTGGGGTGCTCACAGGGAAACACGTTGCTGCCCCGGAACGCTGAATTTCTACAGACCGGGTAAAGGGGAGGAACCATGCAGAGGGGCAAGAGCTGCTGGAGCGCAGCTGCGTCTGGTCCTCAGTCCTGGGCTCCTGGCAGAGTCTGAGCTGGGCGCTAAGTGCAGTCGTGGAAAATGGCCTGGACTCTGAGCCAGGAGCTCTGACCTCTTCCCTGGCCTGGTTACCATCTTGAGTCAACATCTCTGGGCCTCTGTGTTCTCAGAATGAGTGATGTGGACTCCGCCACCCGCAAAGCCCCGGATGCCGGGCGTGCAGTTTGCTGGAGCAAGTGGAAGAGGCACTTTTTTTTTTTTTTGCACTTTTCCTAGCCATCCTGGTTCATAGGACACTGGCAATGAAAGCCATTATTACCATTCCTGTTAGTGATGCTAATGAGAATAATTTGAATTCATTTGACACGTTTCCTGGAAGGGGCCCAGATTTTATGATTATTGCTCATCTCTGCACTTCGAGAATCTGGCTGAGTCCCAGAGAAGTGGAAAAATACTGTGAGAAAGGTTGAACTTGTGTTATTTCTGGGTTGACTGGATACAGGAAGTACAGCAATCTTAGGAAAAACATGTTTACATATTTCTCTGGATATGTATCTATATATCCTTTTTAGGGTTGGGAGGGTTGATGTTTACCGAAAGGTTTGAACTTCAGCCTCAACTAGCTGATCCCTGACCCACATTAGGTTTTGCAAAATTGGTTCAGCGCCCCGCCCCCAAGCAGTTCCTGTAACAATTTGGGAGCCGGAGAAGGTAAGGTAGCCTCCACTTCAGTCCCCAGGGACCATGAAGAAGGCATTTCTGGGAGGCAATGGACTAGAACAGGGACTTTGCAAAGTCCTGTAGAGAAGCAATGCTCACATGTTTCCCACTGCTTGTCAATATTTGTCTCGGCAATGACTAGACAATGAAATGCACAAATATTATGAAGTATTTGGGGATTTTGTTTAAATTACTTCAGGAAGAGAAGTTGGCTTTTCAGGACATTGGCAGATGGGATTTAGAATGGTCCCAGATGGAATTATCCCAGCTCAGAGGTGCCTCTCCCAACCCTCAACCTCAATTTTCTTTTAATTAGTGACCACCATTTTTATCATATCTAGCTCAAAAACTTTTTGGTTATTCTTGTATTTATCCTGACCTCAGCATGTGCTTGACTTTCTGTGTTATGTTATCTTGTACTTAATTCAGTCCTGCTTCATGTACATTTTTTTTGACAAAGAATTGATTGCAAGCATGGACTTAGCGTTAGTTCCTGCTTTCTAATAAAAGCCTCCCTTTGTAACCCAGGTCAGGCATTTCAGAGATGTGCACAAAATCAACACTTCCTATAGAGATTACGTGCACATTTTCTTTTGGTGGAATAATGCTTTCACTGGAATAATAACGTTATCTTTTTTAAAAGTATGTTAAAAAGTTTAAAACGTTAGGAATCTAGGTTCTCCCTTTAGACTGCACAGCTGATGCTGAGATTGGAAGTAATATGAGAGACATAAATAGGGCCTCAATATGCCTTTGTTTAAAGATATTAGGATCATTTTGGCCACCTACAGCAATCACAAAAAATCACAGGACATCTGTGAAGCATCCCTACAGTTGGCTCACACTTCACAGCCAAGCACACATTTTTATTAGATGACTTTGCTTTATTCCATCTATTTGAACAGCTATATGCTCCATGGCTTCATAAATCTTATTCCTGTGAAACACACAGGTTTTACCAGCTGGTGTATTCATGACCAAGATTTTTACCTTAAAGCAATCTTCTTTTACATGGCAATGGATTTAAATGCTAGGCTGGCTTCTGTAATGTATACACTAATGCACACACTACATACACTGACACACACAAACAAACATGTATGGACAATTCTGACTACTAATGTCCTGGGTAAAATTGGTTCCCCACTAAAATTCATGTGTTGACATCCTAGTCTCCAGTCCCTGAGAATGTGACCTTATTTGGGACAGGATCATTATGGAGGTAATCCATTTAAAATGTGGTCTTTAAAGTGGGTCCTAACTCCCTATGGCTGGTGTCCTTATAAAAAGAAAAAGTTTGGGCACAGAGACAAGAGGGAAAATAATGTGAAGAGACACAGGGAGAAGACAGCCATCTACCAGCCACAGGAGAGGCCTGGAACAGATTCCTCCTCACAGCTGGGAAGGAGCCAATGCTGCCGGCACCTTGGTCTCTGCCTTCCAGGCTCCAGAGTTTTGAGAAAATAAATTGCTGCTGTGAACGCCTGCCAGTCTGTGGTACTTTGTTCTAGAAGCCTGAGCCGACTCACAACTAGTGGCACAAAGCTGCCAGCCGGTGGAGAATGGCTTTCAGCAGTTGCAGAGGCCGAGGTGGGGATGGTCAGTGCCAGAATCTCTTACCCCAGCAGCCGGGTGTGACCTGCCTCTGGTGCTGGACACATAGGATTTGGACTCCGGGCAGCCATGGTGTCAGCAGAATCTCTGCAAACCTGCGTGTGGGGTGATTCATCTCTGTTTGTCTTTACCCATTTTGTTTTTTTTTTTTATTTTTTATTTTTGAGATGAAGTCTCACTGTTGCCCAGGCCGGAGTGCATTGGCATGATCTCAGCTCACTGCAACCTCCGCCTCCCAAGTTCAAGTGATTCTCCTGCCTCAGCCTTTCAAGCAGCTGGGATTACAGGCGTGCACCACCATGCCTGGCTAATTTTTCTATTTTTAGTAGAGATGCCGTTTCACCATGTTGGATAGGTTGCTTTCGAACTCCTGACCTCAGGTGATCTGCCCACCTCGGCCTCCCAAAGTGCTGGGATTACAGGTGTGAGCCACTGCACCTGGCCTGTCTTTACCCATTTTCTAAGCCAAGCAATGGCTCTTCACAGATATATTTTCTTCTTAGATCATTTGAAGTTACTGTGGGTTGCAACTGACAATCTTGACTGATACAGAAATTGGTACCAAGATTGGTTGTAGCCAGGAGGCTCTGGAAATTTGAGATGGTTCTAAGAATTTTCTAAATGTTAAGTACCTAATTTAAGTTTTAAGTACCTAAATTGTAGGAACAACAAAGAACCATACAAAATAAATTTCAATCGCCAGGAAGTTCTTCATATTGAAGCCGTCCTCACAGAGTTAGCAAGAATTCTGGACAGAAATGTAGTTATAGTTAAGTATTAATCACGCTGCACTGTGGCCCAGTTTCTTGTAAAGAGAAGTCACTGAGCACTAGGTACTGACCGTTCACATTCCTATAGATAGGAGTCCTATAAATAGGATTTCTGTAAGGCTTTTGTTTCAGAATTGCTTCAGATGTTTTTCAGATCTCAAATTCCAGAAAAATAGCTGAGCCCACCAATCTGAAATCTCCAAAGAGCAATGGAATCAGTCTGAGAATACAGCTTCTTCCTCTCCCTGTCTCATGATGTCACCCTGCACTCTTCAACCAATGGAATCCACACCTCGACCCACTCCAAAACCCTTAAAAACCCAGGCCGGGCATAGTGGTTCACACCTGTAATCCCAGCACTTTGGGAGGCCAAGGCGGGTGGATCACAAGGTCAAGAGATCGAGACCATCCTGGCTAACATGGGGAAACCCCGTCTCTACTAAAAATACAAAAAAAAAAAAAAAAAATTAGCTGGGCGTGGTGGTGCCTGTGGTCCCAGCTACTCAGGAAGCTGAGGCAGGAGAATGGCGTGAACCCAGGAGGTGGAGCTTGCAGTGAGCTGGGATCGCGCCACTGCAGTCCAGGCTGGGCAACGCAGTCAGACTCCGTCCGTCTCGAAGCAAAAACAAGCAAACAACAAAAAAACAAAAACCCTAACCTTGGCTGGGCTCGGTGGTTCACACCTGTAATCCCAGCACTTTGGGAGGCTGAGAAGGGTTGATCACCTGAGGTCAGGAGTTTGAGAGCAACTTGGCCAACATGGTGAAACCCTGTCTCTACTAAAAATATAAAAATTAGCCGGCCATGGTGGTGGGCACCTGTAATCCCAGCTACTTGGTAAACTGAGGCACGAGAATACCTTCAGCCAGGGAGGCAGAGGTTGCAGTGAGCCGAGATCATGCCGCTGCACTCCAGCCTGGGCGATACAGGGAGACTCTGCCTTAAACAAACAAACAAACAAAGAAACAAACAAACAGAAAAACCTAACCCCAAACCCCTCTGAGAGACAGATTTTAGGTTCCTCCTGCCTCCTTGTCTGTGTCCCTGAGACAAAACCTCTTTCTCTGCTGCAAGTTGGTGTCTTGGCATATGGACTTGCTGTGTGGTACGTGTTGGGCTTGCAATGAGCCTATTACTGTTACGATAAGATACGGGGGAATAGTGAGATGCAGGGCTGCGCTGCACAGCGGACACCAGCTGCTGTGAGTTTCACTCTGATGAAGGGAGGGGGTGGGAAGATGAGCTGCTGTCATTTTTCTTCTGCTTGGCAGGTATTCACAGGACTTGACTTGGATTTCAACGTCTCTTTTGGTTCTTACTTTTTTGTTCTGTTTTTATCTGGGATTTGTTAGGAGAAAGACAGTGAAATCTAAACAGCTGACAGAAATAATTTTTAAGGCTCAGAACAGAAAACCAACTATTAAAGAAGGCATTGAACTGAGTGAGGTCTCTAGGATCAGACAAAACCCTAAATGGTAAAATAGGAGAGATTGAGGAGGTGATGGTGTTTTCCTGTTTCCTCCTTAATTTAGAGGAAAAGGAAGAAGGAATAAACCAGTATGCTCTGCAGTTTCAAAATACATAAATAAAAGTATAACTCTGCAATGCTAAATCTGAAATGCTGCTCAAAACTGGAAGCTTCCATCATAAGAAGGGCATGCAATTGTCTACCTAAACATTTCAGGAAAATCAATATTTTTTTAAGGTTGAGATATGGAAATAAAGTTTCCACAGAGTGTATAGGTTGGTATTTGTATTTTAAAAGATTATTTTAAGGTTTTGTGTCTTAAATGAGTTGTGCAAAGTCTAGTAATTACAGCTTGAAGATATTCATGGTCTTCTTGTCTCTAGCCTTGCTGTCAAATAATCTAGCATCCATATTCCAATCAAAGTGGCTATTCTTAATCACATATCTGCTTCTGGATATCACTTAATGTGACCCAGCCTCCCACTAGCTCTCGACACCCAGAGTCCTTGTGCCTTCACCCATCTGTCTTGAGTTCCCTTCTGCACACGCCATCAACCCGTCCAATGCACAAGATGTGGAAACCAGTAAACCTGGCTTTCTCATCCTTCCTGTGCCTCCCAGCTGTGCAAATTGGGTCAAATTAACTTCTCTCTACTTAGTCTTCTTTGTACAAGATGCAGATAACCATACTGTCTAATAAGATTCATGGGAGAGGAAGTAAAAACAAAAATATATAATTCACCTGCAAAATGCCTGACTCAGAGCAGATGTGCCTTTTCCTGTTCCCACTCTGCACCCATGAACACCCCACCATTACTTGTAAATAGGCCGAGTAAAGGGAGGCTTAATAGAGGTAGACCTGGTGGAAGTAGGCCTAGTAGAGGTAGCCCTGGTAGACTTAGGTCTAGTAAAGATAGGCCTAGTAGAGGTAGGTCTAGTAGAGTTAGATCTGGTGGAGTTAGGACTAGTAGAGGTGGATCAAGTAGAGATGGATGTAGTGGAGGTAGATCTCGTGGGGGTGGATCTCATGGGGGTGGATCTCATGGAGGTGGATCTCATGGGGATGGATCTCGTGGGGGTGGATCTTGGGGTGGATCTAGTGGAGGTGGATCTGGTGGAGGTGGATCTCCTGAGGGTGGATCTCTTGGGGGTGGATCTTGTGGAGGTGGATCTCAGGGTGGATCTCATGGGGGTGGATCTCGTGGAGGTGGATCTTATGGAGGTGGATCTTGTGGGGGTGAATCTCGTGGAGGTGGATCTGGTGGAGGTGGATCTCATGGGGTGGATCTCATGGGGTGGATCTCATGGAGGTGGATCCTGTGGGGGTGGACCTCATGGGGGTGGATCTCATGGAGGTGGATCTCGTGGAGGTGAATCTCATGGAGGCGGATCTCATGGAGGCAGATCTCATGGAGGTAGATCTTATGGAGGTGGATCTAGTAGAGGTGGATCTAGTGGAGGTGGGTCTAGTGGGGTTGGATCTAGTGGGGGTAAATCTAGTGGAGTTGGCCTAGTAAGTAAGGTAAGTTTTATAGAGATAGGTCTGGTAGAGAAAAGTCTAGTAGAGGTGGATCTAGTGGAAGTAGGACTAATAGAGTTAGGCCTAGTAGAGGTGAATCTAGAGGAAGCAGATCTATTCATAGCAGAGGTGGCTGTCGTTGAGGTACAGCTGCACAGCAAATTCTCATGAGGGCTCATCTCCTTGTCTCATTCAGGTCTTCATCCATCGGCCTCCTCAGTGGAGAATGAGTCTGCAGTAGACAGTGACTATGGGCATCTCGCTGTGGCATTCCCAGGGTCTGCCCTAACCCTCATCCATTTGGCCCCCCGCCAAGGGGATGGATTCCCTGGAAACGTGCATGTGTGGATTTCGCTGCCCACCTCCCTTCCCTGTGCTCCTGGGAATGGCACGGACATTTGACCTGCAGGGAGTGGAGACATCCCATGTTTGCCTGTGGAATTTGGGGACCCTGACCCAGCCCAGCTCCAGGACTCAACTGGAGTCAACAGTCAGTCAGTTACCAAAGCCACATGGCAGCCTCAGGGATTAATCCGTGCATGAGAACATAGTGCCCAGAGAGTCATGAGGGGAGTGTTGGATTCTCTGGAGAGAGAGACCTCCCTCTCATCTCTGGGGATAGGGGAGAGAACAGGAGATCCTACAGAATGGGGCACCTGGACAGGCCAGAAGGACGCTGGAGGGCAGCTGCCACCACAGATGCTGATACACTTGCCCTTCGATGGCTTCTGAACCTAGGTCTAGCTATGGAGTGGTTTATGAAAGCCCCTAAGTCCCTCTTTTTAATTTTAGCTTGCATTGGGTGGTCTGTCACTTGCAACAGAAAATCCCCAGCTCACAGCTCCCGTGTGAGTAAAGGCACTTGAATGCTGTTTCCTTGGAGGTTGGCCCTGAGATGGTTTCATGCCACTGCCACTAGGGACCCTGGGACCATTGCTCGTGGAATCACTGAAAGAAGCAGACGCATAACAGTTAGCATGGCAGTGGGTTTGGGAAAACAGATTGAATTTTTATTCACTGTGGCCTGTCCCAGCCTTGCCTTCTCCTTGTCATAATTTTGTCCATTATTTTTAGTATTTTAACATCAAATGTCCAAGTTAGTGAAGATGTTTTACTTCAAAATGTAGACCCCAGAGAACAAAATGAGATACAAAACCTTTTTGGAACATGTGTTTAATGACATACTTTAATGGAACTTTTAGCTGCTGTGGAGAGGTTTTTGGCATGAGTTGTATAGCTTCTTTTAGCAAATTTCCTAAAAATCAGATGCATTTTACACTTGGCTGCATAGTAAACCCTAAAAGAGGTTCCTGGAATGGACTGAAGTCTAAGAAGCCCAACACAAATAAGACATTCATCTGCATGTTCTCACAGCAGCATCCCCAGCTGAACTGGGCTCTGTGGGGACTCAGCATGGCGTCTCCCTACGGGCATTTTCCCCTTTAATTTGTCAGGGTTCCCCAAGGGTTATCTTGCATCACATTCTACCTCGAAGTCCAAAATCAATTTCTATAAGCAGTATGCATGCGGGGAAACTGAGATCAAGTCTCTGTTATCAGATGGATGTCATATTCTCTCTCTTTCTCTCTCTCTCTCTCTCTCTCTCACACACACACACACACACACACACACACTTTTAATGAATGAGAAATGCATTCACATCACATTTTAGTAGGATTGCTCTCAGGAATGATGGAGGCCATATTTATGAAAGGATTCCAGCACACTTCTTCGCACATAGTAAACCCTTAGATATACCTGTATATGCACACGTGTGTGTGTGCGTATGTGTGTGTGTATTTTAAATGCTCATCTTATATCAAGAACAAGTGACAATAAACATTTCAAGACAAGCAACTGTATTTCAAATACTGACAGACCAGGGAGAATTTTACATTAGTCACTCAGACCTGGCGGATCGTAGGATACTGTGTTCCAGAAAAGCTGTCACGGCTAGAATGGAGCACGTAGGACAGCGATGCCAAGGTGCTGTGTTCAGCGAGTAGCGGAAGCAGGGAGGAAACAGGGCTTGTTAGAGTGGATAAGGTCATGGAAATGCTGGGAAAGGGAGCAGGAAGGGTTGCCAATGAGATTCAAACATTATCTTCAATCCCTCAAGAATGAGGAAACATCCCAATTTATGAAAGCTTTTTTTTTTTTTTTTTAATTGTGACAGGGTCTCACTCTATCCCCCAGGCTGGAGTGCAGTGGCATGATCTTGGCTCACTGCAACCTCTGCCTCCTGGGTTCAAAGCCATTCCCATGCCTCAGCCTCCCGAGTAGCTGTAGGCGCCTACCACCAAGCCCGGCTAATTTTTATATCTTTAGTAGAGACGGGGTTTTACCATGTTGGCCAGGCTTGTCTTGAACTCCTGACCTTAGGTCATCTGCCCGCCTCGGCCTCCCAAAGTGCTGGAAATACAGGCGTGAGCCACTGCACCCGGCCTTATGGTGAAAACTTTACGAGAATTGAGGCTCCCAGCAGAAAGTATTGAGTGTGTCTGGCCTAAGTGGGGTTTTGGATTTTGGGTGAAGAGAGGCCTAGTGCCTGCTCTACACTCCATGCTTCTCTCCTAATCTCACAGCCTCAAAAACTTCCTCTCCACAATGTCTCCGCCCTGATGGCCTGACGGAACATCAGGTCCTGGCTTCCTGCTGCTCAATATTGACTTGGCGGTATCCACTAGCACCTGAAGCGTAAGAGCTCCCCACTAAACTCACCCTCTCTTCTGGCTTTTTCAAATCCCTGCTCATGGCACCTTCCTGTGTAAACACAATGGCACTTTCAGTTTCTCATCAACAGCCCAACACCCAGGGACCTTTGGCTTTGCCATCACTTGTCTCCGCATGAAATAATCGCTGAGTCCTGATGGTTTAACAGCTGCAGCCTCCATCCCATTTGTGTCTTCATCCCGGCTGTCAGAGGCTGTGCCTTCCTTTCTCTTCCTTCTCCAGTCTTACTTATCTGTCAATTCTAGAAAATGGTTCAAAAAATAACGCAAATTAACGATGACGCTTAATTACTGAAGGTCTTTGATTGGCTCTCCTTTCTTGATGGTAAAATAGCTACTTCTCCGTGTGACATTTCAAGTACTATACTCCCATTCTGTCCACTTTTCTTTTTTTTCCTTTCTTGTTTTTTCTTTTTTTTGAGACAGAGTCTCCCTCTGTGGCCCAGGCTGGAGTGGTGCTGTGGCGCCGTCTCAGCTCACTGCAACCTCCACCTCCAAGGTCCAGGTTCAAGCAATTCTCCTGCCTCAGCCTCCCAAGTATCTGGGATTACGGCGTGCACCACCTTGCCCAACTAATTTTTGTATTTTTAGTAGAGACAGGGTTTCGCCATGTTGGCCAGGCTGGTATTGAACTCCTGACCTCGTGATCCGCCTGCCTCGGCCTCGCAAAGTCTGTCCAGCTTTCTCACGACTGCCCTCTTTCGCTCGGCTGGATTATTCATTGTTCTTTTGACATGCACAGTGGCTTCTCCTTTTGTCACTTGTTCAGCCTCAGATGCACTTTCCCTCCATCTCTCTTCCCGTATGTCTGAACGCCTAACCTCTCTACAAATAAATCCCAAGCCCTGCCTCTTCCATTAGCCTTTCTGGATACCTCCCTCCTATCAAGAGAAAAGATTGTTTTCTGCCTTTGAATGAGCAAAATGCTGTCTAATTATCTGTGATAGTGTTCAACATGAATGAATTATCTATGTTATAATGTGGTTATTTCTGTAAAGTCTGCAAGAGCTTCAAGATTTTGTTTTGGTTTGTAACAAAGCAACTAGCTCAATACATTGCACGTAGAAGATGCTCATTTAATGTTATAAAGCGAATAGCCAAGCACATTGCACATAGCAAATGTTCTTCAGATATAATCAAATGCATTTTCAAAAGCTGTTCTGTATCAGATGATGTTAACGTAGGGTGCATCTAATACTATGTAAATATAATTGAGTGCACATTTCACCAAAGAAGACATACAAATGGCTAATAAGCACATGGAGAGATGCTTAACGTTATTAGTCATCAGGGAAATAAAAATGAACACCACAATGAGATACCACTACATACCCACTAGAATGATTGTAATAAAAAGACAGACAATAGCAAACAAACAGTGGCGAGGATGCGGAGAAACGCAAGCCCTTCCTACACTACTGATGAGAATATAAATTGTACTGCCGCTTTGGAAAACGGTTTTGCCGCACAATGTACATTTCCATCAGTATGTAAATTATTCACAAAATGTTAAACATAAACTTACTAGAAAACCCACAAGTTCTAAAGCAAGGAATCTTCTCACACAAAGACTTACATGCAAATGTTTATAACAGTTTTCTTCATAATAGCCAAAAAGTGGAAACAATCCAAATATTCATCAACTGGTGATGGGAAAAATGAAATGGGCCAGGTCCGTACAATGGAAAGTGATTCAGCAGTGCGAAAATAAACACTGATACAACTACAATAGCTACAACGTGCAGGACACTTGAAAACATTAAGCTAAGTGAAGGTAGCCAGTCACAAAACCACATAGTATATGATTTCCTTTATATGAAATGTCCCAGAACAGGCAAATCCAAAGAGACAGAAAATAGATACCTGGTTGCCTGAGCTTGTGGTAGGAATAAGAAATGACTGCAAATGGGCAATTGGGATTCTTTTGTGATTGTAAAATTGGATTGTGGTAATGGTATCACAACTTTGTAAATTTACCAGAAAATCATTGAACCGTACAATTAAAATGGGAGAGTTTTATGGTATATAAATGAGACCTCCACAAAGCTGTTAGAGGAAATCACTGGACTTCCAGGACATGCACCTTTATCTACTAGAAGAAGCAAGTGAGTGAAACGTAGCTTCTTTTAAATAGTTTTCTAGTAGAAACATGCTCAAGTACCACAAAAGGATAAAATACATTATCTGTTTAGTTCTAACTTGCTTATTATGTTTTGACAGAATAGTCATTTGGACTAAGACAACAAAATAGTTCTTTATGCAAGCTATTGAAATGGAAATAAATATTTAGAGAACAATCACACAATTTTTTTAAGCAACAGTTTCATAGAGATCTTAAATTTTCAACAATTAGGTTAGAAAGGAATACTTTCACTAAGCCTTTATTGAATCTGATCCACTAGTTTGTTCACATAAATTGTCAGTACATAGCAGTCTTTTACTGATTAATTATTCACCCCAAAGTCTATTAGCAAATATTTACCGCTTATAGCCTAATTGAAATTGAACCAAGGCTACTATTAAATAGAGGTCATTCTGAAGCTCTTCTCAAGAGAAATATAGACTTGGTTAGAGGAGAATTGCCAAGGAAGTCCTTCTCCGAGGATAGTTATTTCAAAACTGATGAGAAATTTAAGGATATTGGTGGCATTTAACACTCTGAGTTCTACTGTTTATTTAAATCAAGCATCGGATTCGTTTAAGCTGGGTGATGAAGTAATCAGTAATGAGTAAAGAGCATTTTCATAAGAAAACAGTAGCACCCTGGGCATAAATGGCGCTCTCCCTGCCCCACGAGCCGGCGTCCCTGACAACATAACAGGCGGGTAGGAGACCCCACCTTTTGAGTTTGCAATGCCGGGTCTCTCCCCCCTGGGACTGTGAGCAGGTGCCTCTGGGATGAGCTCAGGGATTCTCAGAGGAGACCATCAGGCCCCCTCTTCTGTGTCTCAAGGAGATAAGAGAAGTGTAATTGTTCTTTTTTCCACTTTACTGTATAAATTTGAATGCAATTCTGTCCCAAGTTAGTTGTCATCACTTCTACGTTACCTTCTACGCATGTAAATTTGATAAATTGTTCCATAATAAATCGTTTCTCCCCTTCTCGTCCCCCCGTCTCTCTATTTCTCTCTCTCTCTCTCTCTCTCTCTTTTTCTCTTTCTCCTCTATTGGTGCAGAGAGGTCTTTTATTGGCAGGATTGTTTCATTTCTCCAACACTGCATACCAGTATTAGAGAAAGAATGTTAAAGTTTCAACAAAAGAGACTCTTAATGCTTTTCCGGACAAACATTGCACTTCCTTTTAATTGTACAGTCTCAGTTTCCTTCAAGCAGCCCTTTGGATGGCTACAGGGTTTTCTTCTCTGCCCTGCTGGGGACCAGGAGCTCCCATCTCCCTGTTTCTTCCCTGCTGACCTCGGGGCAATCTTGGAGGAGGCCTCAGGCTGTGCTCAAATATAAAACAAAGCTTGTAAAGTGGATGCGTGAAGAGAGGAACGCAGAGGTTTCCAAACCTGTTACTTTCCTTCTCTTGCTGCATGCAGTTTTATAAAACGTGAAGTCTCATTTGAAACTCTGTCTTATTTTTTACAACAGCCGCTCACTGAAAAGGAGCTTTAGAATTATAAATAACCTTCAAAAACAATAACAACAAATAGCAAAAACTTTACTAAGGTCACAGACATGTTACTGTAGACCACGGGCACTGTTGAGAGGGGACTATTACCATGTTAGGTGCGGGACAGAAGGATGTCTACAGAGCTTCGTGGAAGAAGTTTCCAGGAATTTAGCAACCAAGACAGTTTGTCGTTCAAGATATGGTGAACGGTCTTCTCTTTGCTTATTAAAGTTGAACATTAAAAACCAAAAAACTGGAGACCTGTTAGTGAGTGTATTCGGTACATTAATTTTCTGTGGTTGCTATGTCAAATTATCTCAAATGTACTGACTTAAAACAGCAAAGATCTACAGCACCATATAATCAAAAGCACTGCATTCATTTAAATCATGTTGCAAAATGCATCAAAAAAGTTATCCATCATATAATGTAGTTACAAACACACATTACAAAACAGGATGTATGGTGAAATAAATCTATCTGTCTCTATCTGTTTAGCATGTAGTAGCCAAGAGCTTGGAGCTCTGTTGTTAGCGTATTTTATGTACAAGCCCCTCCAAGAGGAAATAACTTAGGAATTACATACTCCAAAATATTAACAGTGATTTTACTTGAGTGTGTATGATTTGTGATGCTCTTACGTGGCACTTTAGCACTTTGTATGTTCTGATTTTCCTACAGTGAGTGTGCGCAAGTGACAGTGTGACATTGAAGTAAAGAACACAGGTTCTGGAGTTAGATCTTCTGAATCTGAACCCCGGTTATACCACTTACATGCTACGTGGCCTTGGAAAAGTTAACCATCCTCTCCGTGCCTGAGTTTTCGCATCTGTAAAATAAGGGTGATAATAATAAAATCTTTAGGAGCTGCTAAAGCCTGACATCTACCTCCACACATTTCAATTCAATTGGTCTAGGTGGCAACCTTTGCTTTCAGAAGCTCCCAGGAGATTTGAACTTGCTGTGGAGTTTGTGAACCACTGAGATGGAGTTTCCACCCCTCCCCCATTGCTGGATTTCTTTACATAGGTCACATTTTCACGTCTGTGCCAAATACACTAAATATGAGTTAGATGATTTTGAGTGGTCCCTTCTTGCTAAATTTACAGAGAGGAAAAAAAATATTGAGAACAAAAGTTAAATACAAATTTGCTATTGCAAAATGTTACCATTTATGTCTAACATTATTAATGGACTCTAGTAAGACTTTAGCTGTTAGAAAAGAGTTCAACATTTGAACGTTGCATTTTTTTGACTAGCTCCTTAGAACAGATGAGTACAATGTCAGATACATACAATGCTATTGTAAAGTGGTGTTCTGTATGCTAATTTTAGGTATACATGTGTGTATATGTTTGTGTGTGTATGTATATTATATGTATAAAATTATATATAGTAGAATATGTGTGTGTGTATATATGTGTGTGTGTGTGTGTGTGTGTATATATATATATATATATAAATAAATGAGAATTTGTTGCTGTTGTCCTGACATTGAAATAAGTTGCAAATAAGATTTCTTTATTTTCAAATGGATAAGCACAAAATTCAACACTGAGACTGGCTTTGGGCATTCCTAATTATTTTGAGTTCTACTGAGCTACGTTTTCTTAACTTAGGTTTTGCAGAAAGTTATCTGGCTGAATGAAATGTTGGGTAAATTGGCCATGGAATAAATGAAGCTGAGTGCTGGGCTTGGCTTGGATACTACAGAATACCCTTTTCTTGTGACAAGTCACATGGATGCCAGATAATCCGTATTGGTATTGAGCAAAACGTAATTGAAAACCTCAACACCACATCATAAAATCATGGAACTGCACCACTTTAGAGCTGACAAATCCCTTAGAGATGATCTAGTCTAACCACCTAATTTTATGGATGAAGAATCCAGTAAAATACAGTATGAGTTTGTCAGAAAATATATTTAACTGAGTAGAGCTGCCAGGAATCCTTCTCCCAGCTCAGCCCCATCATGGGGAGATAAAAACCAAGCAAATACTCATTTCTAAGTCTTGTATGTTGCACAGGACATGTGTCTGAAACCCTTCTCTACTTATTTTTCTCTCAGGTAAGATAAAGCGAGGTGAACCTGAGATGCTTCCAGGGCAGGAGATGTTGGTGGCCTGTGGCCTGAGCAGGATGTGTCTTCCCTGAATGAAAGGCCTATGATCCCATTAAGATAGAAGCAGAAAATAAAAAATTAAGACTCCTTACAAAGTAAATATGAAGTCAGAATTTGAAGAATATGTTAGAGTTTTCCTTTCTTGTCTTTTTTCCTTTTTTTTTTTTTTGTGACAAGGTCTCACTCTGTCCCCCCAGGCTTGAGCGCAGTAGCATGATCTTGGCTCACTGTAGCCTCCGCCTCCCAGGTTCAAGTGATCTGCCCACTCAGCCACCGGCGTAGCTGGGATTACAGGAGTGTGCTACAATGACTGGTTATTATTATTATTATTTTTGTATTTTTAGTAGTGACGGGGTTTCACCATGTTGCCTAGGCTGTTCTTGAACTCCTGAGCTCAAGCAATCCACCTGCCTCGGCCTCTGAACGACAAATGTGAGCCACCATGACTGGCCTTTTGTACTTAAAAAAATTGTTAAAAAAATATGGTTTTAGGTTCACAGAAAAATTGAGTGGAAGGTATAGACGTTTCCCCTATACCTGCTGTCCCCACAGAGGCCCAGTCACAGCCTCCTTAGCTATCAATTCCCCCACCAGAGAGTGCCTTTATTCCAACCAGTGAGCACACATGGACACATCAGCCCCTCCCAGAGTCCACAGCCTACATGAGGCTCACTCTTGGTGTTGTACATTCTATTAGCTTGGGCAGTTGTATAATGACATGGATCCACCATGTCATTGTATAGTTGTATAATGACAAGTCTCACTACGTGAGACTTCAGTAGCCTAAAGAGAAGTCTCACGGCCCTGAAAACCCTGTGTTCTCTACTTATTCATCTATTCTTCCTTCAACCCCTGGAAACCAGTGACCTTTTACTGTCTCTACAGTTTTGCCTTTTCCAGAATGTCCTAGTGTTAGAATCATACAGAAGGCACCCGTATCAGATTGGTTTTCCCTTGGGAATGTGTGTCTCAGGATCCTCCACTCTTTTTCATGGCTTCACAGCTCATTTTTTTTCATCATATTCCATTGTCTGGATGTTCCACAGTTTATTTATTCACTCACCCACTGGAGGACGTCTTGGTTTTCTCCATATTTTGGCAATTGTAAGGCTGCTGTAAACATCCCTGTGCAGGTCTTCGTGTGGACACAAGTTTTCAATTCATTGGAGAAATGCCAGTAAGGGCAGTAGCTGGATCATAGCACCAGAGTATGTTTAGTTTTATGAGAAACCACCCCACTGGCTTCCACAGTGGCTGCACTATTTTGTATGCCCACCAGCAACAGATGAGAGTTCCTATTGCTCCACCTCCCCGGCAGCATTTGCTGTTGTCAATGTTCTGGAATTTGGCCGTAGCAATAGGTGCGCAGCAGTCCTCTCTTGTACTTTTTGGTAGTATCTGACAGCTTGGAATTTAAAAATCAATTCATATTCTCTGTGTGTTCTGGATTCTTTTTCTAAGACTTGGAAACACATAATTTGTGATTGTTCTCTGAGAGGTAAGATTTGGAAATCAACCCCTCACTGATGAGTCACCTCAAAGACACAGAGCGGATCCTAAAAACTGTGGTCCATAATCATGGCCTAAGAATGGCGTAACAATAGGAAGTTTGATGGGTCCATGTTGGTGGCATTTGAGGAAAGGGAAGTCACCATTGGGAAGCTGGCCATCACCTCTAGGGCAGAGGGCATGGTTCTGCTGGAGGGTGTGTTTCCATCATCCTCCTGGCTTCAGGTTACTCCCAGCTGAGCCTAGTTACTGTTTAGCCAACAATTCCCATTTCTTGCGCAAACTATCCACTAAACAACTATTGAGTAGCGTCTGTCTCCACGCTCCAGGCTAACAGGACCTCACGTCTGGTTCCAAAGAGGAAATTTATGGCAGTAAGACAAGGATCCACCTAGTGAACCCAAGTATCTGTAACAGGTCCAACCCTGTGAACCCAAAAGTATCTGAGACAGGTTCCAGTCAATATAGAAAGGTTATTTTGCCAAGGTTAAGGACATGCTGATGACACAGCCTCAGGGGTTCCTGAGGACGTGTGCCCAAGGTGGTTGGGGCACTGTTTGGTTTTATAGGTTTTAGGGAGACATGAGACATCAATAAATATGTGTGATATGTACATTGGTTTGGCTCAGAAAAGTGGGACAACTCAAAGTAGGGTCTTTCAGGTCATAGGTAGATAAGAGACAAAAGGTTGCATTATTTTGGGTCTTCTCTCAGCCTTTTAGTGAACACGCACTTTACGCGTGAGAGTGGCATAGAGGAATAGTCACTGATGCCTTATCCTGGCTCAGTGAATCTGCACTTTTGTATAAACAGTAGATCAGAAGAAGCCATCAGATGTGCATTTGTCTCAGGTGAGCAGAGGGATGACTTTGACTTCTGCTTGTCCTTTGTCCCACGCCTGTGAAGACAGCTATCGACTTACACTGCCAGGTTGAAATTCAACAGAACTGTTTTTAGGGTAAAGATCTTGAGGCCCACAAGGAATTTCTTTGTGGGTAAATTGTGAGGGAGGTGGGTAGCTTTTAAAAAAATATTTGTAACAATTTCATTTAGGAGTAAAATGGGAGACAGGTTTGATCTATGCAGTTCCCAGCTTGACTTTTCCTTTTGGCTTAGTGATTTTGGGGTTCCTGAGATTTACTTATTTTTTCACAACCACAGTGTGTTTGGTTGATGTGAGGCTGCCCGTCAAAAGAGCTCCCTTCTGACCAGTCAGGTACTGGATCCCACATGGCGGAAGAGTAGCCCCAAGCATGGATTCATCATGTCAGTGATGTGCCGTGGGATTTTGGGGGACCAGTTCCTATCTTCACCCTATATGCACCTATTTCCATTTTAACTTCCACAGTTTCTAGGTAGCATTGGAAGGCAGGGATACCTCTTTAGGTGAAGAAAATATAGGTTGATTTAATGAAAATTTTGAGACTTCTGAGAGGACGTGTTGAAAGACAGAGCATAAACAGTTTACATTTATGGATGCTTTTGATTTTTCAAAGCATTCATGTATACATTTTTGCATTTGCTCTTCACAACTATCCTGGAAGATTGACTAGGGAGGTATTATTATTTCTATTCCACAGCTCAGAAAAGTAAGGCTTGCAGAGGTCAGAAAGTGGAGCTAGATTTAGAGCCCAAGGATCTTCAACTCTAAGCCAGTGCTCTCCCTACAATATATTTTTAAAATTACTTAAAAATATGCTAAAAGAGAACATAAAAATGACTTCAGAAGAGTCTGTAATATGGCTCCCTGAATTGCACCAATTGGGGGAAATAAAGGGTGAAGATAACAGGCGTCCTTAATCCTTTGGGATTTTTAGCACTAAAAATCTGCCACAGTCTTGCTAATGCAATATCAGGATGTTGGCACTGCGGGTTCCCACGGAGATGCTCGTTCATTCTAGAGGAAGACCTTTTTAGGGGATGGGTGAGCTGAGCAGAGGGCTAGGAGCCTCCAGGTTCCACACAGACCCAGAAGCATGAGGTGGTTTTGGAG
This sequence comes from Macaca thibetana thibetana, assembly GCF_024542745.1. Classification (NCBI taxonomy): domain Eukaryota; kingdom Metazoa; phylum Chordata; class Mammalia; order Primates; family Cercopithecidae; genus Macaca; species Macaca thibetana. The sequence goes on from NC_065586.1 coordinate 3,378,372, forward strand.
GCTTTGTCATTATTTACAGATGACATCTGCTCTCTGAAAACCCTGATGCAGTCCAGGTTGCCTCTGGGTCTTCTCACTTCTCTGTCCTTTAAGGAGATTAAGTTCTAAAGGAGAGGAGAGGACATGGCCACTTGGCTACAAAGGATGAGAGAAATGAAGAACCCGGTGTGGCAGCTCTCCAGGAGGTGAAGTGAACACACGTTAACCTCAGACTTCCCCACCACCCTCTTTACCAGGGTAAGTGGAAGTGGTAATTATTTTTAAGTAGCCAAAATACATGAGGCTACTTTTGTTCTATCAATAAATAAGCATAAAGCTCCTCAAAGCCAAGATGTTCTCTGTGCATAAAGCGCAACATACCAATTTTAAACCTGCACTGGTAGCATTTTTCATAATGGCCATTCCCATACACGCCATGAGAGGGATGATCTGTAGTTTATTCGAGGTATTCCATTAATTGGTGGCTGTCAACAGGAACCCAGCTGGTGAACTGCTAATGCACTGTGAGACGAGGCTTTGAACATTTCATAAACATTGTAAATAGCCTCTGTATAACTGATCATTGTTCATAATGGCATTATTAAAATTGAAAAAAAAAAGGACTCCAATGAAGTAGGCTAATAGAGTGCATTTGATGGAAAATGTTTGCTTGTAGATTTGTGTTTTGGACTGCATAATTGGCAATTTCAGGCAGGAACTGCAGTGGAACCCATAATGCGCTGAGCATTCTGTAGCTCAAATGTTACCATCTGGGGTAAAATATCTTTGGGGTGCACTGCTGAGAAAAGCTGTGGTCCCGGGGTCAAATGATGTTTCTGCGTGAGAGGGAGCACCAAGTTCCCATCCTCTACTCTAGCAGTTGGAGAAAGGGAGTTACTTAAAATGTATTAAATGAGTCACTCCTCTGCATCTGAAGTTTCTTTGTGTGCAGATGCTTCAGTTAATCCATTTCTTAAGCCGCTGACTGTATTTCTCCTTTGAGTCTGATAGGATGCCTTTCATTAATGCTTAAACTAAAGCAGCAGACGGATGCAAAGAAAGAGGAGGGAAATCAATGCAGGACGACCCCTTCCCCTGTCTGCAGAGATCCTGGGCTAATGGGGCTCTAGATGTGGGCAGTTTGGGCTTTTAGGGGAGTAAAAATTGCTTCTTCTTACCATTCTAGGTCCTGTGGCTAGTTTAATAATTAGATGGATATAAAATAGGTTAACAAGGGGAAACAATTTTAATGATGAACATATGCATGGACATCCCACAAAAATAGGAGACAGAAAGAAGCAGCCACATGATTGGGATTTATCTGTGACCCTGAGCCACAGATGCAGATGGGGATTGAGGGCTTCCGGGGAGTGGCAGGGGCGAATTATGGGGGGGTGAGAGGGGATTTCCGGTGAAGAAAGGTTGCCTGGTGATGCAGATAAGAGTCTCTCAGGTGCTCAAAGTGGTCTCAGAGCGGTTCTCTTCCTGGTACATATACCTCAGCTACTGGGAATTTCCTTTATAAATGTAAATTTCCTTTACAAAACGGGAAGTTTATTCTTCATTTTAGACAGCTGAAAGGGAGGTAAAGAACTTTTTCTGTATCAGCTGAAAATTTCTTCTAGCTCAAAATAATGAACATGCCAACGTGGTGTATTTTAAGGTGGCATGTTCTGAACTCCGGGATGCATTAGCCCTGCATGGACAACTTTTCAGGAAGAACGCACACCATTGAGGCAACAGGATTTGCTGTGTTTAAAACACAGATGAGCCCGGCGCGGTGGTTTGCACCTGTAATCTCAGCACTTTGGAAGGCTGAGGTGGGTGGATCACCTGAGGTCAGGAGTTCAAGACCAGCCTGGCTAACCCTGTCTCTACTAAATATACAAAAAACTAGCCGGGCGTGGTGGCTCACGCCTGTAGTCCCAGCTACTCGGGAGGCTGAAGCAGGAAAATGACAGGAACCCAGGAGGCGGAGCTTGCAGTGAGCTGAGATTCCCTCCACTGCACTCCAGCCTGGGCGTCAGAGTGAGACCCTGTCTCAAAGAAAACCAAAAAACACACACACAAAATAGATGAATGATAACTGGGAAGAAAAGTAAAGAAAACAGAAAATGAATTATTTTTATTCCGTGAAAGCCTTGTAGTAAGAGACCAGAAGTTACAACACTGAGGACATTTAGAACTCTAGGTAATTTTCAACATTACCAATTAATATACATGAAGCAACTCCTGAAGCATTTTCTGGGTTCTGAGATCCAGGGTGATAGAAAGTTATACAATATCTACCCACAATCACAGAATTACATTTTCGTCAATAATGTGAAGTGTCAGCTCCTCAAATCTTTGGCTGCAGCTGTTAAGTACAGCACATTTGACTCGTTTAATGCTATTTTTCTTCTCAGGGATGACCTCCTTATATCTCCCTGGAGTTGAAGGAGGCGAGAGAAAAGTCTTCTTCAATCAATCAAAATTATTTTCCCATTTACCTGCTTCTCTACTTTACTAAAAGTCCACCTTGAGACATTTATTTCTTTTTCACTGTTGTAGGACTGTACTGTTAAAAAAGTATTCTTCTGGAAAATATGCATTCTAAGACAACAATAATTAATTCATTTATTCTTCTTCTTCATACGAATAGAAGCAAGAGTTACAAATTATTGTGTGCCAATCAGCAAGGCCAAGAATTGTGTACTATCCCATGAAATCTTTCAAAGAATATTGAAATAAAGATATGTCTATAATCTTCATTTTACTGGTGAAGAAATGGAAACTTAGAGAAAGGCTCTGTAAGTTGGTTACTTAGGAAGTGGTAGAGCCAGCTCACTGGGTTTCTGTAATTTTTAATTTTTATTTTTATTTTTTACTTCCCTAATATCTTTCTTTTTAAAAATGGCTTGATTGGGGTACCATTGACATGCAATCATAAAATTAAACTTGTCCAAGTTTAGTGTCTGCACTTGATGCGTTTGAGGATAAGTATCCACTGGTGAAACCAGCACCGTCATCAGGGTGGCAAACACGTCCCTTACCTCCAAGAGTTTTCTTCCACCCCGTTATTATCATTGTTAAGTTGTTGTTGTTTCTTGTTGTATGAAGCATTAACATAAGATCCACTGTCTTAGCGATTTTAAGTACACAATACAGTCTTGTTAGCTATGGGCGCTATGCTGTAGAGTGGAGCTTATACCACATCCACCTGGCATAACTGAAACTTTGTTCCCTTTGACCACCAATGCCCCATTCCTCCCTTTTCCCAGCCCCTAGTAATCATCACTCTCCTTTCTGCTTCTATGAATTTAACAATTTTAGGTTCCATATATAAACGAAGTCATGTGGTATTTTTTGTGCCTGGATTATTTCACTTAGCATAATGTCCTCCAGGTTCATCCATGTCATTGCAAATAACAACATTTCCTTCTTTTTAAAGGCTGAATAATATTCCCTTGTACATACATGCCCCATTTTCTTTATCCATTCATCCACCAATGAGCATTGAGGCAGTTTCCATGTCACGGCTGTAGCGAATAACTCTGCAACAAACACAGGGTTCAGAGATCTCTTACAGATACTAATTTTATTTCCTTTGGGTATACACTCAGAAGTGCGATTGCTGGACCATTTGATATTTCTGTTTACTTTTTTTGGGAAACCTCCAACTGTTTTCTACAATGCCTATACCAGTATTTCCACCAGCAATGTACATGGGTTTCTTTTTCTCTACATCTTCAGTAACTAACACTTGTTATCTTTTTTTATTTTTCCCAATAATAGCTATTCTCACAGGTGTGAGGTGATATCTCATTGTGTTTTTGATTTATGGATAATTAGTGATGTTGAGCACTTTTTCATATACCTGCTTATCTTTTGTGTGTCTTCCTTGGAGAAACACCTTTTCAGGTCTTTTATCCCTTTTATAATCAGGTTATTTGATTTTTTTTGCTATTTGTATAAATTCTTTATATATTTTGGATGCTAATCCCTTATCAGATATAAGACTTGCACATTTTTTTTTCATTCTCTAGGTTGCCTTTCCGTTTTGTAGATTGTTTCCTCTGCTGTGCAGAGCTTTATAGTTAGGTATATTTCTGCTTGTTTATTTTGACATTTTTTGTCTGTGCTTTTGGTGTCATATCCAGAAAAACGCTGCCAAGACCTATCAATGCCAACAAACTTTTCCCCAATGTTTCCTTCTGGGAGTCTTATAGTTTCAGGCTGTATAATTAAATCTTAAGTCCATTTTGAGCTGATTTTTCTATATGGCATCAGGATCCAATTTCACTCTTCCATATGTGGATATTCAGTTCTCCCTGCACCATTTATTGAAGAGTCTATCATTTCCCCATTGTGTATTCTTGGCACCCTGTCAAAAATTAATTGACTGTATATATGTGTACATTTATTTCTGGGCTCTCTATTCTATTTTATCAGTTTGTGGGTCTGTTTTTTTATGCCAGTACAATACTGTTTTCATTATCATAGCACGTAATGAAATTTGAAATCAAGAGGTAGAGTGCCTCTATCTTTGTTCTTTTTGCTCAACATTGCTTTGGCTATTAGAATTCTTTGTGATTTCTTATGAATTTTAGGATTGTTTTTTCTATTTCTTTGAAAAAATACCTCTGAAATTTTGATAGGAATTGTGTTGAATCTGTAGATCCTTTTGAGTGGTGTGGATGCTAAACAATATTAATTTTTCTAATCCATGAACATGAAATACTTTTCCACTTATTTGTATGTAATTTTTCTCATCATTGTTGTTTAACCTTCAGTACATAGAGCTTTTACCACCTCAGTTAAGTTTATACCTAAGTCTTTTATCCTTTATGATGCTCTTACAACAGGATTGTTTTCTTAATTTCTTTTTTGGGTAGTTCATTTTTGATGTAGAGAACGCTACTGATTTTTGAATGCTGATTTTCTATCTTGCAACTCTGCTAAATTGACTCATCAGTTCAAACAAATTTTTGGTGGAGTCTTCTGGGTTTTCTATATATAAGATCATGCTATCTACAAACAAAGATGATTTTACTTCTTCCTCTCTAATGTGAATGCCTTTTACTTTTTTTTTCTCACCTAATTGCTCTGTCTAGGACTCAAGCATTATGTTGAATAGAAGTGGAGAAAGTAGGAATCCCTGTCTTGTTCCTGATCTTAGAGGAAAAGCTTTCAGCTTTTTACCATCGAGTATGATGCTAGCTGTGGGCTTGCCAGGTATGGTTTGTACGATGTTGAGGTATGTTCCTTTAGTACCTAATGTGTTGACAGTTTTCATCATGAGATGATGTTGAATGTTACCAAATGCCTTTTCTGAATCTATTGAGATGATGGTGTAATTTTTATCCTTCATTCTCTTCATGTGGTATATTGCATTTATTGATTCATTTATGTTAAACTATTCTTACCTCTCAGGGATCATTCCCAACTTTGCCCAACTGGGCTTCTTAAACACTCTGTCTCTATACTTCTATTCTTCTACCTTTCTTTCTTCTTTTCCTTTCTTCTCTCTGTTCTGTCTTCCTTCCTTTTCTCCCTCCTCCCTCCCTTCGTTCCTTTCTTCCTTTTATTCAACTTACATTTACTAACCTTCTACCAAAATCTAGGCTTTACCAAAAATTCAAAGTTAATCCCAAACTTAGGGTGAATGACTTTAACTTCCATCCTAGTATGCCATCTAATATTAGCAACACAGGCTAAAAAGATGGCAGGGCTGCAGGATTGGAGAAGGAAGAGAGCAGTGCCACGTGAAGTCACCTTGGGAAGCACGGGGCCACCTAGAGTGTTAACTCAGAGCAGGGGCCTAGAATTAGGGTGCTTTGAGCACTTGATTTCTAGGAACATAAATATATCATGAGATGAAGTGTGCAGAATCACATTACTTTCCAAACCTCACCGAGGATAAGTCCCGCTTCTCTTTTCTCCCTCCTTCAAGTTATGTTTTCCTTCAGTTTATCCTTGTTTCTCTCTTTCCTCATTTGAGATGGACAAAACTCAACGAATCATCTTTATCTAAGTATGTTAGTAGAATATGGTTTCAAAAACAGAATTAAAATAACACCATTTAACACAGGCTAGAATAGGGACTAGACATGGATGTTCTCCAGTTCTTCGTGGTGTGCCACCAGCCATTATGTGGCCCCATGTAAATCATTAAGATTCAGGTAGTTCAAGGTTGATTGTGCCTAATTTATTCAATTGCAAAGACCACATAGTGGTATGGCTAATGATTGTTTAGAAGGTGCTTGAAGCTTCTCAGATGAAAGCCGCCGTGGGGGAGCAAGAGGTCATTACGGTAATCACTGCTGAAAAATACTCATGTCCATAGAAGGTCACTTATGAGGTCATTACGGTAATCACTGCTGCAAAATGAACTCATTTCCATAGAAGGTCACTTATGAGTTGAGTCACATTGTAGAGAAAGAGCTTAACCTTCCAAGGTTGAATGGAGGACATGGTTACATACCATAACTAGCCGTGATCTGCAGGAATGAAGAGCTGTGGGCAGGTTGCAGCAGGATCTCAGAAATTCTCTTCCTCCCTGCACCTCCCTGCAAAGCCCCACTGGGCGTGAAGAACCTGTCCATCCATCTTGATAAAGCCTTCAGCTTGAAGGCACCTGCAGTCCGGCCAAGGGTGCCACACAGCACTGCGTAGGACACCCTTTCAATACTCATGGGTCATTGCTAAGCCAGTTCCTCCTCCCTCCTGCTCTTTCCTCTGAATGCCATGTTCTGGTTCTGCCTGTTTCTAGGTGGTCATTTCTAGGTCAGAACTATCTTGATGCCCAAAGAGAAAAGGGCTTGTCTGGGATCGCAGCAAAGACGTCAGCACTTATAGAGGCTTCACTAGGCAAAGCAAAGACACCAGCACTTATAGAAGCTTCATTAGGCAAAGCGAGATAAATGACGGATTCTGTGTTTCGCCCACACTGCTTTGTTTTCATTGCTGTTTTGCAATGGGTTGTAAATATAACAGAGTCACTGCCAGTGCTAATGATCTGTGATTTTCTAGCAAGGAGGTCAATTGCACCAGGCACCTACCCACACTGCCTACTACCCATAAAGCAGCAGATCCCACTTATTTTGGGAATGTGAACATCTCCTTACAAACTTACACATTCCACATCGTTCTTCCCTGCCTCCCATGCCTTCATATAAACACAGCATCCCAAGGGAAAGAAAAACTGCCTTTTCACAAATCAGAGAGGATGCTTAACATACTTGACTTAAAAAATTACTTTTAAAGACACCAAATCCCAAAGTAAGCAGCTTTTACGTCAAAAAGAAGCCCACTTCGAAGGGAGATCAAAGGGATGGAACTTTCCAAGTTGCAGTTGAATTTAACATTCCAAGAGTCGGGAGGGCAGATTAAAATAGGATTTTGCTTGCAATAACATTTGGGGTCTGTTCAGCGTTGTTGAGTGCTTAATCTAGCCAGGAAGTCTGGTTTACAGGGAGCTACAGCAGGCCTTCAGCTCCCGGAATTCATCCCAAAAGCAACACGACTTTCGTTTTGAGGAAAGGCTTTGACACAGGGACTACTGCTTTCTTCCAGTAGGGGATACCAGCCTATTTCAAATCAGGGCCTTTTTTTTTCTATAGCAGCAATTGTAAGACAATGAAAACATCCTGTTTCAGAAAAGAATTTGCAAACAAGTACAACAGGATATTCTCAAATCTGGTGCAAAGTGAATCATCTTATCAAACACAAACTACCTGAGATAGATTGGTATTGTTTAATTGACAACTCAATTCTATGAGGTAGGTTTTTGTTTTATTATTATTGTTGTTATATTACTATCATTATTATTATTAATTTGCCATCTTCCTCTCCAAAGAGAACTGTGAATTCTTAAGAATACAGGAAAAGAAGGGGCCTCAGGGCTATTATTGCCAAGGCCTTCTGCTAGGCAGGACGACTGAAGCTGGAAGGGGCTAATTCCACGCTCTTCTGAAAACGCTGCACAAGTGAATTCTAGGGCTTCCTTCCAGAGAAGCCTTCAGAATGACTCAAGAGTCTTTTCATCTCTTCACCGAATTTCTCTTTCCTCACTGTAATTCAATTTAATTTTAGAAAATTAGAGTATAGAGTACTGGCTGCAAACACAAAAACATACAAATGCTACTTCAAAGAACTTTTACTCTAGGAAGGAGGGCACACATCTGCTAGTAAGCTCTGATGTTTTTTTTTTCTGACCTCAGTGAAAATACAACGCGTTTTGTTTCTAGTCACAGGTTTGGAATGTGCTATCACACAGGGACATGCCACTCAGTCTTTTCTAATGCCCTTCTTACCATCCTAAAGAGAAACTGGTGAAATGGTTTGCTCAAGGATACATCTTTTAGCAGATGGGACCAGAGTTAAACCTTGGTAATGGCTGATTCTAAAATCTGAGATATGATTTCTCATGTGCAAATTCTAAAATCAGAAAATGTCTAGAAACAAAGTCATATTTGTAGAACTGACACCAAAATATATATGGCAGCAAAAATGGAGCAGATTCATATACTATTAATGATAATCTTTCCAAATCCTTTATTCTGAACATGTATACAACTAGTACAGAAATGTTAATGTATTTTAAAAGTAGATGACTGCTCTAGCTCTGCTTAGGGTCCTTTGGAAAAATACGGTAAATATACCATAGTTTGAAGATTGAATAAAAAAAAAGAAGAACTTTGAAGCCTGTATCTCCTGAAGGGTTTTTGTTGGGAATAGTGGACCATGATGTAATGCCTTCCAAGGAGAATGTAGACAGCAGTACCTCTTACCGTAGAAGACGCTATTTTGTAAAACAGGTATCAAAATATCACAACCGAATATAACCTTTAAGTGAATGTGATTTAACTTCCTCCTCAATTAAAAAATTTCTTCCTGCTGTTGACAGCTCTCTATCCAGCTAATCTGATGTTCTCTATTACTGGTGGCCTATTTATTGCTGCTCAGTCAAGGTTATTAGAAAATTCAGCTGAGCGCAGTGGTTCACGCCTGTAATCCCAGCCCTTTGGGAGGCCGAGGCGGGCAGGTCATGAGGTCAGGAGTTGAAGATCAGCCTGACCAACATAGTGAAATGCTGTCTTTACTAAAAATACCAAAATTAGCCAGGCATGGTGGCGGGCACCCATAATCCCAGCTACTTGGGAGGCTGAGGCAGGAGAATCGCTTGAACCCGGGAGGCAGAGGTTGTGGTGAGCTGAGATCGCGCCGTTGCATTCCAGCCTGGGCAACAAGAGCGAAATTCCATCTCCAAAAAAAAAAAAAGAAAAGAAAGAAGGAGCCTTCTGTTTAGCCACTTTGTTCTTCTCCATAACATCCCCAATGGATTCTGTTCTATCTCACGACCAAGCGGCCGGCAGAAACAGGCCCAAGTGTGGTCCTGGCAACAACAGTGCCACTCACAGCACCAGGCCTTCCAGTGGTTGTTTTATTTTATTTTATTTTTTTTTTTTTGAGACAGAGTCTCACTCTGTTGCCCAGGCTGGAGTGCAGTGGCACTACCTCGGCTCACTGCAACCTCCGTCTCCCAGGTTGAAGCAATTCTCAAGCCTCAGCCTCCCGAGTATCTGGGACAACAGATGCGAGCTACCATGTCCAGCTACTTTTTTAGTAGAGATGGGGTTCCGCCATGTTTCCCAGGCTGGGCTCAAACTCCTGAGCTCAGGCAATCCACCCACCTCGGCCTCCCAAAGTGCTAGATTACAGGCGTGAGCGACCACGCCTGGCACAGTGGTTGCTTTAAAATTTAATTATTCACTTAAAACATTTCAAAGTGACTTGAGAGCTTTCATTCAAAGTTTACACCCATAAATATTTGATGCTGTTGGATGGATGCTTTTAACTTTTTGTAGCTGTGATTTTTACCCCCTAATTTTGTAGATGAAACTTTTAAAACACTCCACTCATTTAAAATAAAAATAACAAAGTTAAGGCTGAACAAATTCAAGTGTCTTTCCTCTTTTCTGTCTCCTTGCAGGAAAAAAATTACATTTCTTGGGCAGAGCGTATATACTGTATCTTTTTCAATGATTGGTTTGAGAATGGAGTTTATGATTCAGGGACCTCAGCGAGGCCGTTGTCCAGGAATAAATTAGATGTAGCTGCAAGTCTGAAGGTGTATGTTTCCAAAATAGTCTTAGGATAAATTAAGCCATTTACATCTGAACTGGACATTTTTTTTTTAATTTTAAAAAATGGATTTTAGGAAACCAAGAAAGCAACATTAACAAAGACCCTGTGAAGTCTGAGAATCATTTCCTGATTTCACAGCGTCTTCTAAGTGGCTGCTGGCGGCTAAGGCAGGCCTCATGTTGGGAAATTTTTCTTTCGGTCATATGTGTAGATCTGTGGAGACCTGGAGATGGTGCAAGGTCGAATGGATGGAATCCATCCTGTTACTGGGAAATGCGGTCCAGGGGGGTGGGGAGGATTCCACACACCCACATTCCCCAGGTCACCACTTACTCTGAGATTTGAAAGCCCTAACAGGGAAAGGCACAAGTCTCTGTCCACCGTGCCCCTCGGCAATTGTAACATGCATTTGCGTTACCTGTGAGCCGGATCCTCACGGCCCCAGCCTCACACTGAGACTCCACGACTCTAGACAGAAAGCATGCATTTTCCCATAGGCAAATTTTCCTGCACCAGCAGACACAAGGCTTTTCCCTGGTGTGATGCAGCCTTCCGGCCACAGTTCCTACTCTTCCTTCCCCTCACCCCTTCCTGCCTGTGGGTCCCGCTCAAGCTTTACAGAGCAGCTGTGCTGAGCACCACGTTGCTTTATGGTAAATTTCAAATCCTCAGGGTACAAATTATTTATTGGTAGTTAATTTCCAATTAGTTTTATTAAATTACAGCTGATGACCTCATTCTACCTGGATTAATTTAACAAAATGCTCATATTTTTCAAATTACCTTCTCATTTCCACTCTAGATGAGAAATGCACTTTTCAGCTCTGGTTCAAGAAACTTGCATTGTATCCTGCCTGCTTTAAGTTTTTTGGCAGGTTCAGAATCCACACACACACACACACACACGCACACAGGTAAATATACATACATGCACACATGGTTCTACACACTTTTGTTCTGAATGGTCTGGCCAGTTGTGCACTTAATCTTCCTTCTCTTTGTCACTAACCATGCTGTGCATTACTGGGCCATACCCAGCAGCCCTCCACATTGTGGGTTCTTGATCTGTGAGACTGAATCACATAGCTTCACTATGTCTGCAGCATTCACACTGGGGTACTCATGCATTCATGCTGGGGTACTCATGCACTCACACACTGGGGTACTCACGCATTCCCGCTGGGGTACTCACACTCTCACACACTGAGATACACACGCATTACCACTGGGGTGCTCATGCACTCACACACTGAGATACTCATGAATTCACACTTCAATACTCATGCGCTCACACACTGGGATACTCATGCTTTCATGCTGGGGTACTCACACTCTCACACACCGGGATACGCATGCATTCCCACTGGGGTGCTCACACTCTCACACACTGAGATGCACACACATTCCTGCTGGGGTACTCATGTGCTCACACTCTGGGATACTCATGCTCTTTTCTGGCTGAACCGACACCCATCCGGACAGGGCTACCTGCACCCACCTGGGGGGTGACAGCCGTTCCTGTGGCTTTCTCTGCTCCATCCTGCACTCCTGTGGACATTTGGCTTCCAGCTGGCCTGCGTGCTGAGGAAACCATCCTCCCTTGACCTGACTTCCAGACAGAACCACTTCTACCATTCCCATCTGATTTATGTCAAGAGTTCACACTTGTACTCCCAGTACTTTAGGAGGCAGAGGCAGGCAGATCACTTGAGGCCAGAAGTTCAAGATTAGCCTGGCCAACATGCTGAGAACCCATCTCCTCTAAAAATAAAAATAAAAAAATTAGCAGGACATGGTGGCACGTGCCTGTAGTCCCAGCTACTCAGACAGAGGTGGAGGCATGAGAATCCCTTGAACCCAGGAGGCAGAGGATGCAGGGAGCTTAGACTGTACCACTGCACTCCAGCCTGGGCAACAGAGCAAGACTCTGTTTCAAAAAAAAAAAAGATCATGTCCATGCCAACTTGTTTGCTACTCTTCTGTCTATAGAAATGCTCAAAGAATGCCCTGAATGAGGACATGGACCAGAAACATCCCCAGAGAACAATCTTCTTTTCTTTTTTTCCTTTCTCACTCTTTCTCTCTCTCTTTATTTATTTTTTTTTTTTTTGTAGACATGGGGGTCTCACTATGTTGCCTAGGCTGGTCTTGAACTCCTGGGCTCAATGGTTCTCCCACCTCAGCCTCCCAAAGTGCTGGGATTACAGGCGTGAGTCACCATGCCCGGCCTAACTGTGGTAATTTTTAATGGACGAACAGGAGGGATCTGTCTATTACAGAGAAATCAAATGGCGACATGTTTAAATTTCTGACACATGAAAAACGGGAAAAGATTTTCCTATGCTCTTGTCATTTCTTCTGGCGTCTTCTCAGATGATGCATTCTCATTTTCCTACAGCTGTCTCCTCCTCTTTCCTGCCCCGATCCCAGTTTGACCCAGGAGTCAGAAACACTTGGATATGTATCTCATTTCTGATGTTCAGAAATCCTTCTGTTTCCCAGTCGCCCTTCATCACAGGGGGTGATTGTAGTATTTATTTTATAGAGATGTTGAGAATCTTCTACTTCATGGTGATAGACTATCTGATCAAGTGGAGATACTGCATTAGGCTTAATAAAAATTAGGCAGGAGACTTAGAAAACTTTAACCTTGCTCTTCTGGTTCTAATTTCCCATTCTATTGGACATTGATAGACATCTGTTGTAGTGCATACTCATTATTTCCGGAGACAATAAAGAAATGTTCCCTGAAAGGGAGGTAGATGGTGAGGTCTTGGTTATTCCCAGGTAATAGCTTCAGATTCACAAACACTCAAGCCCTGACTCTGCTTACTTAGCTGATAATAAGTTCACTGTTGTTTTATCCAGTGATTACATAAACTGGAAAGGGCCCTATTATAATCAAATATACCCAGAGACATGAGTTGAATATGATTTTAATATTCTGGCATAATATTATATTTCTGACTTTGAAAGTACCCTGCATGATTACACCACTTCACTTTTATTGAAGAAGGATAATTTGCTTCAGATTAAAGTCAAAACAATGAAATTGCTTATGGAAAAATGACCTTTCTCGTCCTTACATGTACCAAGTAGATTCTCAGGGAAGCCAGCCCAGCGGGGATTCCATTTAACTGACTGAATCCTCAAGACACGCAGAAACCATTATTTACTTATATTACTCTAAACCAACTGATTTCTTCGCTAGAAGCCCATGAGTTTTCATAAAGTCACCTTGTTGAGATGCTATTTGTTGTACCCACACTGGCAACGTTAGCTTTTTGATTTTTTTCAACTCTAAGGTTATATATTTTCACTTTAAAAATTCATAGCAAGATCCTTGTTGTGATATAATCTCATCAACATCTGATACAATCAGGATGGAGAACCTGGTTTAAAATCTTGTTCCCACACCTCAGAGAAGGCTGAACATTCATGGTGTGTGATGATATATTTTGGTTTGTTATTTGCTTCTTTCTGTAGTGAGGGGGTCCTATGTATGTTTATATATTCTTAAATATACCTATTAAGGTGCATCATTGTTAGGACAGTGTCATTAACTTCTAAAGAATCATCTGGAATAATATGTATAGTTAATATGCATAAATAGCATAACAGAGGAATATAAAGATGAAAATAATAGAATTTGTCTAAATGAGTATTCTACAATTGGCTGCCTCCAAAGCAAGAATATATAGCAAGAAACATGCTTGCAACATCTTTTGCTTCTATGAGCTTATGTATCTAGGGTCTTAAACAAGACTTGGGTCATGGGTACCTTTATTCTACAAATGGTGCATAACAAGCCTGGCTGTAGGTGAAGATGAAAGCACATACCTCCTCTGTTATTTTTTTAAATTATATGACAATTTCTTCTTGTCAAGAGCTGTGAAGGATCTGAGATTTTGCCCCACTTGTACACTAACTTGTTAGCCTGATGCCATTTCATGGTTTCTGGTAGAGGATGTGAGGTTCCCAGGTTGCAGGTAAAGGACAATTTATTATCACAGCAATTACTGTTGTCTAGATATCATCATTTCTATTACGCCAGTTCCCAAAACTCAATTCCCACAAGCAGCACAAAGGGCCAAGTGATACTTGCATACCCACTGGGCTACGTCACAAGGATGGAACCCAAAGATGATGGGTCCTAGATCTTTTATGGCACGATCCTCTAGGGGTAGGCACGATCCATATTCCTAGGCTGCAAGTGGATTGCTCCTTTTTTCTAAAGGAGACATGATCACTGTCCCCCAAGTTGTTCACTCTAGAAACTTCCTTGAAAAGATTGTCCAAACCAAAGGTAACCTGTGCCTCTGCTCATAGGACAGGCAGAAACCCAAGAGACCCATGAACAATGGTCTCCCAACACTGTACCACATCACGACCTGTAGGTACAGTAAGAAACCCAAGAGACCCATGAACAGTGGTCTCCCAACACTGTACCACATCACAACCTGTAGGTACAATAAGAAACCCAAGACACCCATGGACAATGGTCTCGCAGCACCATATCACATCGCAACTTGTAGCTACAATAAGAAACCCAAGAGACCCAAGAACAATGGTCTCCCAAACCATACCACATCACAATGTGTAGCTACAATAAGCTACTTGCACCATAATAAGAGAGGTTGTGTTGTTGCGGAAATCTCAAGCTTTAGTGAATAAGTTAATACTGAATCTGGAGGTCAGAAGGACTTGCCTGTTTATGCTTCCCATATTAGGAAATTGCTGCAGGCAGAGGCCACGTTTTCCAGCCTGCCTTGCTGTCAGAAGCATCCACACCAGTGAGTTTTGGTAATGAATGAAAGCAGAAGGGAAGTGAGTTACTTCCAAGCTGGATCCATCAGGACTTTCCATGAGTCTCTCCTCCATATTCTTTAGATGATTATAGAGTGAACTTAGAAGGTAAATGGGGAAGATTGCAGGGTCTTTGTGTAGATGTTGTTCATTCAGTAATTTGTTCACTTACATAATTCTGTTATGTTACTTTGTCGTGTTTAAGCTATCATACATTTTTGGGTCTCCCCATTGTAGGAACCCGCCTGCCCTAACATATATATATATATATATATATATATATATATATATATATATATATATGATGCACTGGTTAGGAGTGATCCTGGAGGTATGGGGCCCAGTCTCCCAGCCACCCAGCATCTTCATTTAGACCTTCATAATCTAGGTAACGTCTTTTATTAGAGATTTCAGAATCCTTTTTTAAAAATATATATATAGCAGAGTGTAAAGTAAATTAAAATAAAACATATAACAGGGTAAAGGGAACAGAAATGCTAAGTTGCTCAAATACCTTCCATATGCTTGGAGATATATAATTTATGACATCCTAAGATTGATGACTTGCCTAGATATGCCTATTGTTAAAGAAAATGTTATGCTTTGACCCTTGTTTAAGACGGCACAGAAGATCTTATTCAATGGGACTACTGCAGTGAGCAGGAAAGACACATTGGGCTCAGTTTCAAATACAACAACGAAAAGTGAGAATTCACAACCTTGGAGCAGGGCGTGGGGTCAGTGAATGGAAAATTACTAAGAGGGAACATCGGGGAAAAAAATTCTGGATAAATGGATTGTACAGGAGTCTTGTTGAAGGCAGGTCAAAGTGCACAGATGTCAACTGAGGGATGGTGAGGAGTGAGGGATGTGATCAGCTATGAAGAGTGATTGGAATCAAGGGTAGGGGACTCCCATTAAACTGACTTGAGTTAGATTCTTGTTCTTAAGAAATAGGCCCAAGGACAGGCCTTGAAAGACAGCTTAGGGGAGGTTGACCAAGGTCGGGCCAGGGAGAGAGCCTTTTCAGTATTCAGGGTCTAGATTCCACAGTTGGATGGGCATTTTCATTGTTCAGAAAGCACTATCTTTGTTTGCTAGTTTATTAAAAATAAAACATTTAACAAAACTCAAAATAATAATTTAAAAAGTTGGTAACCACTTGGTTTGTGTAGCATTTTATGTTTAGTGATGATCCTAAGTCTTAGCTTACAAATGTCCATGGCTAAGAAGAATTCCACTAAGGTGGAGATGCCAGTGCACCCACTGGGCACTCATTAATCAAGAAATATGTGCATAACTAACTAAATATGGTTTGCAATGCCATATATTGATACAAATAGGGGTTGGCAAACTTTATCTATAAAGAGCCAAAAAGTAAATCCTCCAAAGGCTGGGTGGTGTCCACGGTAACTGCTCAATGGTGCTGTGTAGACTGGAGCAGCCACTGAGACAAGAGCGCGTGGCTGTCTTCCCATAAAACATGACCAATTATGAATCTAAAGAGTCTATATGCTTGGGTGTGTAGGAGTCTTGTGTTTCTCTAGAAAACTGCGTGATCTAGAGCACACCCTTCAGCATTATCAGAATTCAACCCTGTGCATGAATTTTGCATTCCTATGCAATTCTTTGTAAATTATAGGCAACTTACAGAAGCAACAGGACAGATATGCAAATTCTGTACTTGCTGATAGTGGTTTCATTGACCTCTCCCTCCAGTTTCGTGCTTATTTGCAGCTGATCTCAATGTTCCTTTCCTGCATATATTTTATGTGTCGTTTTGATTTTTCCTTTGAATAGGTTATAACATCTATTTAATTCCCTCACATCCTACGAGTTAAATATATTCTTAAACACCTATTTATTTATATGTGTATGAGAATGATAATTTTACCTTTTTCTAAAAACTATTTTTTAACTGTGTATATCTGCGTGTGTTTAATGATCAGAAGTCATCTGTAGCTTTGGAATGAAGCCTTCCATTCAGATTAAATCAGTCTGGTATTTCGCAGGTGTGTGTAAGGCAGTTGTTCCTGTCCACAGTTTCGCAAGTGGACGGTGACAGCATTGTGTTTGCATAGCATTTTCAAAAGTGCTTTCCTAACCATAACCTCATGTGCTTCTTTCAACGCCTCTCTGGGCTTTGTTTGGACAAATGATTATCAAAATTTTATCGAGAAGGAAAGGGTGACACATAGAAACTTAAGTGGTTAGAGGAAGAAAAAAAAACAGGTTATAAAAGGATTTCTGCATCTTGTTGGAGAAAAAGCCTTATTGAAGATATTAAGCCTGGTAATCACTCACTCCCCTTCCTGTGTCTGAATTCTGACTGGGCAAGACAAACACTCTTCCCCACTTCTCTCTGAGAGCCTGGGATTAGCTCGGCTGCGCTGCCTTTTCCGGCGCAGCCTGAAGAGCACGTCACAGTTGAACTCTGGAGTTTACTTGGGTTGTTCTGTGTTTATGACAAGTATAGAACTCGTTCAAAAGTTACCAAAGCTGTACTTTTCTCATTCTCTGAGTCTCTCTCATCAGCAGGGTGAAGCTCTCATATTATCGTCTTTTAACTGTCAACCTGATGAGCATTTCTTAAACCGATCTCCTCTGGACACACGTTTTCCTGGCTGTGAGGACACAAGGCAACATGACTCTGACAAGCTGCAGCTTGGACCCGGCTCCTGTGGCAGCAAGAATGAGGCCACTGGCCCCAGAGTTTGGCTTAACATGGCTCTTCCTCTTCCTGAAAGTTACAGCAGGAAGCCGTTTTCCATGGTGCTTGTAAAACTGTAACTTCAGCATTACACAAACTTCAGGAATGAAAGCTCACCTGCGGGAACATGAGTTAATATAAACAGGGGTGCCTGGAACCACTGCTCACAGCTTACTCTCAGCAGCCTGCACGGGAGACAGGATAGGAACAGGGCGGCTCAGGCCCCAGCCATGGCACCGTCACAGAGCACGTGCCTCTTTCCTGTTTTCATGCATATGGCACATGCCAGAGGCAGCCTGGTCATTGAGTAGTCAGAGCTCCCCTCTGCTTTACACAACGTACGACACATCTGCACATTTTCTGGAATAATTATAGGGTGATTTTTCAGGGAACGTGGGTAGTGTTTCTATTTTCAACTTTAAGTTTCATGGAGGAAATTTTTAGAGTAAATGATGTGATGTATACGGCTATATTTCAGCTAAAATCTGTATTAAGTCGGTTTAAGATTTGAAGGAAGGAATAAGGAGATTATAGATTGGAGAATGATTTCTTAGGAAGTTTCTACAGAATCTAATCTTATCTCATTGACTGCTTGTACTTCTTTATTCAGAAACAACTAACAATATAGAGTTTTTCATCTTTTAGGAACCATTAGACTTTGTTCTTTTTTTTTTTTTTTTTTTGAGATGGAGTCTCATTCTGTCACCCAGGCTGGAATGCAGTGGCCTGATATCGGCTCCCTGCAAGCTCCACCTCCTGGGTTCATGCCATTCTCCTGCCTCAGCCTCCCAAGTAGCTGGGACTACAGGCGCCCACCACCACGCTCGGCTAATTTTTTGTATTTTCAGTAGAGACAGGATTTCACTGTGTTAGCCGGGATGGTCTCAATCTCCTGACATTGTGATCCGCCCTCCTCGGCCTCCCAAAGTGCTGGGATTACAGGTGTGAGCCACCGCACCTGGCCTAGACTTTGTTCTTAAAAATGTAAAAACATCTATTTTTTTGCAGTTTTGCCTTTTGGCAATAAAAGTATCATTATATATAATATATCTTTAATATATATAATGCCATTAATAGATATAGACTGTACTAATGAATGTTAGAATATATAATATGTGTGTATATTATATATTGTATATTATATTATATATTATAATATATATTATATATAATATATAATATATTATATTATATTATATATAATATGTGTGTATATTATATATTCTAACATTCAGTGTGTGTGTATGTATATACACACATATTATATATTCTAACATTCAGTGTATGTGTATAAACATATACACACATTATATACTCTGATATTCATTAATAAAGTCTATATAGAGTGAAAATTGTGACATTTAGGTTCTTACTGACTGAAGTCATTTTAAATATTCGATGTTAGTGTAACTTTTTGATTGTTCACAGACTATTCAGTGTCTGAAGTTGTTTTACTATCTTCAAGGGCAAAATGAAATTCTTTGTACACTTGTTGGGTTTTCTTTGTTTACCTTGAGGGCGAGCTGGTGAGGACTTAAAGGCAAGTTGAATGCGTCTGGTTTCAAATCCAATGAATGCAGCTCCCGGAGGCTGTGATTAAAAGGCGTTTGTGTGTTTTTTAGAAGCACATTGGAGATCTTTCACAAGCCCTTAAAGAAGTCAGGAATAAAACGTTGCAGCTTCCCAGGGAGAGAGCAACTCTGACCCTAAAAGTTAAAGTTACACCCCAGACTTGGAAAACAGGAAATTTCAGATGGTTTTTGGCAAAACACACAGCTCCACTCCTTCTCTTGGTGTGCTGAGTTTTCCCAAGTCTGTGTACTCCTTATAGTGCAGGGATTCTCCAAAGGCCAACATTTCAGTTCCAGAAAGAGCAAGAGCATCACCAGCAACAACCACAAAACAACTTTACCAAGAGCAAGCAAATTACAGCGTCTTGGTGGTTCCTCTGCAAATTCCACACCCATGCGGCGGGGCAGGACATCTGCCGGGCAGCTGGGGAATACCCTTCCCAGTGGTCGTGGGAGGCGCTGTTGTTCAGGAAAAAAAGTTGTGTGTTTGTGAATGAGCGCACTTTGTGGTTCGTGTATTCAGGCAGGACAAACTACACCACGGGGTTGGGCAGGGCTGTGTGTGCTGGAAGTGTATGCTTCTTTGTTTTGTCAGCTTCCCGAGAGATCAGGGAGAGCACAGATATATCCCTTTTTCAGTTCAGAGGAAAACACCCAACGACAACCTCAACAAACACAACAACAACAGCGAGGACGAAGAGTGAGCCAGAAATTCCATCTGCATGAAGTGTGCTGGGAAAAGCCTGGCGAGGAATCCTGGTTGGTGAAAAACAGATTCGGTGCTTATTGTTTTGCTCTGTGAGTAAGTCACCAAAGAAATGTGGGCATGTGCCGTTGGAAAGAAAATAGACTTCCACAAAATGTATGAATCACTTTTGTTAATTGTCAAAGAAAATATGTATTAAGTGATTACTTAGCCCCTGGAATTAAAACAAAATGAAAACAAACAAGCATCCTATGTCTCTCAATACTTTTAAAACTGAAGATGGCAAAATAATGCAAACCAAAGCCACCAGTGCATCTTGGCATGGTCAGCTGAGGAGGGCAAGTTTTCTGAAACCTTAAAAAGTATCTTGGTGTCATGAGCCTTAGAATTATTTGAAAGGCAGCCAACTCCCCTCTATCTTTCATTAAGCCTCAGAAAGGAATCCAGGGAGCTGGGGTTTGTGGAAGTTAGAATTTAACTGATGAGCCAGAGCTGCTTCTCCCCCATGATAGGTCACCGTGAATCAGAGTATTTTGTGGTTGGCCTATTCAAACAGGCAAGCACTTGGTGGTTTGTCTTTTGTTTAATTTGTTACCAGATCCCACAAGATATTTTTCAACAGAATTTCAGAAAGCATCTTGGGAAATCCACAAAAATGGCCTGAGTCATCTAACCAGAAACAGTCCACACCACATCTGACTCTGAATGCCTGGCTTTTCTTTCTTTGGGGAGAAAGTTCTCAGCCTCAGTTGGATGAAAGGGCAGGGAAGTAGAGATTGATGTGGGGTTTACAGGGACATAAAGAGAAATTACGAGCCCCAGACTCTGAAAATTTTTAAGGTATCAGGAAAGTGCTCATGATAGAAACTGACAGTTGCTTTGGTGCCTGGGATGGTTATTAAGGATCAAAAGAACGTGGAGATGCTGTTATGGAAAAGTGACTGTGTTATGAATCTGTTGCTAAAAATGATGATTTCAAGGAGGAGAATGACATTCCATCCACCTATGACATGCATTTCACATTCGGTCAAGGGTTAGGCCAAGAATTTTTTTTCTTTCTTTCTTTCTTTGTCTCTTTTTCTTTCTTTCTTTCCTTCTTTCTTTCTTTCTTCTTTCTTTCTGTCTTTCTGTCTTTCTCTTTCTTTCTTCTCTCCCTCTTTCTTTCTTCTCTCTCTCTTTCTCTTTCTTTCTCTTTCTTCTCTTTCTTTCCCTTCCTTCCTTCCTTCCTTCCTTCCTTCCTTCCTTCCTTCCTTCCTTCCTTCCTTCCTTCCTTCCTTCCTTCCTTCTTTCTTTCTTCTCTCTCTCCCTCTGTCTCTCTTTCTTCTGCACATCACTTTCAGCTCTAAACCCACAAAGCAGGTTAGGTTTCCTCTGGCCTGTGACCTAATCTTTAGTATTAGAGGAAGCACTGATTTGTTTGCTCCGACGGAAGCCCAAAGGGAATTTGGCTTCTTGATTTATAACAGGATTGGGTTTCAGGCTTCTAACAGTTAAAACCGGTCTTCAGCAGAGACTCAAGCAGAGGGAATGAAAGTTACACAGTGCGTGGATTAGTCCTTTGGTGTTTTTGACACAGTTTCTTTTCATAGGAGAATCTTATTTCAAATAGGGAGGCGTTTCCCCTTTTTAGAAAATGCTTGTGAAATGCATGACTCATTACGCCCTTGCAAACAGCCAAAAAAGTTCTGCAGACTCTAGGACAGGACTAAACCGCAGCGAAGTCTAATATTTCAGAGTCTTGCTGAAACAGCTGTTCCCATTCGGGTCTGAGAGCGGGTGGGAGTAGAGATGGTGTGTGTGGGGGGGCGCCCACTTCAGTTCCCCAAAGCATCAGCTGCTCCCTGTCTTGAACAGAATCAGCTCCAACAGGGAGAGGCTTGGACATGGCCGCCACTGACGCTGCCAGGCCTCGAACTCTACTGAGAGTTGGATTTTTCCCAGTGTGTGCTATCTCACTCTTATTTGAGGAATTTGAGTTAGAGCAAAATGTGGCCAGAGAAGGAGAAGGAACACCAACACCTCAATTATTGAGGGAAAAGATGTGCAGGTTTTCTGTAGCAGTGAACCTGAAGGAGACACTGCTTTGTGTCTGGCTCCCAGAGGAAAAGCCCAAGTTGATCTTTCCTGTGAAACAGCTGAAGGTACCACCTTGAAAACTGGACATTTTCCCAAACGTAGGCCAAGTTTCAGCTTGAATGCAGTCATCCTCGGTATCCCTGGGGAACTGACTCCAGCACACCCTCCCCACAACATCAGTGACTACCGAAATCTACAAAATGGTGTAGTGTTTGCCTATAACCGACATACATCCTCCCATTTGCTTTAAATCATCTCTAGAATCCTTATGGATATCTAATACAATATAAATGCCATTGAAATAGTTGTTGTGCTGTGTTTTTTGTTTGTATTATTGTTATTGTCTTTTTTTCTTTTTTTGAGATGGAGTCTCACTCTGTCACCCAGGCTGGAGTGCAGCGGTGCTATCTCAGCTTACTACAGCTTCTGCCTCCTGTGTTCAAGCAATTCTTGAGCCTCAGCCTCCCAAGTAGCTGGGACTACAGGCATGCACAACCATGCCAGGTTAATTTTTGTACTTTTAGTAGAGACACGGTTTTACCATATTGGCCAGGCTGGTGTCAAACTCCTGACGTCAAGTGATCCACCTCCCTTTGCATCCCAAAGTGCTGGGATTACAGATGTGAGTCATCGCCCCAGGCCATGTTATTTTGTATTGTTTGTTCCATCTGCGGTTGGTTGAATCCGCTGATGTGGGACTCCGGTATATCGGCAGTGGGCTGTGTGTTGCTGGCCCCGTGTTAATAGGTACCTGTGTTTTCCTATTTGCTGTTATGTCAACAAAGACACGAGAACAATCCCTTCTAAGGGTGACTGCTTTTAGCTTCAAAATCAAGAACACTAAAACTCCAGCATCCATAGGAATGTATCGCACGGGCTTAACCATATCATCTTCCTGAGAAATTGATGAAGGCCGGGTGTGCTACGTGTCACTGAACTTTATCCGGGGAGAGAGAACCGGGTGACTGTTGCCAGGTGGTGTTGGAAAGCAACAGTAGCCATCGCCATACCCAGGACAGGGTCCCAACCACATGTGGGGAGTTTTCCCTGGATGAGCTCATGCCTCCTGGGAGCAAAGGGCAAGAGAGAGAGGCCCCGTGCTCAGCCCCACAACAAGACTTCAGCATCTCAAGAGCAGCAGGCAGTGGAACCTAGCATTACTTTTATTTTCCCGGTACGAACTATGCACTGAGTTTCAAAAGGGAATTTTTGGCTAGGTGTGGTGGCCCCCTCTTGTAATCCCAGCACTTTGGGAGGCTGAGGTGGGTGGATCACCTGAGTTCAGGAGTTCCAGACGAGCCTGGCCAACATGGTGAAACCCAGTCTCTACTAAAAATACAAAAATTAGCTGGGCAGGGTGGCAAGCATCTGTAATCCAAGCTACTTGGGAATCTGAGGCAGAAGAATCACTTGAACCTGGGAGGCGGAGGTTGCAGTGAGCCGAGATCGCACCACCGCACTCTAGCCTGGGCAACACGCTCTGTCTCCAAAAAAAAAAAGGTGGGGGGGGGGATTTTCTAATTTATTTTTTACTAAGAAACACCATAAAATATTTTCGGAGTTTCTGTGTGTGCGTGTGTGTGTGTGTGTGTGTGTGTGTGTAGTCAAAAACCACAGAATAATTGACACATGCCTTTTTGACAATCTCGTATCTTAGGACCGACTTCAAAACACCCTGACGCTGTCCTGAGAGGCCTGAGAGAAGCAGGGCCCCTCTATAGAAGCCCTTTCTTAACCCCCTGACGCTGTCCCGAGAGGCCTCCGACAGAGAGAAGCCGGGCCCCCTCTATAGAAACCCTTTCTTGGGAAGAGTCCAGATTTCTCCCAGCACTTCCTCCTCTATTCTCTCTGTTATTCATGCTACATCGGACGTCCCATGCTGCGACTTCCCCTCTTCAAATGGATTTTCAACAAAGTCTCTCTTTGCTGATCAAAACTTTTTTGGTTACTTTCTTGGTCACTTTTTTTTGAATCCAAAAGTATCTCAGCGGCTAGGCTCCCCGCCGTCTCTTGAAACTGTAGTGAGGTGTGAGGAGGTCAGGAGCTGACCCCGGCCTGCATCTGCACAGACCATCCTTCTGTGGATATCAAAGCCGCCATGTCCCTCCCAAGAGACACAGCAACATTTTGTGCTACAGTAATTTACCGCATTTAACATCCATTTGTCATTGAAAAGTAGCATTTTTTTCTCATAGCCTTGGACCCACCACTCCTAGGAGAACAATTTTCTGCCTAAAGCTGTGGCTTATCTTTGATGTGGACAGAAGTCACTGGGCATCTCTGTTTGGGGCATTTCTTCTCTCCAACCTGCAAGTGTGAAATCCTACAGAAGTCACTGGGCATCTCTGTTTGGGGCATTTCTTCTCTCCAACCTGCAAGTGTGAAATCCTGAGCTAAGGGCAGCGGGTCCCTCCAGAGAGGACACAGCAGTCATGACGAGACTAAATCGGTGTTTGGGTTTTCGAGGCCATCCATACACTTGGCCCAAGCAGATTTACTAATCCTTCACCGTCACTGAAAATCCTCAACAGCACATTTTTGCTGGGGACAGCGAGGGGGAAGGATGGTCTGAATAAGGAAATGGCATGTGTGCTCACTGTGCTTACGCTTGGTAGAACAAGAATGTCAAGAAAGGGAGGCCTGGCGAGTGAGAACAGGACCCATTGTGCTGGAATCCTGTTGGCGGCAAACAGAGAGTTTCAGTCTGTGGTGAATTCACACTGTTACTAGGCATGGAAAACAATGAGAGTTTTATGAGACTTGTTTATACATCTAGAAAATACATCTAGCTCCTTGAAGCAGAGTGTGGTGGCAAACGTCTGACATTCAGTTACTATGCACAAAAGAGTTCCCTTCCCACAGGGCCAGCAGGTTCGGGAAGTCCTCCCGTATTCGAGGTACCAGGAGCCATAAATCCATATTTAATTAGCTTTGAACGAAATGTAAGGGGTGATAGGTTCTTTGTGCTAAAAATGAAACCAAAACCGACCGGGTTGATTTATGCCTAATTCAGAATTGTAATTTAATTGAAACGACATCCTGAATTTTAAAAATCTGTCTGGCAAAGCCCTTCCCACGTGAAATTCAAATTCAGAGTCTTAGGACTTAGGAATCTCCATGTTCTGATTCTCTGCCACATTGCTTAAGATGTTTACTCAACCCTCTTCAACAGCTTACTTCCTTAACTGGCTTGCTTCTCATTAAATCACTGCATTTCTTAGTGACTCAAAGTTATGAAGCTCAAGTTTGAATACAAACACATTGGGATTTCTTAATGGATAACTTATTTGATAGTCCTTAGCTCTCCTCTTCACCAGGCTCATGTCTATGGGAGGAGGCTGACGCTGAGTTTAAATGTAGGCTGCTGAGGCAAAGGTAGAAATGAAAAGGTAAAGAAAACAATGAATTTAGAAACTTGTGCTAGATGGTGAAATAGAGATCTCAATAGAATGTGAAATCTTAATAGTACACCTGGAAAATATAGATCCGCCATCCAAACCTTAGCTGTTATGCAAGTTTTACAAAGAAAAAAAGAGGAATTCCTGTAAATTAAAGCTTCTATCTTCTTTTACTCTAGTAAGAGCAAAAAATGAACATAAAAGTTATAAAATAATACAATTTCAAAAGCAGGTTAATGAATTATTTTTAAATAACTTGAAATATATGCATGCACTCATACATGATCAACTTCCTTTGGGCAGGATGCCCAAATGCTTTGTTCTTGCTAAGGTGTTGGTTACACACACCACAACACCGTGTGGCCATCCTGGGCGTGGGCATCCCTGCAGACCACAGCACAAGGTTCTCTGGGCCCCTTAGCAGTTGCCCTCAAAGCAGCCACTCCTGGTGTTCTTTACATCGACTTTCTTTTGCACGGCACGATGTCTTGAGGGTCCCCAGGTCATTGTGTGCATGGAGTGTGCTCGTCCCTCTGCGGGTGACACCCCGGCTTGTGGTGAAACCCCGACTGGTAGATAAGCCGGCATTGCCTGGGATTCCAGTCCATCAAGGTGGCCACCGGCCACCAGGGCTTGTAAGAAATCCTGTGGGGGCTTCCCACCTCCTCACCTCCTACTCACTCCACCAGGCGTGGGAAGCAGCTTGCGTCTTCTCCTTTGGGGCAGGCTCCTTACCTTCTAGACTGTGACCCATTTAGGTTCTTCTGGATCCTCAGCATTCCCACAGGCTATAGGAGCCTATCATGTTAGAGATGATCTGATTATTCCTCACTGTTAGGCTACGTATGTCTCTCTCTATGATGTTTTATATCCTAACCAGAAGGAAAAATCTCCAAATACCTGAATATATACATTTTATATGTCTCCTTTGAAAAAGAAAAAACAAAATCAATAATCAGGTGAGGTGACTCATGCCTGTAATGCCAGCACTTTGCGAGGTCAAGGCGGGTGGATCAGTTGAGTTCTGGAGTTCAAGACCAGCCTGGCCAACATGGTGAAACCTCATCTCAAAAAAAAAAAAAAAAAAAAAAAAAAATTAGCCAGGTGTTGTGGCAAGTACCTGTAGTCCCTGATACTTAAAAGGCTGAGGTGAGACGATCGCTTGATTTTGGGAGGCAGAGGTTGCAGTGAGCACTCCAGGCTGGGTGACAGAGCGAGACTCCATCTCAAGAAAAAAAAAAGAAAATCAGAGAATTTATTTATTTCCCTCCCAGATATTAAAGGTGCGCAGACCTGCAGGTGGGCCCTTGGGGTGAGGGTCCCCTGCAGTCTGCCCCTCCCCAGCTTCGGTCCAGCTTTCTTCACTGAGCTCTGTCCGCTGTCCCCAGCACACGGGTTCCCCCACTTGCTGTGTGTTACCTTCTGAAGGTAAATATTTTGTACCACCCTGGAGTAGGTTGACTCTTGTTTTGTAGAATCAGGAAGATTCAGCGATAACTGGAGATTGTCTGATATAAATAACATTTTACCGTATACGTGAGAAATGGAAGTCTCAGTATTTTTAACCTATAGAGAGTATAGTGTAACTATTTTAATTGGGACTGAAGTGTTTTTAGCACTCTCTGGCAACTTTTAGAAATATTCATTTAGCCCTTTCTTTGTCAAGCAAGAAAACTAACTGCTGCTATGACAACAATCTTATTAACTGACCACAGAATAGACAAAAGAAAAACCAGACAAACATCACCCACGTTTTCTGCTTTTTACAAATTCTATTTAGGAAGCATGCGTTACCTCTATTATTAAACACCGTGAGCGTTGACAACAAAACAATTAGAATTTTAAGACAAAATTTTAGGAGAAGCAAAGTTTGGGTTCCTAAGCGATTTAGTTTTTAACACTGGGGTCATCGTCATTTAGGTAAGTATTTTGAAGGTACAGTCTGAGGTGTCTACATGAGTGTGAATGTGCACACCACACCTAAAATACAGAGAGACGACTCTTCTACAAACTTCAGTTTATCAAACTGAAAGTTCTGCTCAACTAATCTGAGAATCAACCGGTGAGAAAAAAAAAGTTTTTATTTAGTACTGGTGGCCAGTTGGAATATTCTTAACAGTAAAACTCAGTTTTACAAAACTATTAAATTCTTCCTCTTGGACTAATTTTTTTATGTTTAATTTCTGACCCAAGAGAATTTTCAGCTTCATATAGCATTTTTATTTCCTCCACCCCCAGCTGTAAAGAAAAAAAAAACAAACAAATTGGAATTGGAAGCAGTTGAGGCAGGAATCCAAGCGGTCTTTTCCTGCGACTCCAGTCCCGCCCTTTCTCCTTCAGGCATCTTGTTCTGTCTTCTGTGAACCTGCTGCCCACACGGGAACGCTGTTCCTCATACTCTGGGCTCTGGAGGCTTTCACGTCCATCCAACTGTGTCCATTCTGGGCACAGGCTGGGCACATATGCCTTAAACATCACTTAAAGGGTTGCCAAACAAGTCAGTAATCAAGACAGATAATATCTTAATGCAACTTTAAAGTCAAAACGAATGCAAAAACCTCCACCATGAATAAAGTATTAAAACCTTAACTCAAGACGAGGTTACTGCCCCTATTCTATTTATGCTTCCTGAGTCACTAACTCTGATAAATGCCAATATCGAAAGATATATTATTCTGTATTCCATTTCTAAATTATGTGTAAATGCCAATCTTCTGTGCTTAAGTTATTCCTTTTATTTCCAGTATTTTATTCTTGTGTTTGGCGTATGATGGTGGGAGGGTCCTTTTTACGCTTTTCATCTTTTGCTACTAGCTGTATGACATTCAGCAAGTCACATAGTCTTTATTTTTCTCAATTTCTTCCTCCATAAGATGAGAATGAGTATCTACCACATAAGGCTGTTGGAAGGCTCGGTGAATTGACACCTGTTAAGAACTGAGAGCGACACCTTGCAAAAGTGACTACTGTATGTGCTGACTTTTATTATTGCTGTTTTGGTTGCTGCGGCTGCTGCTGCTGTCTTGACTGTTCTATTACACGTCAGATTCCTTTGTGTATCACCCATGGTGTCTGCGGTGAGGACCGAAAGACTCTCCCACGTGGTTGCCATATTTCTCAGCATCCATTCTCCTTCCACGCTTGGAATCATTTCGCTTTCCATTCCTGTAGCAGCTGTACTGGAAGCTGTGTGTTGTCTGCTTTGATAAACATAGCCTAGGATGCTGTGGGGTGTGGGGGCCAAGGCGGAAGGAAGCAGCTCCCGCCAGCAGGAGGGCCCCGCTGCACTCTCAAGCCTCCAAACCGCAGCACCTTTAAAGAATCCCCTCAGCTGTGTCACTTGAAGAATTCCAGAAAGCAGCCCCCAGGGTGGTGCTGACCTAAAATTCCACCACTTACCTTAGGCTAAGCACTACATTTTGTATTCGACCCTCTTTTCAAATGCCAAAACCTTTACTATTTTAACCTTGGCATAAAATAATTTAACAGGTACCTTGGAGATGGGGGAGTAGTGGGGATGAGATACCCAGGAGTTCAAGAGAGTAATTACCCAGCTCTTCAAGGAATATTTATTATACATCCTGTAAGCATTCAGCTTGTACAGGGATCTGAAGATACAAGGAAATGAGCAATACGGTTCTTTCCCTCAAAAGTTAATGCGTAAAAAGATACATGAGAGAAATGACAAAGTGTACTTGGGCTGAATTGGTCACTTCACTTCTTTGTGCTGTGGTTTCCGTACTCCGAGGACTTAGTGTAGAGAAATGCATAAAGACATTTATTCATTCCACGTACTGGCATGTAGCAAGTCCTCGGGAAGTGGAAGCTATTGTTCTTATCAACCATAGTAGTAGAAAGTTCTTAAAAGATCAATGAGCAAAAAGGATGGGTGAGTGGGCATTGAGGAATGAGTAGGAGTTTGTCAGGCAAACAGGAGATAGAAGAGAAGAAGAGGGTTCAGGCATAGAAAACAGCAATAGCAGTAGCAGAGACAGGGGTAGAATAGGGCTGATAGGAGCCGCAGAGAGAGTGAGCCCAGGTTCACAGTAGGATTTACCCCACACAGACCCTCTGGTGACCACAGGGCCCCATGACAGGCACTTTGGGACGGCTGGTGAGCAGCTCAGTTCGTGGGGATTTGGAAGCATCACACATACACTGCAGAGCCTTCTTTTCTTTCTCCTTTTCTTCCCCCCCCCTCCAAGGGGCACATTTCTCTGTTTATATTTTCTCTCATTCTAAAACAATGTTGACAGATATGATTATTTATGAGTTCATTAATAAACATTTATGGCAGTTGATATGGAAAACAAAGATCTATGATAAATCAGAAAAAAAGTACTGACAATATATGTAACAGAGTGATACATAAATATAATGGAAATCTTTACTTTTATAAATGGATGTGAACATATTACAAAATAACAATGATGCATGTGTATTTCACAGGAAGAGAGTTCAAATGCCCAATACCTACAGGATAATACGGTAACTCTTTGTAATTTATTTTCTCTCCTCTTCTGATGTTTCTCTCACCTCTTTTTTCTTGTAGGAGCTAGAGGATAATTCAGAGTAAAGTCCCTGCTCCTCTCTGCTGTGCTAGACTACAAGTGTTTCAAAGGTGGAGGCTATGATTTCTCACAGTAACACCCACTGCATTTAGGGCAATGTCTCAAATGGCGTCAACACTGAAACCTTTCCCTTGTGTAACACATTTTTATTGCTCACTTCTATGAGTCAGCTGCTGTTCTGGTTCTTTGAGATACATTATTAAACAAAGGAGTCAAAAATACCTGTCTTCCCGTAGCATAGATTTCATCAGGTAGAATGAGGAAGTGGTGGTAAGGGACACAGTAGATATACGAGTAAGCCACACAGAATAGAGCAGGAGAGAAATTCTATTTATGTCCAACAGCAACTATTTTGTAAAATAATATTTCAAAGGCTTGACGTGGGAGGGAGGCACAAGGTTGAATCAGAAATGCTGTGACCGGATCTGAAGGCTAAAACCAACATGCATTGACGATGTGAATTTGCTCACCTTGAAAAACATTTCTTAAAATCAAATGATTCTAAACTTCTGGATTTGGAGGAGGCTGGGAGCATTCAATGAGCATCATAATTTATACTTCTGGGAAAGAGGATGTAGAGGTGAGAAAAGATACAGACCCAGAGAAGAGGATTTAGCTCCTAGTCTCAGAGGCAGCCTGGTAGCCTCCTGTTCCTCATGCAGTTGGAGGCATGGCCTTCATAAATTGCACTCATCCAGGGTGACTTCCGCCCCCATGGAAGCGGGAAAACGTGGACAAACTACTGTTCTTTCAGAAGCCCTCACAAAATACCCAACACTTTCTTTTTTTAACTCAAAGACATGTTAAATGTTTAATTAATTAATTCACTAATGAAGCCCGTAAGCTGTGCCAGGCATTGCTGGAATTGATGGGGGTTCATCCTTGAGTAACACGACAGCAGCCAGTCTCCCTGGAGCTGATATTCCAAAAGGAACTTTTCCTAAGTCAAGGTTACAGCTGAGCAAACTCAACATCTGATGATTCCTTTCCCCAGGGCCCAACCTTCTGCCAGCTGGTTATACTGAGAATCAACAGGTGTTGGGTTTTTCCCACTCCGTCCCCGGCCTCTCACCCATTCTCCATGATTGACGTCCTGATCTTGTTCTGGGAGACTGACCCTAAAGGATGGTACTAACCAGCTCCCTGGCTGGCTGTCTTCCTGTGGGGGTGGCCAATGGAAGTCACTGGCCGGAGACAGGAGGACGGAGAAGAGGAAGGATGTGGTATTTTCTCTTTGCTCTCAGAGCATTAATGCACGGGCAGCCCTTGTGTCCATCCAGGGTGTTAGTGGCCACTGCTGGGTGGCTGCTTCTCTGTGGCTCCGTGTCCCACCGAGTGCTGGCAGCTCCATTTCCTTCCTTGCTCACCCCAGCCTTCCTGCTATTGCTGGGCTCAAGTGGCCTCAGCACCCCTTCTGAGACCCTTCGCTCTGCCCCAAAGTCTGTAAAGAGTCTTTCCATCAGTGTCTCTCCTCTGAACGGTGAGAGTGCAATTCTGCTGCCTGCCGGGCCGCCCCCTGATAATCCAGCTTTGCACCAAGCATGTGAATCTTGGTGAGGAGCAAGGGGATGAATGCATGCTCTAAGTATTACAATCTCAGGCAGGGCCATGCTGATATACAGCTCATGCGGACAAGTAAACACAGAAACGAGTGTGTATATGGAATCCACCACCCTGCGTTCGCAGCCTGTGGTGAGCAGCTCCCCCGCAGGAGAGCGAGCTGGGGATCCTACGTGGAAGGATCCTATGTGTGTGGAATGCACTGTGTCTTTTGCGCACATCCAAGAAGGCTCTCCTGAGAAATGGGCTTTTAGGAATTACTTGAGTCAATAAAGTGTTGGGCCCAATGACCTAGTACCCCCCCGAAACTGTGAAGGTCCAGAGATAGGAAAGAGTGAGGATATCTAGTCCAAGCTCGAGCTGAGCCAGTTCCCCAGAGTGGAGAGGACTGAGAACCTGTAGAACTAAGACCCTGGAGGGAAGGTGAAGATTTATGTCATTGTGGGGACGGATGTGAGCTGTTGAGTACTTGGGGCTTTATGGAGAGTGTAACGAAACACCATCAAAAGGCCAACTGAGGGGGCATCACACTCACATTTGTGGCTGTTGTGGATGAGTCTATCATCTGGGAGGGGCTGGAGGGGGAGTGGAGGAATTAGCACAGCCTCCAGGCCATGGGGGCAAGGTCTTGAATGAATCCATCACAGGCCTCCCTGTGAGGAACTAGATTGGAGAGACAAGTAAAAGAGGATTGAGTGCGGCACCCAAAGGTGCCTGCAGAACAAGAGATAAAGTCACGCTGCGCAGAACCTGGAGCATCGTGTTGAGGAGGTTCCTGATCACTTTAACAGGACCCTCAGGATCACAGCACATCCCGGAAGGCAGGAGATGACGTCTGCCTCCAGCCTGTTGGGGCTCAGTCTGTGCTGAGGCTGTTCGGAAAGCTTTGTGGGTAAATTGTTAGAAGGAATGGGCCACAGAGACAGGCACATGCGCTTGCATGGACGTATCCTTTGTGTTCGATGTTGTTCTTTGGAGGCTTCTAGAACTGGCTATAATTGACCAAGTCTTATGATTGAAAGAGTGAGGCTTTGAGGCGACTCAGACCCAAGGTCAAGGGCAACTCTGCCCTCCTTGGCCATGTGGCTCTGGGAAAGTGACATGGCCTTCGTTTACTAGCCTATGAGGTGGGGATAAGAACAGTAAGAGTACAGCACTGTGGTAAAAACAGATGGCTTCAGGTGAACCTGCTGACTCACAGCGGGTTCCCTGTGACTTCCGTTCTCCCTCGGAAGACATAATCCAAACTGTCTCATGCTTTATGGGTATGTTTTCTCTCCCTGTCTGCTTCAACCCCCTGGACTTGCCCCTGAGCCTCCTCCATGCCCCCAAAAACTGTAAACACCTTGAGTTTGGGGAGGTACTTTATACATAAGTATTCCTGCATGAACTGTCCATCACCACAGGCTCTTAGTAGAGGCTTCTTGGATTGCATCGGATTGCTATCCACACCCAGCAGCCTGACCCTCAGCAAAGCTCGAGCATTCAAGATGATGGACAAGGCAGGCGGCTTTGAGTCCTGCTGGGAAGCTGGAGTGGGCTGGGAATGCCGGAACCTCACTCAGCATGTTCCAAAGCAGAAGCTCTTGGTCTTGACTGAGCCTTAGAACCACCTGGGGTGGGCTGGGGGAGGTTTAAACATCTCTGATGCCCAGGCCTCACTCCAGATCCGCCACGTCAGACTCTTTGGGGGCAGGACCCAGGCATCAGCATTTCACAGCTCCCTGGCTGCCTTCTATGCGGAACCAAGGCTGAGAACCTCTGTTCTCGTCCACAGTATCAGCAGCAGACATGGGGAATTACGGCCATGTCATAAGTAACCCTTGGGCTGCACTGCCTCTAATAAGATCTACAAGGTCATTGCCTTTCTACAAGTCATTGATGAAGGGAAGCCCCGATCATTTTCAAGGTCTCAGTCATGAATATTGTGGGTTGAAAAAGAAACATGTAGAAGACAGGAAGAAAATACTTTCATTATTTCTTATCCTCTGGCATATATTGAATTAGAAAACAAACCATCTAAATACTTGCACTTCAAGTTTAAATTTTTGTGAACTCTGGAAAAAGTTTATGTATTAATTCATGTATACACTCACTCACTCGTTCAATTACGATCTTCAGCAAGTTGTATGCGCATTTTCCACCAGAACATAAGACAAGAGGGCATTGCCTGGTGTTCATTCACCGACATGTCTCCTTCACCTGTAAGGACGCCGGGGACACCTGGAGTGCTTGTATGATTCTAGTCAGGCTGCCATAACAAGTGCTACACACCGGGCAGGTGAAACCCGGAAATCTATTTTCTCACAGCTCTGGAGGCTGGAAGTCGAGATCAAGGCGTGGGCAGGGTCGGTTTCTCCCGAGGCCTCTCTCATGGCTTCTAGATGTGATCTTTCACTGTGTCCTCACGGGGTCATCCCTCTGCGTGTCTGTGCGTATCCAAATGTCCTCTTCTTCTAAGGACACCAGTGTCACATAGGATTAGGGTTCATCCTAAAATAACCATTTTAACTTAGTCACGTTTTAAAACGTCCAGTCTGAAAATACAGTCACATTCTGAGGTCGTGGGGGCTGAGGGCTTCAGCATGCAAATTTATGGGGCAGAGCAAAGTTTTGTTTTTAATAGTGCTCGATGCATAAAAAGTTAAATGAATAGATGAAAACATTTGTAACAATGGAATTGGGGAAAAATGTGAAAATTCATTGGGGGTGCTTGTTAGATCCCCAAAAGAGTAGGTTTGGGGTAGAAATGCTGGAAATTCAGTGGTGGTCTGGGGTGAGCTACCTTGATACTTGATCTGTCTTCCTTGGAAGGCATGCATCAGCCCATTCCGTAGAATTTGACAGGAGACAGTATCAAGGAAAACTTTCTCATCTCACAAGGATGGGAAAGAGGAAAAGTGATCTGCCACCTCCCTGTGTGTAGAGGAGGGCAGCGGTGCACGGAACAGGAGAGCCAGCGGACGCGGCCACTTGCCCTGCAAAGTTCCCATGGGCCTGTGGCGAGGGCTGCAGATGCTGCTGTGACAGCGGCTGAGGCACAACCTGTGGTCCTGAGACAGGCAGAGAACGTTGCACACTTGGGAGCTGCTTCTTAGTCGCCACAAAACATCTGTCAGAAAAAAATGTGCTCATGTCTTGCCTGTGTGCTTCTGCAACCTGTTGTAACCTGCCACTGTTTCTGCATAAAGTTTGTAGTTGGACCACTGAGCCAAAGAAACCTGAAAAGCCTGCCGTGAATCACCAGGCACAGGAAGAAAGAGTGATGTCACGGAAACCTTGTTAAAGGGTCCCCATGCACATTGGAGAGTTTTCGTTCCACAGTCAGGAGAGGGAAGAAAACCTTTCCCAGGTGATGCTCCCTTGGAGGCTAAGTCTGAGTGTTTTAGGTCTTTCCTTTTAAAGAAATCGTGCACTATGACCAATGAAAGTGTGTAAGATTGCATTGTTACTTTCCGGTGCATAGCTGGACACACACTGGTGTCAGTCCTTGCCTGGGAAACAGTGGCATTCTGTACTTTATCGGAGTGCATTCTTGGGAAGCATTTGTTTGAGATCCTCTGGGGTCATCTAAGAGGCTCCCATGGCAAAGTGGCTGAAGATAAAAGTCAAGGTGAATCTAGCAGCTCAGAGTTTTCATGGGTCATTTATGATGGGTGTTAGGTCATCAATCCTTGCCTATAAGACCGGAAATCAGGAGGCAGACTGACGTTTAAGCAAATAATTAGTAGTGTAAGTAAAGTTAATATAAAGAATAAGTCAGCTGGACATGGTGGCTCACACCTATAATCCCAGCACTTTGGGAGGCCAAGGCAGGAGGATCACTGGAGCACAGGAGTTTAAGACTAGCCCAGGCATCATAGTGAGACCCAGGTTAAGATCTCATCTCTACTAAAATTTGAAAAAATTAGGCAGATGTAGTGGTGCCGGCCTGTGGTCCCAGCTACTCGGGAGGCTGAGGTGGAGGATTGCTTGAGCCCAGAAGGTTGAGGAGCAGTGAGCCATGATCATGTCACTGTGCTCCAGCCTGGGTGACAGAGCAAGACCCTCTCTCAAAAAAAAGTCAATTTGAATGTTCTGTGTGTATATGTCTACATGCCCGTGTGGCATGTGTACACATGTGTACGTGGATGCCTGTATAGTACATGTGCCTGTGCCTATGTTTGCATATATGTATATGCATGTACACATGTGTAAGTCTTTATGTGTATGTAGGTATGTGTGCAAGAATGTACATGTCTATATGTGTGTTAACATGTGCATGTATGTGTGCACACATCTGTATGAGTGTACATGTATACAATGTGTGCATGCATGTGCACACCTATGTGTGTGTGCATGCTTGCATGTGTATGTACATATGTGTGCATATGTGCATGTCTGCGAGAGAACATGTGCGTGCATGTGTGTACTTGTCTGTATGTGTACATATCTGTGTACACATACATGTGTGTACAGGCATGCATGCACGTGTACACCTGCCTGTATGTGTATGTCTGCATGTGTCCACCTACGTGTGTATAGGCATGTATGCATGTGCATATGGTTTGAACAGGGAGCTGCAGCATGACAGGCATAGCCTTGTTCAGAGAAGAGAAGTGAGAGAAAGCTCCTGAACTCCTCCTCGGGAAGGCACCAGGAAGCGTGGCCTCTGCCTATTAGGATCTCACCGCAGGGCTCTCCTCCCTACCCTCACCGCTGTGAGTAGAAGGGGGACGTTGTCCCCACCAAGCCCCCGCATCCAGTTCTTTCCCAGTTGCTTACCCTCTGTCCGATGTACAGAGCCTCTTCAAGGGTAGCCCCTGTGACTTCCATGATGGGGTGGAGCGTGCAGACTGAGTTTTATGGAAATATCTAATGTGGTTCCACTTTCTCTGTTGGGGCCACTGAGCAATGCATTCCTTCTGTGCCCTTGTGACCTTATTTTTCTGTTTGTTCCTTCATGCCCTGTTACTGAAGGTTCTATGGTTTCATGTACTTTATCCCGATAGCGTGTTGTCCACTGATGGTAGCTCGTTATTTGATTTGGCCCTGATGACGTGGAGCTGGGGTTCCCATTCCGGCTGCAGCCCCGGGCTATTTGAAATTCACCCTGCACTGCCTCTGGTTTCCTCTCCCTCTGGTTTCTAGTAAGGGAGCGCCAGTCCAGTTTGAGCTTCACTGTCACCTCCATTGTCACCTCCACTGTCACCTCCACTGTCACCTCCACTCTCACCTCCACTGTCACTGCTGTCACCTTCTGATGGAAACCTGCTGGTTGTAAAGTCGCCTCCCTCCATCCTCCATGGGAACACCTGATGACTCCAGATAGCCTATAATTAACTGCAGGGCTTGACGAGGGACAGAGAAACTCCACTGCATGTTTAGTTTTATAAAGAGGCAGCTACACGGAGGTTGCTGAGCACAAGTTTATGCTGAAACACTCGCCTAGGCAGCCCTCTCCATGGCCTGTAGGATGAGAGTGAGGGCACTGCTGCGTTCAGGAATTGCCACAGGCAACGACTTTATGCAAATAATCCCAGGGGAGATGCTGTAGGCTCTGAGAAAGCCGTAATTACAGCTTCCACCCGGGCATTTTCAGTGATCAAATCTTTGGAATGTAATCTTTCCAGGCCTTCTCGGAACTGGGAGTGATAAACAATCATTTGGGATAATTGCCCGAGAGCAGCCTCCACTCTCCCAGAGGCCACGGGGCAGAGATTCCAAGTCCCTGCCTCTGAGAAGGGGGTTCTTTGGCCACCTCCTTCTGCGGTCCTGGCCAACATGTCTGCATCCCTGAAATAGAGCTTTCCTCTCTCCTGGGCTGTTCGGAAACCGCCTTCTGGGATAGACATCTCCAAGGAAGAGCCGTGTCTACTTTGTTTCTTCCCTGCCTCTCACACCCGGTTCAATGTGATACCACAAATATGGCGAGCTGTTTGAAATAATTTACAGAACCCAACACTGAAGACAAGCTCCAACCTTCCAGGGTGTATTTTGAGTATTTTATCACAAGTGTCAAGATTTTATGCGTTACAGTATGCTCATGATATCCTCCCTGCGGTTTATTTTGGGCGAGATAAAATCTGTAGCAATTAGTTTCTCACAA
The DNA here is from genome assembly GCF_024542745.1 of Macaca thibetana thibetana. Lineage (NCBI taxonomy): Eukaryota > Metazoa > Chordata > Mammalia > Primates > Cercopithecidae > Macaca > Macaca thibetana. The sequence goes on from NC_065586.1 coordinate 3,415,965, forward strand.
GTCTATTTTATGCAGAGGAATCTGTTATTTCCTAGGCGTGTGATTTCTTTGGTTTTACCTTTACCATGAGTGTCTTCCTTCCCAGACCCCTGCTCCCACTTGGGGCTTGGCAGTTGTCCTTCGCTTCTGCCTTCTGGGCTGTGCTCCGTCCCTTAAATGCTGTTTGGGAAGACGTCAGGTGCAAATGAGGAAGCTGCTGTAGGTTAGTGAGCCATACCCAGCACCGAAATAGAAAAGTGCTGGTACCAACAGGAAATGAGAGAGTGTGTGCAAAGATGAGGCTATGGTTGGGATTTTGTATTTTAATCTTGTCTGAAATGTGTGTATTTCTGTCATGGGAACCAGCAAAGAACATAGAAACAGGTAGCGTAAGACCCCTTAAGACAAAGGGAAGGAGTCCATTATTTGCAGAGAGCAGGTGTCTATGGGAGGTTCACTTTCTCTCTTTGCGTTGCTTCGAATTCTTCATTTTTACGACATTCAACCACTTGTAAACCCTTGGTCAAGCTGTTAATCGAGGCATAAATTCCATTGTAGGTATCCCTGCTATCGAAGGAAATAAAAATTCTGTCCCTCTGGAATTAGGAAGAGCATGCAGAATGTTGAAAGGGTTTAAGATAGATGAATGTGTGTGAGAATGCCCTTCTCAGAAAACCAGAAAAGACAGCCTGCACTAATTAAATGACTGTGCTTTCTTTTTAAAAAAGTTTCCAATTTTACTTAAATAGGAGAGAAACCACAGCAGAGGAGGCACTCAGGGCCTTTTTCTTTTTTTCAGCAGTGGAGTAGCAGACATCATGGATCACAGGTGTCCCTAATCAGGCTGCAAGGAGATGTTTCTCGGCATTTCTGATGTTTCAACCCTACCGCACCTGCGAGGGGGAGGCTCCAGCCAGCCAGGCGGGCAGGAGGCCATGCTGCTGCCACTCCAGAACCTCATAAGGGTTTATTGTCTGCCCACAGCGTATGTGTCCAGGTGGGCACCTTGCATCATGGGGCACTCTGCTTCTCTCTCTCTCTCTCTATATATATATACACGCACATATATATACACACACACATACACACATACAAACACACACAGTCACTGCAGTTTACAAAGCAAAGAAAAGAAAAAAAGAAAAGAAAAGAAAAGAAAAAAGGCAAACCAATCCCCTGTCTGGGACCCAGATCGGAGCCAGCCTGCCATGACCAGTCTGGAAGAAGGTGGCGGAGAGGTGGGGCAGCCTCCCGAGGCCTGGGATGTGCATCTCCATGGCAACAGCGGGGCTTTCCCAGGTGATGTCACACATCACATAGGATTCCTGAGATCCACCTGGAGATTGGCCGGTGAAGGATCACTGCCTTTTATCTTGTTCCAACTCTTTATTTGCGCTAAAGACACACACTGCTTCTTACTTTAGCTCTGAGAGCAGTTTCTTTGGGATACCTAAACTGCTGGGCTGACCTCATGTCTCCTAGATCTTTTTACAAGGGGTAAAAATGTATGTTTAAACAAATGTGTTACCAGGGTGAAGTCTGAGGAGTTGGAAGGGAGGGAGACAGGGGCTTTGCTGTCCTGGAGTGATGCCTTTGCTGTGGCCTGACAGCTCAGACTGAGTTAGACAGAACAGGGTGGCGGTGGTCAGGGGGTGTCACACAGGAGTCGGGCCCCAGGGAAGGCGACTAAGGGAGGTGTCTGTTGCTTTTCCAGCTCCCCTACTAACCAATCAGCTCTTGTCCCAGGTGGACCTCCTGATCCTCCAGAACCTGCTGGGTCCCATCCCAGCAGCTGTCAGGAGGGAGATACCGTGGCCTCACTCGCAGCTGCAGCCTCTTTGCCTGTTTGTGGTGTCAATGTTTGAGTCTCCCCCTAATTCACATGCTGAAATTCTCACCCCCAAAGTGATGGTGTTAGGAGTTGGGGGCTTTAGGAGATGATGAACTCATAAAGGTGGACCCCCATGAATGGGATTCACGCCCTTTTGAAAGAGATCATGGAGAGCTCCCTCACTCCTTCCACTATGTGGGGACACAGTGAGAAGCTGCCATCTATGACGAAGGAAACAGATACTCACCGGATACCAGATCTGCCAGCACCTTGATCTGGGACTTCTGACCTCTAGCACTGTGAGAAGTGACTGTGTTGTTTGAAGGTCACGGTCTATGGTGACAGAACGCCACAGGGGGCCCAGACATGGCCCCTATGCTCGCTACAGGAAGCCCGTGGTGGACCCCTCTTCCCTCCTTGAAGTCTGGATGTGACCGAAAAACTGTGGGTTCAAATGTAAACAGGCTTGTTCTGTGAAGATGGACCTTTATTCTGGCAGATTTCAGCGTGACTTGCTTGAATTCTCAATTGTGACTTAAGATGGGTGTCGCCAGTCCAGGGTGAGACAACGGGAACTGGCGTGGATGCAGCGGGGGGTCCGCACCCTTCTTAGGTGGTAGCAGCTGACGTTCATGGAGTGCACATTCTGAGCCAAGCATTATTTTATCATTTTTCTTATTAATTCTCTTTATAAGTCTATGAGAAAAGTGCTCTTATTAGCCCAATTTTAAAGATGCAGAGGTGGAGACACAGGGAAGTTGCATGATCTGAGTACCTTATGGCGGGTGCTGGCAGAGCTAGGAGAAGAGCCAGGAGGTCCCCGTCCAATGCCTGCTGCTGCCAAGCTGTCCTCATTGCCAGGTCGCCCCCTGAGAGCAGGAGCTGAGAGAAACTTGCTCTCTGCCCTGGTGGAGGCTGCAGGCCTTAGGAGGGAGGTTGACTCTTGCCCCACCAGCTCCATGTTTCTGTTTTGCACGGGCTCCACATAGCACATCCATCTGCCCTGGGCTGAGAGAAGAGGCATCAGGACTTTGCAGTCAATCAGTTCCAGTGGCTGACTAGGACTAAAGTGTGTTCATCACCAGTACTACTTGAGGCAATATAGAACATGTACTTTGAGACAATCAGGGAACTGTGCAGTCAACACTCATGTAGAAAAACAGAAAAAAAAAAAAATCAAGGTACAAGAATACACAGCAACTAAAAGGGCACTCATGCAGAAATGAATGCCAGGTATTCTCCATCACTGATAAATTTAAGTTGCTGGCACATGGCTAGAAGAAAAAGAACAATGAAGCATTTAGATAATTCAACTATTCACAAAAGTATATGTTAATTCCACATCTTGGCAGTTGTGATCAGTGCTGCAATAAACATGGGGTGCAGGTGTTTCTTTGGCACACTGATTTCCTTTCCTTGGGGTGCATACTCAGAAGTGGGATGGCTGGATCAGAATTCTATTTTTGGTTTCTTGAGGAACCCCTATACTGTTTTTCACAGTGGCTATTCCAGCTTACATTTCTGTCAACAGTGTGCAAGAGTTTTCTTTTCTTGGCATCTTTGCCAGCATTGATTGTTTTGTCCTTTTGAAAATAGCTGTTGTAACTGGGGTGAGATGATAGCTCATTGTGGTTTTGATTTGTATCCGATGATTAGTGATGTTGAACATTTTAAATATATTCTTATTGGCCATGTGTATGTCTCCTTTTGAGAAATATTTATTTTATCACAGCACTATTCACAATAGCTAAGATGTGGAATCAACCTAAGTGTCCATCAACAGATGACTGGAGAAAGAAAATGTGGTGCGTAGACACAGTGGAATACTATTCAGCCGTAAAAAGAAGGGAATCTTGTCATTTGCAGTAATGAGGATGGAACTGAAGGACATATGTTAAGTGGAATAAGCCAGGCTCAGAAAGACAGGTCATGCATGTTCTCACTCATATGTGGAATCTACAGAAGTGAATTTCATGAAGGCAGAGCATAGATGATGGTAACCGAAGGCTGGGAAGGGTGGACAGAGAAGGAGAGGTTGGTTAATGGGTACATACAGTTAGGTGAAGAAATAGGTTCTAGTGTTTGATGGCACAGTAGGATAACTATAGTTAGCAATAATGTATTGTATATTTCAAAATAGCTAGAAGAGATTTGAAGATGATATGGTTTGACTGTGTCCCCACCCAAATCTCATCTGGAATTATAGCTTTCATAATTGCCATGTGTTGTAGAAGGGACCCAGTGGGAGATAATTGAATCATGGGAGTGGTTTCCCCCACACTGTTCTCGTGGTAGTGAACAAGTCTCACGAGATCTGATGGTTTTTTCAGGGGAAACCCCTTTCACTTGGTTTTCAATTCTCTCTGGTCTGCCACCATGTAAGAGGTGCCTTTCGCTTTCCACCCTGATTGTGAGGCCTCCTCAACTACGTGGAACTCTGAGTCCATTAAACCTCTTTCTCCTTATAAATTATCCAGTCTCAGGTAAGTCTTTATCAGCAGCATGAAAACAGACTAATACAGAAGTGCTCTCAATACAAAGAAATGACAAATGTTTGCAGTAATAGATATCCTAATTACCCTATTTGACCATTACATATTGTAAGTGTGTATCGAAATATCACAGGTTCCCCATAAATATGTATCATTGTTTTGTATCAGTAAAATGGAAGAAAGCACTGAAACATAATGACAAAAAATGACAAATGTTTGCAGTGATGGACATCCTAATTACCCTATCTGACCATTACACATTGTATGTGTGTATCGAAATATCACAGATTCCCCATAAATAGGTACCATTATGATGTATCAATAAAAAGGAAGATAACATTGAAAAATACAGGTTACATTTTTGAATGAAACTTTCTTTTCTGTTGTTTTTACCTCCCCTAATCCCCACCACCAGTTGTGAAGTATTCAGACAAAATTTCCTCTTGAGTATTATTAATAAGGAAGATACTGGGTGACGAGCAGATGACAAACCTCCTCTGATTGCCCATCCTGGGAAACCTTTCTGTGTCATGTCGAAATGCATCCCTCTATGTAAGTCAAGAGGTCCAACACTAATGACAAGTCAGTACAAGCTCCTCCATCTGGGGCCAGAAAGATAAAGTCCGAATTCACAGTTTGTTTCTTTTTTGCAGTGAAGAACGGAAGAATGAAATGCATATCATTTATGCAATTCCCCAGCAGTATTATTTCTCAGAATCAGGTCTTGAGATACATTGAAAGAACAAAGACTGTAAAGTTATGGTCTCAGTAATGTTGTATAAGCATATCAGCCGGCCATGACTGACATCCCCGCATGAAACGTATGGATCCCTCCAAGACTCCAATATGAATGGGAACCACCTCTCGCTTTTATGTGGAGGTAGGTGCTAGAATGCTGCAGGCAGCACCAGTAAGGCCCAGAGACTCTATCTTGGAAGCTAATCTTCCACATTGGCTTTGATGAACCCCAGTTCCAGGAAGGCCGCCAAGATTTCCAGTGTATCGATTGTTCCTTGTGTTAGAGCAGGCACTTAGCGTAAATCCTGCCCGTAGGTCAAACAACTGTGATGTTATCATACTTCAGTTGTCCTGCATGTCTCCTCTGAACCACCCTTTCCCTGGTACATGAGCTCTGGGTCTGTAGCTAATGGCGGGGATCCATTCTCTTGTCTAAAGACACAGATGTGACTTCTGTTGGTAAGACGCTGTTAAATGTTTCTTTTTAAGAGTCTGGATTTGCCAGCCTCTTTCTTTGACCTCTCAGCCTCCTTGGACTTCGGCGGGCAGGTTTGCATAGACTTGCCACCATGAAATCGAAGGCAAGTGTTTGTCACTATAACCCTCATGCAAAGAATTGCAAATAATTGGGTCATTTCAGCCCCAAGTTTACATTATTGACCGTAAAAATTGAATGGTGAAGTTTAACCAGTTGGTTAAGAATGTAGTTTCTTATTTCAAGGCAAGTTACCTATATAAGCCTCAAATGCTTCGTCAATTAATTGAGAATGGTATTAGTGCCTATATATTTAAAGGTGTTGAGAGATCCAAATGAGATAATATATGTAAAGAAATTAGTACTGTGATAAATCAGGTATCATATAGATACCTGATGCTGCAGATAAATCATATAGTTTATGATCCATAAATACTGTTATAGGAGTATGGCTGTGATGATTTAATTTGGAACATCTTAAAACTGCCCATAGCATTTGCTCATGGAGGCATTAACATATTTCAAAATAATCTCCATCATGATCAGCTTTGAAGCAGTGTAGTTTTCCAGTGAAACTTTGAGAAAGATAAAGAAGTTACCAGAGGTACCCCTAATTAAGCAATGAATCTATTTGCTCCACAGTGTTATTAGATACAGACAACTTCCACACTGGTTTTAGAAAACGATTTTCTCCTGGCAGCTGCAGAAATAAGAGCTTTATGTCTCTATTCTGAATTGAGGAGATGTGGTTGGTGAGGGGCTGGGGAAGGCTTTAGTTTACTCAGAAGTCTTTTTGAATCCAGGCAAAGATTAAATGTTTCATAAACACCAGGGAATACTATGCAGCCATTAAAAAAACAACATGATATCCTTTGCAGTGACATGGGTGGAGCTGGAGGCCATCATCCTAAGCAAACTAACACAGGAACAGAAAACCAAATAACCACACGTTCTCAATTACAAGTGGGAGCTGGATACTGAGTACACAGAGACTCCGGGAAGGAAACAACAGACATCAGAGTCCACTTGAGAGTGGAGGTGGGAGGAGGGAGAGTAGAGAAAACTGCTGATTGGGTACTGATTACCTGGGTGATGAAATAAGCTGTACAGCAAACCCCTCTGACATGCAATTTACCTATATAACCAAACTGCACATGTGTTCTTGAACGTAAAACACAAGTTAAAAAAAAAAAGACACATATTAAAAATCAAGGGGCCAGAAAACAGTTTTCTTTCCATGATCCCAGATCTGTCTGGACAGTGTTCCTGCTGCCCTAACTTTCCCTCTGAATATATGTCTATGTGTATATATGTGTGTGTATATACACATGTGTATATATATGTGTGTGTGTATAAATATATATACAAGTTCTTTATCAACTTAAGTCTATAGCTAGTGCTGAGTTCAGACAGCTAGTCCAGCTCTATTCACAGATGTTCCATGGAAGCGGATGATAGCTTAGGATATGGGCAAACTGAGTGTGGCTCTAATAAAGTTGTTTGTTTTATAATTCATACCCCACTTTGTAGGGTAGTCTATGTTTAATAGAAATTTAAACATTCTGCTCTGTTGAGACACATAAAATAATTTATAACAATTCTTTTGTTCCCCTCAAATGAAGCCGTGATTTAAAGTTGAAAGGTTGAAGTTGCCCATACCTAGGTTCAAATCATGATTTGATACATTCCTAGCTGTAATATTCTAGAGGAGATACTCAATTTTCTGAAGCTTAGTGTTTTAACCTATAAAATGAGCATAACTGTACCTATCTCTTAACTTTCATTGTTCAGGTTAAGTAAGATAATCTATACACAAAGCATTTAGCAAGTTTCACCTAGGTTAAACACTCAGGGATTAGAGGTGTTCTTGTTATTATTTGGATCCCTGGTTTGTGGCTACAATTTAGTAGCTCAGGGAATATAGACTGCAGCTGAACCACAGAGTAGCAGTTTTCTGATGTGCTTGTTCCCTGTAAAATACTGCAATACCAAATGACCTTCACCAGTGACACTGAAATGCTGCTGAAGCATTAGAGTAAGCACTCAATAAGTAAGAACCATTTTATTACTATTATTATCATCGCCACTGTTGCTATTCAGTCTAACCTGGAAATGGGTTTCGGGAAGTTTAATTTGTTTTAAAAATTGAAATGAAAGTCAATACAGACATTAATTCTACAGCAAGAGGTTGTATTATTTTAAATGGCTAAAAAGAGATAGATTATTCTGGGAACGGAATTTGCCCGAGAAGCCAGTAATTGGTTGTTACCCAGGGTTATTGTCCAGGCAATAGAGACACTCGGAGTAGCTCTGTGCATTCAACATTGTGATAGTGAGTGAGAAAATTATCTAGAATGCATGAGATGCCTGTAAAATGATGGTGCTGGTGTAGATTGGAGGCAAAGGCCACTCTGTGTGAGAAGCATCAGTGCATTCAAATGAAAGAATCACTCCGTGATGTGGAGGCTTACCTTTATACATCTGTGATACTGAATCTCCTACTTACTAAAATGCCTATCTGCAAAATAATGATTCAGTTGTAAATCTGAAACCATCCAACTTTCATTCCCTAACTTTTCCCACAGAATCAATAGTTTATAAAATAATCTCTAGCAGTATAAGCTTCTTGGAAACACAATTATCATGTTACAGCCAAACATAGTGTACCTACGCTCTTTGGAAAAACAAACATTGTTTCTAGGAATGTAATGCAAACAAACTCTATATAAATAAACTTTGAGTACCTTTTTTCTAACGGATTTGTTTCTGAAAACCAGTTTCTGTGCCAAAGCTCATGAACAGAGCTGCCTTCAGTGGGAGTAAATACTGTCTCCAGGTTGGTTAACGCTTTCAGATGAAGCCTCTCATTTGCTGTCATAACCATGACACCTGCCTGACATCGTAAGAACAGGTATCATTATCCTCATTTTCACAGGGATAAGTTGAAGTTTAGCAGAGTTGAGTGACTCATCCGAGGTTGTTCTCTCTCTCTCTGAGGCTGCCTCTCCACCTCTTCGACGATCCTCTCCCCAAACCTGTTTTTGTATATAAAGAGGGCTAATCTTTCCAGTCAATCCTAATGTCCACTTTAGTACCCAGGAAGAGATTATGTCTTTGAACATTTCCATCATAGAACAAATGATTGTATACGGCTTTATTGTGAATTCTCTGCCTCATAAAATCACGTAGCCCAAACTCAGAATTTTCAAGAACGTAGCTCATGTCCCAAAGCACAGATGCTAACAAAATACGTGAACGTTTTTGTCTCGGTTCCTGTTAACACTGAAAACTTGCTCACATCCTATTTTCAAGGAGTTAAGGGCAGATTCCCTGTGTTGTCTTCTGTCGCAATCACCAAAGGTGTTTGGCGGGGAGCCCGTGGCTCTGTGTCTTCCTCAGTTCTTGTGCTTTTTCCTCTCTGCTGTTCCATTAACCTTACTTAAGTAACGGCGTTGAGTGTGAGCTACCTCGTTTCTTGTTAGAAGTGTGTGAACGTCAGGCAAGCCTCACACTGCCTGGTTGGGGAATGCTTGCCCTCACTCGGCTTTTACGGGGTGATTTCCATCATGTTCTGCTTCGTTACATCACAGCGTATTCTAAGAAGCACTTAGCTTCAGGACGTATCAGAGTGTTTTCCAGTAAAAGCACATTTCAGGCCATGAGAAAGAGGCTGTGGAAGAACCACCCTTGGGATTTCGACTCCTGCGATACTCCCAGTGGAGGAGGTGGCGAAGGAGGCACTGAAGGTAGCCTTGGGACCTTCCAAACAGGCGATCACCACGGAGAAAGTCATTTCTTTTCTCTTTGGAAGCAGCTGTATTTCCTCAAGAAAGTGACTTTATCTGGCTATTCCATGGGGGAAAGTGAGCTGTCTCAAAATTAGCCTTATATGCTGTGCGGTATTAAAGGAAAATTATACTTGGCTCACCAGTGAGTCATCGTACTGGTTTGGCTTTATTTTTATTTCTTTTCTACTTTAGGAACTGAAGCTTGAGGGCAACTGTTGGGGGAAGGTGGGGAGTATGGGAAAGATGCAGACAGAACCTGCACCATAGTGGTCACGAGACAAAGGAGAGAAGAGACTTTCAAGTGGCACGAGTCTGAGAGCCCGGGCAGCGTGTCAGCTCTCCAAGCCTTGGGGGCCTTCCCTTTGAGGACACTAACAAAGGCGTGCTGGTCCTCAGCACTAAGCTCACATCCAGAGGATGCTGTTCACTGCCACGAGGGTGTGTGCATTCAGCATGGCTGGCAGGAGAATGACTCCTTAATACTCTGCCAATTACTCTACTTATTTATTTGTGTTATTTATTTATTTTTTGAGATGGAGTCTCACTCTGTCACCCAGGCTGGAGTGCAGTAGCACAATTTCAGCTTACTGCAACCTCCACCACCCTAGTTCAAGCAATCATCCTGCTTCAACTCCTAAAGGAGCTGGGACTATAGGTGCGCACCACCATGCCAGGCTAATTTTTGTATTTTTTAGTAGAGAAGGGGTTTCACCATGTTGACCAGGCTGATCTCGACCTCCTGACCTCAGGTGATCCTCCCACCTTGGCCTCCCAAAATGCTGGGATTACAGGCGTGAGCCACAGTGCCTGGCCCAATTACTCTAGAGTAAAATAACAGTATAGATGTGACTCACTTACAAATCCACATAAATACATCTGTTTAGAACCAAAACATATGGGACCACATTTACTATCTGCTATTTTGGGAAGTCAGCAGGGAATTTGCCTAAGAAAAAGTTTATACCCTCAGGCCAGAAAGGCAACTGTGTTCAACCCGGAGTCCTGTACGTTCATTTGAAGTCTTTTGGGAATAATGCTGAAAACAAAACCCAGAAGTTCCCCCTTTTCCCTTTTGGAAAATCAAGGAGAAATGAGAAAAAAGAAAAATTGTAAAGACCAAGCATTGGAAATAAAATCCCTTGACTTGGACCCAAGATTAGAAATGAAGTTGGAAGTATATACCTTCCCTTCATCTCTCTGCACATGTGTAGGGTATAGAAGCAACAATCTTATTGTTACAAAATACAGACAGTGCAACTCGAATTAAATGGAGTGTTTGGGCAAATCATTGTTCTGGATAGCTGAGGCTTTCCAATTTGAAGACAAAGGTAATACCCTCTAATCACCATCATTTAATACCAACGCAGTTTTAACGATAATATTTTACATAATAAATGCTTCCTCTACGTATTTTTACTGTCAGTTTTGTTTTGTTTTTCCGATTATAAAAGCCATATGTGGTTAACACCAAGCAGGTTCATTTGGTAATGTCTAATAAAGAAAACAAAAAAATTACTCTTCATTCCATAACCCAGAAATAACCACTCTTCATGTTATATCCTACCTTCAGGAAGAACATTCTGAACCCGTTCCCGTACTCTGGGGGAGTTGGAGGTGTGATTCGGGCTCCTTGTAGCTCTCAGCCCTGTGGGACATGCAGATGGCAAAGCAGGATAAACGCTATGAAGACCTGTCCTGACTGTTAGGAAGAAGACATCCTGCAATTCAGATGGAAGGTAAAGGGAAGAAGAGAGAGGCATTTCCAGAGAGAACAGCCTGGAGGGTTTACGGTAAAATAGCACCTGAGCGGAGCCTAGGAAGTGGGGAGAGAGAAAGGAGGTTTCCAGGCAGAGTAAGCCACCGGCATGGAAGTCCCACCTCAGCCCTGTGTCCAGTGCTTACTGAGTGAACTGGGGAGAGACAAGGCTGGAGCTTCCAGGTGTGGGTGGCTACAGGTCATGTCTTAGAAGCTTTTGCAGACCTGGGTAAAAAATTCACTTTTTTTTTTCTTTTTTCTGCAGGAATAATGTGAAGCCACTAAATGTTAAACAAATAACTAAAATAAACCCAGTTGTGGGTTAAGGACCTGAGTAGATGATGATCTGATTGAGATAGAGGAATCCAGGAAAGGAAGGAGAGGGAGATGCACAGATGCTCAAAGGTTTGGTTCCTCCCTGTGGAACATCCAAGATGGTAAGACACTTGGTTAGCAGCGCTGTGCTGGGGCGTTGAGGGTCTCAAGCTCAGGGAAGAGGGTTGGAACAGAGATACTTACTTGTGAGATGTTAGCATGACTGGATCCTCGATTTAGTCATCTCTGCCAAGTTCCTTTTACCAGGTAAAAAACATATTTGCAGGTTCTTTGGATTAGGAAACAGAGAGTATCATGACCAATGTTTTGCAAATCAATTTGAAATCTTAGATGGCATGAGCAGATTCCTTGAAAAATACCACTTTCCAGAACTAAAACAAGAAGTACAAAATCTTTATAATTCCATTTTTATGGATGGAATTGAACCTATAATTTGAAACATTCTCAATAAGAAAAGTCAAGTCCGGAGGACCGAATCATTCAATCACTAAACACACTGGAGGGAGAGCTGGCACTAACCGTCCATGAACTCAACCAGAAAATGGCAAAGGCAGGAACACTTCAGACTCTCTGCACGAGGCCAGCGCAATCTTAATAACAGAACTTCACAAAGACATTGTAAGATAGGAAAATGAGAGGCAGATTGTTCTCATAAGCATAGATACAAAACTCCTAGACAAAATATTAACAAACCAAATCTGTGGCATATAAAAAGAATTATACATTACAACCAAGTTGGGTTTATTCTATAAATGTGTGCTAAGATTTAAAATTCAAACAATTGTGATTTATTATATTACCATTAAACGTCACAGGAGCATCTCGGTAGGCACAAAATGAGCACTTGGTATTTTCAACACCTGTTCAAAATAAAATTGGTAGCAAACTATAGAGAGAAGTTTCGTTTATCCGATAAAGGGTATCTCAAGAAAACCCTACAGAGGTTGTCATACTTGATAATAAAACTTCAAAAGCTTACTTTGTTTGTTGTTGGAAAGACCACAGCGTCTACTACAACTTCTACACGATAGTACATGGGAGGTTCTCTTCACTGCAATAAGGCAAACAAAGGAAAAGTCATGAGAATTGGAAAGACAAAGTAAAACTGTGATTTTGTATAGTCAGCATGATTGCATGGATAGAAAATGTATTCGGATATACAGATCAACTCTTAGAATAAGTCGGTGAGTTTAATCGCGTTACTGATGAGAGGCTAATGTGAGAAATCGAGTGTGTTTCCATATACTTTAATGAACTGTTTAAAAATTTTATTTAAAGTGAAAACATTTACAGTAGCAGATAAAATAAAGTTTCTAGGAATAAAAGCAATGTGTGCAAGAGTCTTTTACACAGAAAACTAAACATTACTGAGAGATATTCAAGAAGTCTTAAGAAAATAAACAGTATACATTATTGAAGGATTCTAAGAATCAATATTGTAATTAAGTTTATTCTCCCAAATTGATTTAAAAATTCAGTGTAACTCCTCTCATAATCTCAGTCCTTCTGTTTTACAAATTGAAAAGCTGATCCTAAAATGTATATGAAAACAAAAAGGATCAAAAATAATGAAGACAAACTGAGAATATAAAAAAAGGTTAGAGGTCTTTTACTCTCAGATCTCAAACCATCTTAAAGCTGCAGCAATGAAAATGGCATAGTGCTGATTGGTGTGAGAACAGACAAATAAGTCAGTGTCATAGAATAGAGTGCAGAAGAAAACCCACATTTACTATTCACATGATTTGTGAGGAAAGAAATAAGAGGGAAAAAACCTCTTTGCTATGCATTGAGGGAAAACAATCTTTCTTATATGTATGGATTGTTTCCATTGTATATCCATATTTTTAAAAAGCCTTTGATCCCTACCTCACACAATAAACAAAAATCATTCCAGGTGTTTTGGATTGAAATGAGAAAAATCAGCAAAACTATTTTCTAAAAGCGGTCATGAAAACATACTGAGAAGACCTTGGAGAAATCAAAGATTTCTAAAACAATAAACATATACACAGAGGACTTACCACAGAAGAAAAAAGGACTGAAAACTAGTGCTTTAAATTAGAACTCTGTGTTACAGAATATACCATTAAGAGAATCAAAAGGCAAACCACAGTGTAGAAGATAGTTATAGTATATATATTCAACAAAGGTTCACACATAGAATATATATAAAGAACTACTACAAACTAATAGGAAAAGAACATTCAATTGAAGGCAAAATGGCCTGAAAACTTCAAAAGTCACTACACACACACATCCTCCAAATAAGTGCTCTGAATGGTGAGCACCAAGGATCTTCTGAGTACAAATTAAAATGACAATGAATGAATGAGAATGAGATAGCACACCTGCCAAAACGGCACAAAAAAAGAAAAAAAAAAAAAAGTCTGACAATTCAAAGTGTTGACAAAGATGGACTCTCATTAACTCTGGCCAGAGCCTAATCTACCTGGAAAGGGTACTTTGTGGAACTATTTGCAGTATCTACTAAAAGGAATTTAGGCTTACCCAGTGAACAAACATTCCTCGTCTCTGAATATACCCACGAGAAAAGCATGCCTAGTACCAACAGAAAAGATATTGGTGAAAATGTTTACAGTAGCTTTTTCCATAAAGAGCCCCGAGCTGGAAACAGCTCAAATGTCCATGAATAGTATTACGCTATATCGTGTTTATATTCATACCACAGAATGTAGACAGCAATGAAAAATAACTACAGATGAATACCCATAAGACAGATTGCTGAGTCAGTATATTCTCTTTGATACATATAATTCTATATATATATGTAAAGTAAAGAAAACACAGTAAAATAAGTTTATAATGACAGACATCAGAAGAGTGGCTATCTATTGTGTTTTGTTCTGTTTTATTTTGTTTTGAGACAGGGTCTCACTCTGTTGCCCAGGCTGGAGTGCAGTGGCACGCTCTTGGCTCACTGCAGCCTCCCTGGCTCAAGTGATCCTCCTACCTCAGGCTCCCCACTAGCTGGGACTATAGGCGCACACCACCACGTCCAGCTAATTTTTGTGTTTATTTATTTATTATTATTATTTTTGTAATAATAATAATAAATAAATTAAATAAATAAATAAAGGCTGAGTTTTGCCATGTTGCCCAGGCTGGTCTTGAACTCCTGAGTTCAAGCAGTCCTCCTACCTCAGCCTCCCAACGTGCTGGGATTATAGGCATGAGCCACTATGCCTTGCCTGGTTACCTTTTGAAGGGCTATGATTGCAAGGGTATGAAGGAGGGTTCTGGAATGGTAATAATGTTCTATTACTTGATCTGAATGATACTTGTATTTATGTGCTCATTTTTTCTGTAAATGAATCAGATACTTGTGACTCATGTGTTTTACCATATGAATGTTATGCATAATAAAGTCAAAATATTTTAAGGTCAAATTAATAAAGGGAATGTCCTAAATGAAGATATTCTGTCTGTGAACAGTTATATAGTTATAGGAGCGAACTCGCTGGGTGTAATAGCTTTACTTTTAATCATAATTAAATATTATTAAAGAATAAATCATTATTAAATCTATTAAATAGATTTCTCAAATTGCCTCTAATTTTTCACAAAAGTGGTCTGTACCCATTAGCCAGGTGCGTGAGTTTAGCTCATTTTGGTTTTGGGCAGGAATTGGGAAAGTCAGACTGCTATCTGACTGATTGTTCGTGGACTTTAAAATTAGTCTTACACATACCCCAACATTAAAAAAAAAAAATGACAACAGAAACTGAAATTTCCTGGAAACAGCTGTCATTTGGGATTCAGAAGACAAAAGACATGATTCAAAACCCTGCCCCTTGCTCTTGACGGGCGATCCCTGCCCAGCCCTGAAAAGTCTCGCTGTTGTCCTGGCCCCTGTCCCAAGGCTGTGGCAATAACATGCACTAAAGACGTGTTTGCTGGAAGAAGACATGTGGAGTATGCATGGAATTTCGCCTTGGCCATAACGTTGAATGTGCTGTTCTGCAATCCTGTACCAATAGGGCACCAGGCCCGCTCTGAAGTCCGCTAATGGCAATCCCCCTTTGTTCCCTCAGGGACACACAAAGTCACTGTTCCCATAGCAACCCTGCCAAGTAATGTCAGAAACCAGGGTTAGGCCTTGAAGGCTACAACACAAGTGCAGTGTTGACTAGCTAGCAAGGACGACAGCCCCAAAGATAGTGCCCGCGTCCAGCAACAGAAAGCAGCAGTGCACGTGTGTGCACACACTGTGTCTTGTTTTATGCTTAAAAATTGTGAATAATCCATTTTTAAGTGTGTATATTCTCTAGAAGCCTGTGTTTCTCCTGATGTGCGTTTTGTGCTTAAAAATTGCAAATAATCCATTTTTAAGTGTGTATATTCTCTAAAGCCTGTGTTTCTCCTGATGTGTCATATCACTTGGAAAATGAGATTTCTTTTTGCTTTCATTAAGACCTATTTTCTGAAATTGAAGGTAAAATGATTCATTTGCCCAAACCCTTAAAGTGTCCTGACTTTATTCCTTAGGGAGGTTCATCATGTTCAGAGGAGAAGAGAGTGAACGATTGTTTAATAAAGACCTAAATCACCTAAATTCTGTGATATACATCGTTGTTTTAATATACATAGTTGTTTGTCTTAGAGAATTCACAGTAAAGAAGACATTATAGAAATATATTATGGATTTTTGGCTGGGCACGGCGACTCATGCCTGTAATTCAAGTACTCTGGGACACCAAGGCAGGCAGATCACCTGAGGTCAGGAGTTCGAGACCAGCCTGGCCAACATGGTGAAACCTCATCTCTACTAAAAATACAAAAATTAGCCGGGCATGATGGTTGGTGCCTGTAATCCCAGCTACATGAGAGGCTGAAGCAGGACAATTGCTTGAACCTGGGAGGTGGAGGTTGCAGTAAGCCGAGATCGCACCACACATATCAGCCTGGGCAACAGGAGCAAAACTCTAAAATATGTATATTTTATATATATTTATATATATATAATATGTATAAATATATTACATATATTATATATAATATATTACATAAAAATATATTATATATAATATATATTTTATAAATATATAATATATTTATATATTATATATTAATATATTATATATAATATATAAAATATTTTATAAATATATAATATATTTATATATTATATATTAATATATTATATATAATATATAAAATATATATTTTATAAATATATTATATAAAATATATATTTTATATATATAATGGATTTTTCAAAGAAAATATTTTATAAAAATTCTAACTTCACTGTCAAATAGCTATTGGCCTCTTTCCTTCAGTTTCCAGGGAAAGCAATAGCAGCTTAAATTTGGAAGTTCTGCTTTGAACCTTTTCAAGTCACCCTGTGATTGAGCATTTTATGTGTGGCACCATTAGCCAGAGGAACAATCATGGTTCTGTTGTGTTTTTTTTTTTTCTTTCTTTCAATAGATTTTAGAGAGAAAATGAGATATTGATTTAAAGGTAATCCTTAACATAGAAGAGATTGGAATAACTGCTAAATTTTGCAGATTCTTCAGTTAAACTGCTGTGAATGTCTTGACATTAGCCTATAAAAAAGCTTTTTATTACAAACTTCATACTTGCTAAAGTGCTGTTTTTGATGCTGCCGTTTTGTTTCTGTAATATATTTATTATTCATAACAAATGAAATTCTCCTCTGTATTTTGCTTGTTAATGTCATTTACCCAAGATCTATGAAATGACTAAATTTATATGTATATATATACAGACACATATGAACATTTATGCATCTGTATATTTTATGTATCTGTATCAGAGATACAACAATGGTTTTTATTCCTATGTTACGTAAAAGCTTAGTAATACATCTCATTCAACTTCACAACCCACAAAATAATTTCTGTTTCAACCTATATGAGCCAAGGGGAAATTGTTTAAATAATACACTTATATTTCATATTTTAAAATGGTCTCTATCATCTGCTCACTCTTTCCGAAAAAGTGACACAGGCACAGTGCTGAGATAAGGTAAATGTGTGGTGGTCACGGGAATAGCTATGCTCACTGGGTGCTGGTACAGTTTCAGGTATTGGGCTAGGTGCTGTCTAATCATCACCTTCTTTAATTTTCACAACAACTCTAAGATCGGGTGCTGCTGTTCACAATTTATTGGGGCAAAAAGACAGGTTAAGTCACTGGCTGCAACAGGCTGACCTCAGTGTCAAACTCAGGTTTTGCTGGTCACGGAAACAAAGCTTTTAAAAATCTCTCCAAATACTACCTCTAGGATTAATGGAGGTCAGACACCCTAAAGACCAGCAGGAGCCTCTGACGCCCCATCCACACCCCCAGTACAGGGAACTGGTGATTACGCGATGAATAAACGCATCTTACCAGAATGGGAGCCGCCACTTAGGGCCAAGCTAGAAAGTAAACAAAAGAACCTGCTCAAGGTGAAATTTGATCGTTGTCCATTGACTCTCAGGTGACATGGCCTCCAAGTATAATAGTGAATCCCTCCTGAGGGCCAAAAATTGCCTTGGAAAATATGATTGTGACCTCTATTTCTCTGTTACCATGGAGTTATGCCTCTTGTCTGTTCATGGAAGGTCAATCATTGTATTTACACGCAGTGAACACTGAACATATATAATGCCTATGGTCTATTATTATTCCTTTGCAGGAGGTTTATTACAGGGTTTGGTATGCAATCTAAATTAGATGTCTCAAGAAAAATAATGCTTTTAAGTTTAGGCAATTTTAGAGAATTCTTTGAGTGAGATTCCCTCTGTAAAATTCCACGGAATTTTCTGATTGCCTTTGAAGTTGTTTTTGTCTGAAACTAGTCTATTTACTTCCTCTTTAAAGGAAAGTTTTTGTTTCAATCATCTACTACAAAACAACTTTCTTTTATGTTTACGAGACCTTAGATACAATTATTTTCGAAGTCCATCTCTGTAAACAACCTTGTAATCTTTAGCCTTTCAAATGTCATTATCATAAACGCAAATCAGCGCTGATTCTGCTCCTGGCTGGCTTTGAAGCGGCATTTAAAATCCCCATGGCTCTCTAGCCCTAATCAACCTGGGTTACCTGGGTGAGAAAATTCAGCCAGCAAGTTATTGTGGGTTCCACGTTATCGTTTTCCAAATTCCTGGTACTGCTGATACGTGCAAGCTGCCCACTTTGAAAATGGAATGTGCCATTTCATCCTACTCAAAGTGGGTGGAGAGAAAGAAGTGTTTCACTGGGGTATTTGTGCGAGTGGAGTGCAGATGGTGGAGAAATCATGCTTTGCACGGTGGCGGCCGGTTGTTGGCCATCCTCTCAATGACCGCGGTAAAGCTGAGTCTATTAGATTATATTTTAGGCTCAGGGGTCTTACAGGTCATTTCACTCTACACCTCTCTTTGAACCCTAGAGAGATTAAGTATGACAGGCAAGTTATTTAGTACTCTTTGGCCACCAGTGTTTTGATGGGTCAGTTAAAAGCACATGCTGTTAAAGGTGCAGTAACCTCTGATGGGCTGTGTTCTGCTCAGTGGAGCAACAATAAATCTTATTTTTTCCAACCCTTGGCAGATATCTGTTAGATAAGCTTTGTTGATTTCTTCCCACATTCTCCCTGTTGGATGTGGGTTCAGTCATTTGCTAACCGTGTTATTTTGAGCAAGTCACTTCACCTCTCTAAGCCTAATAAGATACAAATAATGGTGACACCCTTGTAGATGGCTGTAAGTATGCAATGAGCACAGGTCCACGAAGCAGTAGGCACAACACACGAATTAACTCCCCAATATTTTCAGAACACAACGTACTCAGTCACGGCATGTGTAGAGAACATGCGTCACTCTGTAGTTGGCTTGTGATGGAAAGCCTGCAGCCTGAACTCGGTTGTGTGCTGAGAGCTGAAGGAACCACCTGGCTGAGTGGTCCTGGGAACCACATCTCCTGCCCAGTGCACCGAAGCCAGGAGACTGAGGCTTAAGTTACTGGCTTGTGCTGGGAGGTGAGAAGGCTCTGACCCAGGGCAAATTCCAGAGTATGCCCCTTCTGTGTGTAAGCACTGGATACACAATGCATAGGAATTATCAAGATGTGTTTGTGTTGTGCATATATTTTTAAAAGTTCTAAAAAATATGAAAATATCAATATATTAAATTTGGATGACTGTACCATTGGAAAAATCCTGTAGTCCAAAAAGTTATTAGAATCTATGGTTTTTTCTATATGTATACTTAGGTGAAGAAACAGTGTACAGGGCTGAGTGAGGACTGAATTCTAGTTCTCACCTTGCCATGATGCAACTTAGACACGTCTTTTTAATCTATCTAAGCCTCAGTTCTCTCATCTGTGAAATTAATAGATTAGGCCACATGATCTTTAAAATTCCCTCTACTGATACCTGATGGTCCCCCAAATATTCTTGTCACGCATGTGAGAGCCGAGCATGTCCACTATGATTTGTAAGATTATTTTCATACCCCCAGGCTTTAGCTGTTCGAGTTTACCTTGCTGTGGATATGATGGAGTGTAGCCTGGGCTGTGACCTTTCCCCACATTTGCTGTATGTCAGAAGCTAGCTGAAAGCCAGCAGGGGTACATATAGCATAGGTGTAAAGACTTACAAAGAGGCAAAATAGATTCCTCTATACAGTAGTATCACCAGACGTGGTGACTCACGCCTGTAATCCCAACACTTTGGGAGGCTGAGGCAGTCAGATCACCTGAGGTCAGGAGTTTGAGACCAGTCTGGCCAACATAGTGAAATCCCATCTCTACTAAAAATACAAAAATTATCCGGGCATAGTGACATATGCCTGTAATCCCAGCAATTCAGGAGGCTGAGGCATGAGAATTGCTTGAACCTGGGAGGCAGAAGTTGCAGTGAACCGAGATCGGACCACTGCACTCCAGCCTGGGGGACACAACAAGAATCTGTCTCAATAAACAAACAAACAAACAAACAGTAGCATAGACAAAACTCAAATTCTTCTTGCATTTATAGCCTCCTTCCTTAAGTATGAAAATCCTTTGCAATTTTTTCAGATTCTCTGGACACAAACAAAATTTATTTTCTGTTAGCTACCATAACGGATTAAATTATAAGTTGAATTTCCAGGGCCAGGCATGGTGGCTCATGCCTGTAATCCCAGCACTTTGGGAGGCTGAGGTGGGTGGATTGCTTGAGGTCAGGAGTTTAAGACCAGCCTGATCTACATGGTGAAATCCCATCTCTACTAAAAATACAAAAATTAGCCAGGTGTGGTTGTGGGTGCCTGTAATCCCAGCTACTCGGGAGGCTGAGGCAGGAGAATCACTTGAACCCAGGAAGTGGAGGTTGCAGTGAGCAGAGATCGCACCACTGCATTCCAGCCTCGGCAACAGAGCAAGACTCCATCTGGAAAAAAAACCCACAAAACTGAATTTCCAGTTTGACTTTAACGAATAGACTTTTGTTTCTGTATCTCTTTCCCCAGATATGAATAGAGATATAATATTCTTATATAATGTATGTGGGGTCTAACTTTCAAAATCACCTAAAGTACGCAATATAATTTGTTCGAATAAACCATTCATTTAGAACAGGTAGGCACTTAATTTTCTGTTTGATAAGCATTTTCCTTGAAGTCTGGAAATGCACTTTTTTGCTTTTAGGACAGTGTCAAGTCTCCAGAAGGGTAATTTTAAAATCAAGGGTTCTCTGCACATGCTTGTCTGTCTGTATTTTGCAGAAGACTTCACCTTACCGACCTTCAGGTCTTGACAGATGGAACTTGACCTAAGAGTAGAAACTGTTTCTCAGGCTTTCTTGCCTCTGAGAGCATCAGAGAATCCTCTGCCCTCTACCCTTGGTGTTTGCCCTGGGAGGGCATTTCTGAGTGTCCCCTGATTAGGACTCAGGTAATACTGATTTGACCAGTGAGAAAGGAGGAGGTGGAAAGATTTCCACAGGGCAGGTGTAATATTGCTTTCTATACACACTATGCTTTGGTTTTGATTCATCGTTTCTTAGGAAAAACCCTAAAATATTTGTGTGTGGCTTTGGAGAATTCCCCTCAAAGAGCATAGGAGCCCCAATGGAGAGCTGGAAGCGAAAAGGCATCCTGCCTTTCTGGGTCCTACAAGGTGTATAATTTCATGCTCTGCAGAGCAGTGAGGTGGAGTCAGACTGAGAAAGTTGTTTTCACGGTTCTCAGGAGCAGCTTTCTTGAGAATAAAAAATTAAAAGTTAGAGGCTTCAGACAACATTTTTGATCTAGCAATTCTTGGAGTAAGGCAACCGGGCACAGTGTGTCCGGGGCTTCTGACCCTCCATCCCTCACAGAGCTGTGGTCATCATAAGGTCCTCCCAGGAGGGCCCACGCTGAGTTTGTCGTCAAGACTCACCCTGGTGGGCTACTGGGAGCTTCGGCTGTCGGCCACCCTGAATTCCTTGCCTCATGGGCCTCTCCACAGAGCATCCCACCATGTGGCAGCTGGCACCGTCAGAACCAGCAAGAGAAGTCAACTGACATCTGTCTCTTCTTCCGTGAGATTACGAAGTGTATGTTTCCTGGTCCCTGATGGATTTAGAATTTGTGTACATCCTTCATGGTCACGCCTTTTCTTCCCCGTCTTTTCTTGCCCTTTGCTATTTTGATAGCTTCCTTTATTCCATAGTCCTGCCTTTTTCTCCACTGACTTGGTATCTCTCATCTTTTAGTGGCTATCTTTAAATGTTTAGTGGTTATTTCTCTACAACAAGATTTTTTTTCTAACAGAGTGCACCCTTGGTCTCTTTTTTCTTGTCTGGAACAGCACAAGGACTTTAGCACACTTTAATTATCTGAAAGTCTTCATTGCGCAACTTTCCTTTTATTACTGTCTACATAAATATCAGAAGAGCGGAGTGCAGTATTGTGCTCAGTAGAAGAAAGGCCCATTGAACACTTCTTTACGGCTGGTGGGAATGTAAACTAATATAGCAGCATGGAAAACAGCCTAGAAATTCATTAAAGAACTAAAAGTAGAAATACCATTTGATCCAGCAATCCCATTACTTGGTATCTACCCAAAGGAAAAAATGTCATTCTAAAAAACAGATACTTGCACACGCATGTTTATAGCAGCACAATTCGCAATTGCAAAAATATGGAACCAGCCCAAATGCCCATCAGTTAATGAGTGGATAAAGAAAATGTGACACACACACACACACACACACACACACACCCCATGGAATACTACTCAGCCATAAAAAGAATGAAATACTGGCATTTGCAGGAACCTGGATGGAATTGAGGCCATTATTCTAAGTGATGTAACTCAGGAATGGAAAACCAAATATCCTATGTTCTCACTCATAAGTGGGAGCTAAGCTATAGGAATGCAAAGGCATAATAATGATACAATGGACTTTGAGGACTCAGGGGAAAGGGTGAGGGATAAGAGACTACACACTGGGTACATCAAAATATCACAAATCACCACTAACGAAATTATTCATGTAACTAAATGCCACATGTTCCCCAAAAATCTATTGAAATAAAGAATAATAAAAAAGGAAATAAATAAAAAATAAAAGCAAGAATAGCCCCTGAAAGAGGCCCATGTCCTGATCCCAGAACCTGTAAATGTATTGCCTCACGTGATACAATGGCCTTCCCAGATGTGCTTTAGGTTCTTGAGGTGTGGAGATCATTCCGGGATGTCTGATCTGCCCAATTTAATCACAGAGATTCCCATTATATAAGAGGGAGGTGGGAGGATCAGGGTCAGAGAAGAGACTTGAGGAGGGAAGCAGAGGTTGGAGCAATGGATCCTGAAGACGGAAGAAAGGCCTAGGAGACGTGGAGTGCAGGTGTCTTCTAGAAGATGGAGAAGTGAGGAAATTGATCTTCCTCTAGGTCCCCAGAAAGAAGGTGGCCCTGAGAACACTTGATTCCAGCCCAGTAAAATGCATTTTAGACTTTCGACCTTCTGAATAGTAAAATGATGAATTTGTCTTATATTAAGCCATAGTTTTGGTGATTCGCCACAGCAGCTCTTCGGAAACCTGTACAGCTTTGGGCCCCTTGAAGTGGGGAGCTGTTGTAACAAACAGCCAAGATCTTGGGAGCAGCTTTGGAACCTGGGGAGAGGCTTTGGAACCAGGTAATGTGCAAAGGCTGAAGAATTTAAGGAGCATGACAATAAAGGCAAGATTGTCCTAAAGAAACCCTAAGTAGAAATCCAGACATCAAAGGCCCTGCCCGTGGGGGTCAGAGGGGAGTGAGGAGCACCGGAGGAGGCTGTGTCATCATCAGACACCTACGTCATCCTGAGCCAGCGGTTGGTGGAAAGATGAGTCTTCGAGGTGCTGCTGGTGATGGCTCAGAAAGAAATGAGAAGCATGTTAATGACAACTGGAGAAAAGAAGGTGCTCCTTATGCAGCAGCAGAAAGCTTAAGAATTGTGTCCTACAGCAGCAGAAAGCTTAGGAATTGTGTCTTACTGTTTTGCAGAAAGCAGGACATATGAGTGATGAACTTGGATGGTCAGCTGAAAGACTTCCAAGCATAGCGTTAAAGGTGTGGACTGGCTTCTTCTTAATGATTCTAGTAAAACGTGAGAAGAAAACAATAAACTCAGGGAATAACTGTTAAACAAAAAAGAATTGGAACTTAATGATTTGGAAAATTTTCAGCCTGTCCAGACTGCAAAACCTGCCAAAATTAGGAGACTCACTGTCAGGAAAGCATGCTCTGGAGAGAAAGTCAAGGGTATGGTATGGCTGGACAGCCTTTCGTTACTGTCTTGGAAAGATCAAAAGGTCAAAGTGTTCGCTCATACCGAGGGCTCTTTGAGTAAATTAAACATGTGACTCATGAACTCCCTCAGCCCCTGCAGCAGAGCCCAGGAGTAGAGATGGGGTCACCAGGGACAGACCTGCGGAGAGCCCTCACAGTCTACAGATGCAAATTACTGTGGCCTTTGCAGGAGATCCACAAGGTTTTTGAGAACGTTCTATCAGCAGAAACACTGCCAGCTTGAAATGAGCAGAACAGAGAGGGGATGAAATGAAGGAAAACTGTCAGAGTCCCCAAACTCCACAGGCAGAAAACAAGTGGACAAAACTACTCAGCTGCAAACCCACACCGCCCTTTGGAAAAACGGAAGGATGCCTGTGAGGGTGGAGCCGAGGGCTCAGCGGGAGGCAGAGACTCAAGCCACAGTGCATTATTCTCAGGCCTTGAAACCTAATGGAGTTTGCCTGGTTGGATTCTGAAATTGCTTGGGACCGGTGAGGACTCCTTTTATTCTTTCCTGCCTGCATCTTTTGAATGGGAAGACCTTGGAGAGTCTTACTATTGCATTTTGTGAGAAATGCAATTCTCACAGGCTCCCAGATGAGAGACATTTTGACCTGGGATGGATCATGCCCAGCGTCTCATCCATACCTGGTTTAGATGATGAGATGTGGGACTTTTGAACTGATAAGTCTCTGATGAGATTTTGGACTTGAGGAGACACTGTTGGGTGGAGACACTTGGAGACCTTGAGACGGGTGAATGCATTTTGCACAGGGGGTGGTGAACGCATTTTGAATCTTTAGGCGCTAGAGGACAGACTGTGGTTGATTGAATAATCACCTCACTAAGATGTCCATGCCCCAATCCCCGGAACCTATTAATGTGTTCCTTTATGGCAAAAGGGACTCTGTAGCTATGTTTAAATTAAAGATCGTGAGGTGGGGAGATTATCTTGGATTTCCCCAGTGGGCCCTAAGGAATCACAGTGGTGCTTTAAATTGCAGCAGGCAGGTGAAAGAGAGAGAAACAGAGAGAAGTCGGCATGAGAGGGACAGGCTGGGCATTGCTGCTAGCTCTGAAGATGGAAGGATGGAGTTAATGGAAACCCAGAATGTTTCACCCTAAAATAGACTTCTTGGGCGTATTTTGATACAGCTATTCAGAAGGGCTGCATGAAACAAAAGCAGCTCTGACAAGCTGTCTTGTGTGGGGAGATTTGCATCTGTAGGGAAAATGTTTTGCCTACATCAGAGACATAAACACCAAATGCACACAGGCTTTCTCTGAGGCACCCCTTTCCCAGATTTAGGAAGGATTAACTACAGGAAAGGAGACCAGAGATCTAACACTCTTAATGGTGTGACAGAGGGACCTCTACCCTAGGACACCATCTGTTCTTCCCAAGAGCTGCTTCTTCCGGTGAGGTTTTGTCTGTGTCACATACCACCTTGCTGGCCACACCTCTCCTCCTCCCGCCCTCCCATAGCCTGTTTCACCTCACGCCAAAAGCCTTGCTTCTTCCTGTAACTTCAGGATGGTGTAAAGGCTTCCACCCTCTGCGCCTTCCTTTGTGTTTCCTAGTTTGTGTACGACTTTCATGTCTGCACACACTTTAATAAATGTGTATGCCTTTTTTTCCCTGTTAACCTGCCTTTTGTTACAGAGGTGTCCTAACTGAGACCTTATGAATGAGGGTTGAGAAAACAAACTGTATAATTTTTCTCCCCTTCAGAGTCATAAGCCAAGGCAGGCAGGCAGTGCCTAGAAACTAGAAAACGCAAAAACCAGATCCTCCCCTGGAGCCTTCCGAAGAAATGCACTTTGCTGGCATCCTCCTTTTAGCCCATAAGACCCATTTCATGCTTCTGACTTCTAGAACTATAGGTTGATAAATTCTTGTTGTTGGAACCCATTAAGTTTTTGTTATATTCGCAATGAGAAACAAGTACAAGGCTGCTGAAGCAGGGTTGCTCATAACCTTCGCTGCTGGTTGGGCATATGGATGCCAGGGTTGCCCCTGTTCTACTGTACAACAGGTCTACTGAGTCCTAAGTTTTATATGCAAGAAGCAATTCCTCTTAATAAGTGGCTTTTAGACCAACTGAAGTATTGGAAGAGATTTTCAATAGTTTGGAGGCAGCTAAGGGCAGTGAGTTTTATACAAGATGGGAGAGGACAGGAAGCCATTTCTAGGTCAGTGTTGAGCTGTCCCAGGTACCTGCGCATCTCAGCTCAAGCCTGAGGCCTGCCAGACTTTGAGAACTGGGCAGTGAAGAGATGAATGCAATAGAGGGCTGACATGAGTGACTGAAGACAAACGAATCCATGCAAGGAGCCATGGGAAATTGCACAATCACTTCCGGGTCATCTCCTTGCATACTGAATGGAGAAAATGGATTGAAACTAAGATTCTGCATTGGAACAAACACCATGGACCAGGTCCAAAGATGGACTTGCCTGAAATACTTGCCTATTAATACAAAATTATTCTTAGAATGAGAGGGTATCTTCTAATTTTCTTAGCCTGACACAGGATCAATAGAAAACTGAATGTGCCCAATATATTCTTGTTTGTGAAAGGGCAGAATACATCTGTAGGATTACATTAGAAAAGGTAAGTAAGAAAAATAATGTAGACATGAATAATGCAGCTACAACATTTTAAAAATCATGCAGGGCTGAGAAATGAAGATCCAAACACAGCTATCAGCGCACGAGGCACCTACACAGAAGTGCGGCAGGTAGAAACGGCCATATGTCTTTGCTTAATGATGGAAAAATCACAAATGGGGGATCGTTGCTTTAGTGAAAGCTGTCGAGAAGAGGAATCGAAAAAGCATCTGCCGTGGAGATTTTGGGCATGTTTCTGGAAAACGGCCAAAACTGTAAGTGCGTCAAGGTCGTCCTCCTAGCTCAGATGTCAGTGACAAGCCCAGAGGGACCCTGTGTTCTTCTGCCCTTGGACTTTCACAGGAAGGCACACGCCACAGGACACATGGCATATATGCCATGATACACACATACGTGCCGTGACACATGCAGCACAACGCCTGGAGACGCCTTCCTGTAAGCACGCAGCACAGTCAGCTCTGGGTCTGTTTGGTGGTTTTTTTTTTTCAAAATTAAGATTAAAAATAGAGCCAATTCCACCATTTTTCTCAATTGCTCAGGAAGACAAAAAAAAAAGAAAAAAAGATGTAAGATGATAGCTCTTTTTCTTTTTCTTCTTCTTTTTTTTTTTTTTAGATGGAGTTTCACTCTGTCACCCAGGCTGGAGTGCAGTGGCACTATCTCAGCTCACTGCAAGCTCCACCTGCTGGGTTCATGCCATTCTCCTGTCTCAGCCTCCCGAGTAGCTGGGACTACAGGTTCCCGGCACCACGTCCAGCTAATTTTTTGTATTTTTTGTTTGTTTGTTTGTTTTTTAGTAGAGACGGGGTTTCACCGTGTTAGCCAGGATGGTCTTGATCTCCTGACCTCGTGATCTGCCCACCTCAACCTCCCAAAGTACTGGGATTACAGGTGTGAGCCACCACACCCCACCCCAAGATGCTAGCTCTTAAATGGCTCATGCAGATAATTCTCAGCAATTCTTCTCATGTTCGGGAAGCAGGACTCAGTGACTGCTCCAGGCTCACCTCCCACACCACAGCTGAGGCAGGCTCTGATGGGGCCTGTCTTCTCCCCCAGCTGTCTTCCCCTGCACTGAGGATACCAATTGCTAGAGGTGATGAAAGGGAAAATGGTGCACCCTCTCTGCTGTGACTTAGGTGTGTTTTGAAGTTGCTGCCTGGTGTGAAGGCATCAATGAGATATCCACCAAGTGCTCTTAGGAGCACCGGGGTGCAATGTTGGAGGTGCTCACAGGACCATGTTCTTCCCCCTAGAGAGGGTGATGGAGTTTTAAGATGGATAAACACCCATTGAAGTTCTCGT
Organism: Macaca thibetana thibetana; assembly: GCF_024542745.1. Lineage (NCBI taxonomy): Eukaryota > Metazoa > Chordata > Mammalia > Primates > Cercopithecidae > Macaca > Macaca thibetana. The sequence continues at coordinate 3,444,057 of NC_065586.1, forward strand.
CCCAATGTTAGAACTTAAGCCACTCAGCCCCTCTGAGTTGCAGCTTCCACATATATAAAATGGGCAGAATAATAACACCTGTGTCTTAGGGTTGTTGGAAAAGTTACATAAAATAGTACATCAGGCACCTTCCCAGCCTACAGGAAGCCTCCAGCAGCTGTGAGTGAGCTATGAGTCCCTCTCCGCATGAGCTTCCAGTCTGAGCTGTGTGGCAGCTTCCAGGGTTCTGCGGCTATCCCAGGTGCATGTGTAGAAAGCCAGTTTCCGGCCGGGTGCAGTGGCTCACGCTTGTAATCCCAGCACTGTGGGAGGCCGAGACGGGCGGATCACGAGGTCAGGAGATCGAGACCATCCTGGCTAACACGGTGAAACCCCGTCTCTACTAAAAAATACAAAAAACTAGCCGGGCGAGGTGGCGGCGCCTGTAGTCCCAGCTACTCGGGAGGCTGAGGCAGGAGAATGGCGTGAACCTGGGAGGTGGAGCTTGCAGTGAGTGGCGATCGCACCACTGCGCTCCAGCCTGGGCAATAGAGTGAGACTCCATCTCAAAAAAAAAAAAAAAAAAAAAAAAGCCAGTTTCCTAACCTAAATAATGGAGGAACCTCGGATATGGTGTGGCTGTGTCCCCACCCAAATCTCATCTTGAGTTGTAGCTCCCTATAATCCCCATGTGTCGTGAGAGGGACCCAGTGGGAGGTAATTGAATCAGGGGGCAGGTGTTTCCCATGCTGTTCTCATGACAGTGACCAAGTCTCATGAGATCTGATGGTTTTATAAGCGGTTTCCTCTTTCGCTTAGCGCTCATTCTCTCTTGTCTGCTACCATGTAAGGTGTGCCTTTTGCCTTCCACCCTGATTGTGAGGCCTCCCCAGCCACATGGAACCTGGAGTCCATTAAAGCTCTTTTTCTTTGTAAATTACCCAGTCTCAGGTATGTCTTCACAGCAGTATGAAAATGGACTAACACACAAGGTAAACTCTGGGCCAACTGAAAAGTGATTCGAGCCAAGTGATTGCAAAGTTTCCTTTCTGTTTGAAAAGTCAACTCCAAGCAGGAGACAAAATCAAAAGTGCTGTTTTGTACAGACTAATACAACCTCTAAACTCTGTGCTGGTGTTTGCAGGCTGGGGTGGGGCATCTTCAGCCTCCATGAAACCTCTGCTGAAGCTCTGTATTTCTTTTTTTACCTCCTTTACGAAGCTTTTTCAGGGAGAGGAAAGGCAATTGTCTGGCATGCACCACGGACCCACCTCTCCCGTGGTTCAACTTTTTCTCAATCTTTCCTCATGGGTGTTTTTTCTTCTCTTAAAATCATACCTGCCTGGCTGTGCCTTGCTGACTATTTTAATGTTATTCTAGACGTGCTGTAGGCTATGACATCACCTTTGTCTAATACAAAAATGCAGCAATACTCTTTTGATTACGTCCCATGCTTTCCTAGACCCGTCCTGATCAGGGCTTCCCAGATTGTGAGCCACAGATTCTGGAGTTTGCACGAGGTTCCAGCGTGAGATGCCTTGTCCACATCCTCTCCAGCTAAGTAGACAGCAGGCTGCACGCAGAGTTCCCCGTCAGTGCCCGGATATTCACCTGGGTGCATAGTATGTGTCTCCAGCACTGCCATGCCAGGTGTGAAGAACAGAAAGATAAAGGAGACACAGCCTCTCGGTGGAGACACACGCAGACTTGGACACATGAGAGGATGTGTTAGGTGCAAGGCATTGAATTTAAGGGAGCTCCCAGCAGGGAAGCCAGAGGGAAGGGAAAGGGGCGGGACCTCCCAGAGCTGCGAGCTGCAGAGGTTCTTCCAGGATGAAAAAGCCTGGCCCAGGCAACTGCGGGGGCATGGCCAGGAAGAGTGGACCATCCCTGCAGACCAAGAGAGCAGCAAGATAATTATGCAAAGTTAACAAACTTTACAGGTGGCTTTGCTTAGCCAGGAAGGGGCTCAGACCTCGAGTTTTAACGGATTAAATGTTTCTGGTATCAGTGAACTTTCAAAAAAAAAAAAAAAACAAGGAAACAAATGCACGGTTTTCTACTGTTCTATATCCTGAACTACTCCAAAAAAAAAAAAAAAAAAAAAAGGTAAATTTAAAAGCTAAAATGAAAGGTTTCCTATTTTGGCCTCTGGGAATTTTGCTATCCTTGTCCACAAAGGGAGTGTAAATCCACAAATGTGATTTTCAACACCACTGCAAGGTGCCATTTCTTGTAATGCTTTTCAATGGTTAACCCCCCCGCCCCCTGTCCCCCACCACACACACACACAAGCTATAAACCAAAGGCTCTGCGTGACAGGCAGCTTGCCCTGCTGGCATCTAATAGAGGAATGGGAGGATCCTGTGGAGAGCTGGTCCTCCTCACGGCTTTCTCCATTCAATTCAGCCCCTTCCACGAATACTCGCAGAATGCACCTGGAGTTTCACCTACTTCTCAAAGCTCTGCCAGGGAGAGAAAAGGCAGTTTCCCGGTGCTCACAATGAACATGGCTCCCATGGTTCAATTTTTTCTTCATCTTCACTCATGGTGTTTTTTTGTTTTTGTTTTGTTTTGTTTTGTTTTTGGCGGAGGCTTGTTTAGGCTGGAGTGCAGTGGCGCTATCTCAGCTCACTGCAAGCTCTGTCTCCAGGGTTCACGCCAGTCTCCTGCCTCAGCCTCCCGAGTAGCTGGGACTACAGGCGCCCACCGCCACGCCCGGATAATTGCTTGTATTTTTAGTAGAGACGGGGTTTCACCGTGTTACCCAGGATGATCTCGATCTCCTGACCTCGTGATCCGCCCGCCTGGGCCTTCCAAAGTGCTGGGATTACAGGCGTGAGCCACCGCGCCCGGCCTGGTGTATTGTTACCTTTCTTAAAATCATACCTGCTTGGCTGTGCCTTGCTGATTATTTTAATATTATTCTAGACATGCTATAGACCATGATGTCACTTTTGTCTAATACAGTAATACAAGGATACTCTTTTATTACTCCCATTACTACGTAGAAGAATACCTTGCTCCCAACTCACAGGCGGCCACAGTTTTGTGGGTCTGGAACCAGAGCCTCTGCTTCACGAAGGCAGCTTGGGCTTCAGGAAAAAAGCTGTCGTCTAGGTGGTAGATTGATTTGATTCACCCGGAAGTAAAATGCGCCTCCATCCTGGGTCTTTCCTAGGAAATATTACTAAGACTTTAGGAGGGAAGGAACAAAACCCCCTTTGAAGTGTGAGAGAGAGAGATCAAAGATGCGCCTTAATCGCTGACTGTGCAGGGTTCTCCAGCAGAGCACAGGGAGAAGGACGCTTGCCGGACAAACCTGTCCTTGTCTGCAGCGTCAGCCGGCCCGCAGCCAGCCCACAGCCAGCTCCCCAGTGAAGCCTCTGCCTGGAGAGGCTTCCAATTACCAATGCACCTTCTGCCCTCCAACGCGGCCTTCTGAAAGGAGCATTTGTTTCCTTGCCTGGGCTGGTGCAGTAGCCGATTGAGGGCAAAGTCATGTGGAGCCGTTCACAGGGCGAAAGCCATTATGCTGGGTCCGTCTCACCAACTGGTCAAAAAGGAATATTCCTGGTGGATATTTTTTTTCCCCTAAATATACATATATATTGTTTGGGACCCCATCAGGAGTGATTATTTTTGAAAGCAGTTAGTTCTCCCTGCTGCGGTGCTTAATAGTGATTTGCCATTATACTTGCTTTGTGTCAGGAGCTAAAGTAAAAAGCGCCCTAAAAACAGCTGTTTGTGCATCGCATGAGACTTTAATAAGAAACTCACGGGCATGAGATGCAGGCCGGCGGTGTGCGAGGCTTTGTTGTTCTGTCTTCAATTAAGGGAAACATCTACGGTGAGGTCATTAACAGGAAAAGGACTTCAAACACAAACAGAAAGTATGGAAGAATTAAAAAGGAAAAGCATTTTTAACAAAGGATTAAAAGACGCAGGGACCTAAGCGTTCAAAGGCGTGCACAGGCGCGTGTTGCCCGCAGTCTCTGAGCAGCCACGTGGGGAGATCCCATGATTGGCCGGTGCGGGGCCCAGGACAGGGAGGACCCCGGCAGCGCAGGGGTTCTGGGACTTGGTGGGGACTCTGAAGCCCTGAAGCTGCACACAGCTTGGGGAGGACCCTGGGAAGGGGAGCTGGCCCTGCCCTGAGTAAGAAATTCGATGTGGGAGAAACCAAAGGGTAGGGGACAGTCCGTGGCTGCTGTATCCAGCATTCGCTCAGGAGAATCCAGACGTGACCGGTGGCGTCTTCAGGCTGGAGAGCAACAGATGCATTTCGGCAACACTGATAAAGAAAATCTGGGGCATGAATGCCCACTTTTCTGCTGCCTCCTAGTTTTCGTAAACTTCCTGTATTTATTAGAAAATGAAACACGAGTTTATTTCAGGTGGCCATTTCACTCATTTCCAAGTGGTCCTGACCGCATCATCTTGATCTTAAGTTATTATGCCTTTGCACCTGGAGGGGTAATTGCCACCCTAGAGTGTCCCTCTGTTTTTCTCTTAGTAACAGACCCTGCCCTGTCACCGCTACCCCCTCCACGCCACCCCGCTGGCTTTTGGCAGGCACATCTGGGTAGGAGCTCCTGGTTTCTGATATGGTTTGGCCGTGTCCTCACCCAAATCTCATCTCGAATTGTACTCCCATAATTCCCACATGTTGTGGGAGGGGCCCTGCGGGAGAGAATTTGAATCATGGGGGCCATTTCCCCCATACTGTCCTCATGGTAGTGAGTAAGTCTCAGGAGATCTGATGGGTTTGTCAGGAGTTTCTGCTTTTGCATCTTCCTCATTTTCTCTGGCTACCGCCATGTAAGAAAGTGCCTTTCACCTCCCGCCATGATTCTGAGGCCTCCCAGCCACGTGGAACTGTAAGTCCAATTAAACCTCTTTCTTTGTCGCAGTCTTGGGTATGTCTTTATCAGCAGAGTGAAACAGACTAATACAGCTGCTTTCTAGATGAAGGAGCAAGGCCAGAGCTCAGGCAGTCTCCACACACCTTTACGTTTTCCTTCCTCTGGCTGCAGACTAGGTCACGGGCATGGTGGTGGGGGCAGATTCGACTCTGCAAAGCAGAAAAGACATGCTGCAGGAGGTTGGGGCAACCAGATGGTAAGGGCTGAGGTCTCGGGGTGACCTCCAGGAGCAGTCCCTCCACACCCTGGGCTGCCTCTGGACTGCTATGGGAGGGGGCGTAGACTTCTCTCTCCTGTGAGCCTCTGTGTCCACTTAGCCAGGGCTCCTGCTAACATGGTGGTCGTCTCCATGAAGTTTCTTTGACATGAGATCAGAGACAGCCAAGTTCTTAGATTTGACCCATTAGAGAAAATTGTATCACTTGGCTTGTAATCCGTGAGAAGTCTTTCTGATTTAAATTGGTATGACTACCTTCTAATTTCATATATTTGGGACGAGAAAGCCGGGGAGTCTCCTGGTGTTAAATCTTTTGCGGTACATTTCAAAGGATTATGACTGAGGTGTTGAGTAGCATATTCAAACTACAAGAAAAGGAGGCATTTTAATAAATAAATGGCTTTTGGCTTAAAAACAAATCCCTGTCTCATTTTTTTTTAAAAGATGAGGTTACCTTTGTTGACATTTCATCAGCTTTAATTTCCAACAAGTTGCTGAAGGTAAAGGACAATTACTTTTATTTTTTAAATGAGAGAATAGAAGCCTTCCAACACATTTTTTCTAGTAGAAAGAGAAAATTGGCACTGAATAAACAAGAAGAAATGAAACTAGTGGTAGAAAATAAAAAACGAAACTGTATTTACAGCGGCATGGCCAGAGGGTGACGAAAGCCTGGGTTGGAGACATTCGAGGTGTCCCAGGCAAGTGACTCGCAGGAGGATGGCTTACTGTATTGGATGCTTGCCTTGGAGATTGACCTAGCAAGAGGCAGCAGGGCTCACTGCTAGGAAAACAGAAAATCAAAAATGGAAATGAGAAATATCCTGTATTCCTGCGTTACTCACGTGATTTTAACCTGGCTGGTGTCTTCAGGAACCTTTAGATTTGAGTTTATTTAGGGAATGATCTCTGATTCGGTCTCTTAAGCTTCCTTTCTTGAGTTTATCTGCTCTTCATTCTGTTTGAAATCATTGTTCTAAATTATCTTGTGCTTTTTCCTCTTCCTGTCTTCAATTAAATGCTTGCATCCTGGAGCTTAACCCCTTCGTTGTTACCGTATTTCACTACCTGGAAGAGGCACCATCCCATTGGCTTTTTCATTATTTCTCTTTGTTCACTGCAATGTAGCTACTTTCAAACACAAGGGATGGTGATTGTTCTGAAACCATTTGGAATTTCCTTACAAAGGAAAATGTCATGAAAATAATGGTTTTTTTTCTTTTTTACTAAAACAAACATATATGTCATGTGTTATCTTCCCCATTTCTAGCAATCTGACAATTCTATTGGGAGAAGACACCAAGTTTTTCCGGTGTGATTTGTCCCATCCATGTCCATAAATATGAGGGGCGGCCCCCGTGGCAGTTTCCATGTTTCCCAGCCAGGCCCAGTGAAAGGCTGAGAGTGACATTCCAGGCTGGGCACAAAGTAAAGGGAGTTTAATTTAAATCATCCCCAGCAATATTGCATGTGCAGAGCAGAACAGCAACATGTCCTCCAGGGCCTGTTCTAGGCTTTTCTTCTTGAGATACCTGCTCTCGTCTCCCAGGCAGCATGAGTTTTCTTTTTTCTCTTTCTTTTTCTGTTTTTGAGATGGAGTTTCACTGCTGTTGCCTAGCCTGGACTGCAATGGTATGGTCTTGGGTCACTGCAACCTCTGCCTCCCGGGTTCAAGCTATTCTGCCTCAGCCTCCCAAGTAGTTGGGATTACAGGCATGCACCACCACGCCCAGCTAATTTTTGTATTTTTCAGTAGAGACAGCATTTTACCATGTTGGCTAGGCCAGTCTCCAACTCCCAACCTCAGGTGATCCGCCTGCCTCAGCCTCCCAAAGTGCTGGGATTATAGGCATGAGCCACCGTGCACAGTCTGAGTTTTCTTTAAGGACATTAATAGATGGCTCTCAGCCTGTCTCTTTTGCATTTTAAGTTGATATAATTACTGCACGAGTTCTGTTAGTGACCTTCTCATGGCTCACTTCGACTATATGCAGAACTCGGGAAAGGCTGCCTTCATGTGTCTGTATTAACTCGCTTGCTAACTGTGTAATTTTGAGAAGGTTCTCCCATTTCTACAATGGAGAAGATGCTACCTTCCTAAAAGAACTGAATTAGATAATGCATATGAAATTTCCTCACTCACATGACATGCTCACAAATATTATTCTACCTTCTTTGGGATGGTGTGAGTTTTCTATTGGTAGTTTTGGTGGAAGATCCACTGTGGCAAAATGGCGAGAGAGCCTGAGATTTGGTGCTGGAGAACTAGCCCTACTAGAGTGCTCCTCTTCCACGTTTTCCAGCATAAGACTGATTTGCAGAAAGCAGTATGTGAAACCTTGGCGTTTTGCCCGACTCTCAGTAAAAATAGCCATCACTTGCAGCTACTAATATCTAAGTCATCAAATTGTGCTTTTCTTTATGAGATATATTCAGAGCTAGAAGTCTCTAGTGTGTTTTATAGTCATCATTCCTGATAAATTCCCAGGTGAAATGGCTGAAAACTAGATGTGAATCACAGAAAAATTACCAGGGTGATGCCAGACTCGAGGCCTCTTCCACGGAACGCCTCGCCTTGGGCAGTCTGCATCTTCCGCTCACCCTCCTTTCAGGCGTCTGTGTCTGCGACGTTACCATCCACTCGACTAATGCTTGATTTTCCTTAGCATTGAGGTAGGTGCCCCGTGGTGAATAAGGCCACACCTCCCCATCTCACGGCCACTGTTAAAACGCAGGGCAGCACACAAAAACACAGCGCAAGTAAGGACACACAATCAATGTCAGCCTCGCAAATGATCAATTGTCATATTGAATGCCAAAGAACCAATACAGCACTCTGATGTTATGAAAGAAATGAACTCGTGTGCTGTTACCAAAGAGGGCCCTCTAAAATATCCAGGAGCTGAGCCAGTAAGGACGCAGGACCACGTAGATGGCACATCACACCACTCCAGGGGTGCTTTTGGATGGATGAGAAATATAAAAAAAATCAATGCTGAATTCACTAAAAACAATGCAAGAAATATCACTGAAGTAATGATTGATAAGTAGAACAAAAGAGGAAATACCTGCCATGATGAATGTCTAATATTTTGGTTGAATCAGATACTTCCATTAAACTAGGGGAAGTTTGTTTTTTAAAGGGTCTTTGTGAGTCTGAGAGACACTACAGAGTTCAACTCTAGAGTTGGAGGCCTCAGAGATTTTGTAACTGACTCATCCAACCCATTAGAAAACCCGAGGCCACACAAACAGCAAATGACAGGGGCTGGAGACTAATAAGAATCACAGAACACTGAGGGCATTAAGGAAGAGCAGTAACAGTAAGTGAAACCCATCCAGCACTTATGGGCTCTGTAAACGTGAGAAAACAAGGTAAACTCTGGGTCAACTGAAAAATGGATTGAGTCAAGTGATTGCAGTTTCCTTTCTGCTTGAAAAGTCGAGTTCAAGCAGGAGACAAAATTGAAAATGGAGTCTATATTAGACTGTATAAGATGGTGAAGTGATGGGTATAAAAAGCAATTAAAGCAACTCAAAATGGGCTTCCTTTTAATAATTCAATTAGATTCACCAAACAACGTTACTGTTTTAAAAATGATTTACTCCTTCATTGTCTTACGAAATACGTCTCTGGAAGAAAACAGATACTCTCTTATTCTGTTAGGCATTTGGAGCTACTCTGGGCATACCATTTATCTATAAAATTTTATAAATAAAGAGACTATGTTACCCTTGATGTCATCAATCTTCTAAATAAATTGGACTTCATTGTGTGTGATTTTCCTGGTGACTGAGCTGTTTATTTATTTATTTATTTTTTGGTGTTTATATTAGACGCTTTGGATGCCTACATGATAAAGTGTCCTATGAATAGTGCTTTATTGCAGAAGACCCATTTCTTCCAGCATAAAACTTCTGGACATTGTACTTACACGGTGGCAAGTGTAAAGATTGATCAGCGTTGAAATGTCCTTTCTGTGAAATATTGTATCATGGAGATGATACCATGCTGCAGAAATCCCACTCCAGCATGGCAGGGAAATGGATGAAAAGAAAGAGGGCGCTGCCCTGTTACCTGCAAATAGTAATTTGTCATGCGTCCATTGACTGGGGAGCTTTAGTTTTCAGAGGCACTTTCCCTCTTTTGTATGATATATTTGGAATCAACGAAGATTGGGAGGAACCCTATCAAACAGTGGAAGTATTTTTGTGTGGGTTATGAAAACATGGCTGGTAATCCGCCCGTCTCTCTCCTTTAAAGAATTCTACCATCTGCGCTGAGAGTTGCCAGGGGACACAGACGAACACTCAGTACCACCCTCTGAGTTCCGTCCTTCCATGCCCACCTCCACCCCAAACGCTGGGGCGGGGAGACATAGCCATCCCACGGCTGCCTGCTCCTCGTGCCCTGCCAGCTTCCCATTTCAGCAAAGAGGCGGCCACCTGTGTCCGTGTGGACTTCACAGAACCTTTTCTCCATGCTCCAACTTCAGGGCCACACGAGGAAGGTCTCTAACCTTCTGCTGTTCCCCAAGTGCTCAGCCAGCTCGAGCCAGGGTGTGGGGTGCCAGGCACCCTGACTTCAAACGGTTCCCCTGGAGACCCCAGGCCTTTTCTTTGGGGTCATGGAGCACCCACTGGCTACAACACCCCCAAGAGGTCAGAAACATGAGCAAAATCCTCAACTCTGGTACATGAATTCAAGCTCCAGGCTTCGTGTCTTCTGGCTGAATGGGCTGCGGGGTGAGGAGAGCCACAGCTCAAGACAGGCCTCCAGAGTTTCGGGGAAGGCACGGCTCTGGCTGCTCTGGAGCGTTCTCTCTGGAATGTTCCAGAACACTTGGTTGAATGTGGGGATACTCAGTGCCTCTGACCTTGGCTTCTGGGATTCAGGAGAAATTCCCAGTCATCAGGAAAAGTCTTCATCTAAAGCACTTGCTATATTTAGGCCTAGAGAGATGATACAGGATGAAAATCTGCACTGAGCTGTTGAGATTGAGGAGGTGACTCAAGGCCTGGCCAGACTGGCAGAGCGGGACGTCCAACCACGTGCCCAGTAGGGACAGGAAGGCCAGAGGGACCCTGGGAGGGATGTGTGTCTCCACAGAAACCACTCGAGTATCTTTCCTGCAGGAGAACCACTTCACGCTGCTTCAGCTCCGATACTCAGCTTAGAGGCTTCTTCTTTTAACCTCGGAAATAAGAAAGGTAGCTCATGCGATTGGGCACTCTGGGGAAGTCGGCTAAGGGCTTTATATCAGTTTTCCCATTTCATCCCCATACAGTGCTCTGCTAGGCCCATTTCACAGACGAGGAAAGAGAGGCATTAACTTGCTCAACAAGGGAGAAAACGGCGGAGCAGCCTCTGCACCCAGCAGCGGGACTGCAGACCCCAGGCTGCGGCTCTAACCCTCTCTGCCCCTCCCCTGAATTCCTGCTCACATTTTGCTCACAATGTCTTCTGCTTTCTTGAGTTTTTGAAAGTCTTTGAGGAAAACCGTTATCCATGGAGAATAGCACAAAGCAGAGCTGTTTTAGCATCAGTTTCTGGCACAAAGAGGAGGGAGTTCTGTTCTACGGCAAACACCTTTAGCAAAATCCAGAGTGGAGATAAAATCCCTTGCATCCTTCAGAGCCTTTGTGACCATATAGAAACATGCATCCCTTCCACGAACATTAAATGTGCACCTGCTGCCTGTTCCGGGCACTTGAGGTACACCCACGAACAAGAGAAACGAAGGTGTCCACCCTGCAGCGCTGGTGTTCTGGTGGTGCCAGATGGTCATGAAAGGAGGGCTCTGGTCAGCCAATTACTATATATAAAGAGACAAGACAGACAAGGTCTCACTGTGTCACAAGGTCTCACTGTCTCACTGTGTCACCTCGGCTGGAGTGCAGTGGCGTGATCACAGCTCACTGCATCCTCTACCTCCTGGGTTTAAGCAATTCTCTCTCCCAAGTAGCTGGGACTATAGGTGTGCACCACAATGCCTGGATATATATATACACACACACACTATATACTATATAATATATATAAAACAATATAAAATATATACTATATTATATATACTATATATAGTATATTATTTTATATATATTATATAGTATATATTTTATATATAGTGTGTGTGTGTATATATGTATGTAGATATACAGGATCTCACTCTCTCACCCAGGCTGGAGCACAGTGGCACGATCATGGCTCACCACAGCCTCGACCTCCTGAGCTCAGGTGCTTCTCCCACCTCAGCCTTCTGAGTAGTTGGGACTACTGGCACACGCCACCACGCCTGGATAATTTTTGTATTTTCTGTAGAGACAGGGTTTTGCTTTGTTGCCCAGGCAGGTCTCGAACTCCTGGACTCAAGTGATCTGCCCGTCTCAACCTCCCAAACTACTACAAATGTTTATATTTTTGTACAGATGTGGTCTCACTATGTTGCCCGGGCTGGTTTCAAGCTCCTGAGCTCAAGTGAGCCTCCCACCTCGGCCTCCCAAAGTTTTGGGATTTATGGCATGAGCTACCACACCTGGCTGACTTGTTTTTAAATTTAAAGAACCACTCTGACTTCTGTGTCAAGAATGGACTGATGAGCAACAGGGTAGAAGAAGAAAGACTGACTAGAAGACCACCACAGTCACTCTGGCGGTGACAGGAAGGCGTGCTGGGATCTGAGTATGTGTGGGATTTGCTTATGCCTCAGATGTAGGTGTCGGAGATAGAGTCATCATTGACTCCAGGTCTCTGTCCTGAGCACCTGCAAGGATGGACTTGCCATTGGTACAAGTGGGGACGGCTGGAAGGTGCGCAGAGTGGCAGCAAATGATCATTAGCTCAGGGATTCTGAGATGCCAGTGACCACCTGGGAGTGTGAAATCAGTGGTCTGATGTGTGATCCAGAATGTAGGAGACAGTCTAACAGAGAAATGTAAGTTTGACAGAGGATTTTAAGCCGTGAGATTGGATCCCATCACCCAGGGAGGAGGCTTCGTGACAAATGAGAAGAGGGCCTCAGGTCCTGAGCCTGCCACTCTAAAGACACCTGCATTCTCTCCTGCATATCACGACTTGAAGTTGAATGCAGTAAGGATCACAGACCAGCTCTTTGGTGTACGTCGATTTAAATGACCTCTCAAGAGTTTAGGTAACACTAGCCAATCCCTAAATTTCCCGGGATTTTTTGTGACTTGTTGATGAGACCACCTGCGAGGTGGGGTGAGGTAGCGTGATCTCGGTGGGGTCTGGGCATGGCGTAGAAGTGGATCTCATAGATTTGATGCTTATTCACACAGCTGAGTCCTCTGTACTATAAAGTGGCTCTACCCCATAGGATGAGAAACCAAAACCATCAGTCACATAAAACGATGCTGGTCTCACTTTTGAGGTAGATCAGGAAACCAAGCATGGTAAATTTGGTTGTGGTGGTGGTTGGAAGTGATTTTTTTTTCCTGAATCTATTTTCAGAAACAAAACCGAAATATATGTTGTTTAACTATCTGAACTTTCAAAAGCCTGAGTTATGCCAGATTTCTACCACCGTGCTCAGTACATGGTTGGAGAAACCAGGAACTTGCAGGTGGGTGGCCAGCTCTCAGTCCACATTTGATCAGAACTCAGATGTGACCAGCAGCTCCAAATCCCACTTGGAAATAGGACTCTGGTTTGGATGGGTCACGTCTGTGAACACACTGTATGTCTGCAATTTCACATTCCTTGTTTTTGTAGCTGTCATGATGAAGCACGTTCTGTGAATCTTCAGACATTCCTTACCAAGTCCTAATAATCAAAGCCTTTATTTACATCTCAGATAACTAATTAGATCTAAAATACAGTGATATGCTCGTATCTTAGTTGTGTAAAAATAAATAAATAAATAAAGTGTGGTAAATGATTACAATGGAATGGGAAACAAGTAAAGAAAAAATAGTCCAAAGGCTGGATCCGGTGGCTCATGCCTGTAATCTCAGCACTTTGGGAGACCAAGGTGGGTGGATTACATGAGGTCAGGAGTTCGAGATCAGCCTGGCCAACGTGACGAAACTCCATCTCTAGTAAAAATGCAAAAAATTAGCTGGGCGTGGTGGTGCGCGCATGTAATCCCAGCTACTCAGAAGGCTGAGGTATGATAATTGCTTGAACTTGGGAGGCAGAGGTTACAGTCAATGAGCCAAGATTCTGCCACTGCACTCCAGCCTGGGTGACAGAGCAAAACTCCATCTTAAAAAAAAATTCAAAATACCAAGGGCAAGCCATTTGACCTAGAGATGGCTTTAGAATACATCTCCAGTGCAATTTGGTGGCTCGTTCGTTTGTACAGGATCTGTTTTTTATGTACCTTAAAAGAACTACCTCTGTAAAGGTCAATTCGCAGAGAGTGAAATGTTGATAAGAGGAATCAAATATTTAAATTCATTGTTACTTTCTGGCTTTATAAGTTCTTGTTGAATCAGAGTGAAATGAGGGTTTCCCTGGCTGGCCACATGGAGCAGAAAGAAACTGGATCCCTATTTCTCACAATAGACAAAAACCAACTCAAGATGGATTAAAGGCTTAAATCTAAGATCTGAAACCATAAAATTTCCAGAGGAAAACCTAAGAAAAACTATTTAAGACATTGGCCTAGGCAAAGAATTTATGACTAAGACCACAAAAGCAAATGCAACAAAACCCAAAATAAATAAATGGGACCAATTAAACTAAAAAGCTTCTGCACAGCAAAATAAATAATCAGCAGAGTAAACAGGCAACCCACAGAATAGGAGAAAATATTTGCAAACTATTCATTCAACAAAAAACTTGTATCCAGCATCTACAAGTAACTCAAACAAATCAGCAAGAAGAAAACAAATAATTTTGTCAAAAAGTGGGCAGAGGACATGAATAGACATTTCTCAAAAGAAGATATGCAAACAGCCAGCAAACATAAAAATGCTCAACATTACTAATCACCAGGGAAATGCAAATTAAAACCAAAATGAGATACCACCTTACCCCAACCAGGATGGCCATAATTAAAAAAACATGAAACAATAGATGTTGGTGCAGATGTAGTGAAAAGGGAACATCTATACACTTCTGGTGGGAATGTAAGTTAGTACAACCTCCATGAAAAATAGTATGGAGATTTCTTAAAGAGCTAAAAGTAGATCTACCATTTCATCCAGCAACCTACTGCTGGGTGTCTACCCAAAGGAAGTCGCTATATCAAAAAGAGACCTGCACGTGTATGTTTATTACAGCAAAATTCATCATTGCAAAGACAAGGAACCAACCTAAGTGCCCACCAACAAATGAGTGGATAAGGAAGTGTGAGATATGGACATGGTGGAATACCACTCAGCCATAAAAAGAAATAAAATAATGTGTTTTGCAGCAACTTGGATGGAACTGGAAGCCATTATTCCAAGTGAAGTAACTCAGGAATGGAAAACCACACACCGTATGTTCTCACTTTTAAGTAGAAGCTGAGCTTGGAGTATGCAAGGGCTTCTGAGTGGAATAATGGACATTGGAGACTCAGAAGTGGGGAAGGTGGCTGGGGGTGAGGGATACAAAACTTGATATTGGGCACAATTTACACTGTTAGGGTAATGGGTGCGCTAAAATCCCAGACTTCATTATACAGTTTGCCCATGTAATCACAAATCAATTCCATATCTAAAGCTATCGGAATAGCAAAAAGAAATAAGGGCTTTCTTTTTAAAGGACAGAAAGGTGGATTCTGCACGTGGCTGTGTCTCGGTTTTGTCCTGCATGCATGCTAGCGGCTGTAGCTGGCCTCAGGAGAACATGGATGGTGACTTGTCACATGGAGTGACTTACGGTCCGGGAAGAGCACATCTGCAACTGGGATGGTGAGTCATAAATAAAGGAGAGCCAGGGAAGCTCTGTGAGAGAGGAAAGCCAGGGAAACTCCATGGGAGAAGACAGCCAGGGTGGACAGACCAGTTCCCAGAAGGGTAGAACTGGGGGGCGTCTGACTCATCTTCCTCAGAAGGGTGACACTTTTTTAAATCTGTACCATGGAAAATTGTATGACTCTGAGTGGAAAGCTGCAAGGTGACCAGACATCACAAGGCCCAGGGAGCCACAGCCCAGCTTTAGCCAAGAATGCATGATTCTTGTATGTGGCGAGGGCTTCCCCCACCCTCCGCAGCACCCTGGTTCCTTCACTTCATCTGGTGAGAAACAAGAGCAGCCCTGTTGTGAGGAATGTGCCTGGGGGCCCATCAGTGCTCTGGGCTGCCTGACGTGAGGCCACTGGGTCTCTGTGCCTCGGGGTCCTTGAGCCCCAGTTGAGATGAGTGCCCGTGGCTATGGATTATTAATGTCCTTCTGGCTCAGAAATTTGGACAGTTTCTTCTCCAAAGAACTAAGTGTTACTGGAGGCTCTTGAAAGAAGTCTGCAGCGGCCTGGGATTTTACACACCCAGCCCCAGATTACCCCAAGGATGGGCTTGAGCTTCACCCTGTATCCAGCCCGAGATGACTTGCAGGCATGTCTCAGGGTCTGGCTATCAAGGCATCCAGTGACTATGGAACAGGAATTAGGCCTTCCAGTCTCGATGGCCACTTCTGCACATCCCCTAAAAACCTTATCTTCTAAAGACATTCAACACATTAACAATTCTATGAACTTTACTATTTCTAAAAATATCCTACCAGCTCCACCACTAAATATAACGTCTCCTCCAACGATGAGTCAAATGCATTTTGCATCAATGGCTCTACATATTTGAGAAACGGAGTTGTTTGTGGTGAAGATATTTGTCCGTGGTGCTGCTCCAACAGAGGTCATTTCTAAGAAATTTCTAATTTCCCTGGAGAAAAACGAATGCTTCAAAATCAAAGAAGAAGGATTTTTTTTTTTTTACTCCAGAGCAACTTCTAAATCTTTTTCAAAACTGGCTTTTTGCTTTTGAGATCAAACTTTGCTCTACCCAGTTTCAAATACCTTCTCTTTTTTTCTATCTCGACTCCAGCTTTTTCAACTGATGCAAACTTTGAGTATCAGGGTAAACCACTAACCTCATACTTATCCTTTTAAAACACTTCTAAGTCCTGTTATTTCCATTTCTTCATATTCCACCAATGACAGTATATGTTTTCGCAAAATAAGTCTGTCCTCAAACACCACAAACACATACCTAACACATACCTAAATTTATTATCATTATTATTGATTTCCTTCTTGCACTGCTAAATGTTTCTTGGTGCCTGTGAGGGCTGTGGTGCAGATGCTCCCCTCCCTGGGAGGACAGTTGCCTGTTAAACATTAGACGTGAGACTTCTCTCATCCGTATCCAGCATGTCTGGATGAAATAACTTTGCGTTTACAGTGTTTGGGGAATCTGAAGATAGTTATTGCTGCTGTTTAGATCAAAATTTGAAATGCCGTGGAAAGTACTAACGTGTCCTAGTACAAGGAGAAATGAAATGAAGTTCTTTTAATTTTCAAATGATTATTTAATAATTTAGTTCCCAGCTGGTCGACTAACCAGGACCAATGGGACCTCAAACCCATTTTACAGGCAGCTGGAGGCATTAATTATAAATGAAAACTAACGGAAAAAAATGAGTGTATTACCCTTTCTCCTACCATTTTTGCAATAAGATAGGGTCTACAAGGGGGTTATAAGTGAATGCAAGATAAACTAAAGCGACTTTTACTTTAAAAACTCAGTGGCTCTTCCAGGGCTGTTGGTTTATTCCTCTCTCACCATTACTTTAATGCTAACTTCATCCTCCATTCCATACACCCCAAGTTAACTAAAGGGAAAAACGGTACACAAAACAAACAGATTCTAGGAAAATCTGTGTGACAGCATCTGTGTATGTGAGCAGCCCTGGGGGGTGTCCACTCCTCTGGGGTTCCATATGGTTTTCTCTTTTAGAATTGTTGAGATAAGGATCTGGGTTTACTGGGGTTTCGTGTTCCCATCTTTAGAAAGAAGTCGGAGCCTACTCTTTCCAATATTCTGTGCTCTTTTGAGTCCAAGTACAATCACACATTTAAAGCTGTCTTTCTTTTGCTTCTCCACTTGAAAATATGTGTCCCTGAATCACTCTGTGGTCTTTTTCTTTCTTTTTCCTTAGGTGTGCTGACTTTCTGAATTTGCAAGTGCATCATCAGGACAGGCAGAAACACGGATGCTTTCCCTAATTTGTTTTTATCCTTAATTTTTGCATACAACATTTCTTTTCTTCTGACTACAAATGATTTCTTCACTACGTCTTGTGACCTGGCTGGTATATGGGATTAGAATATTCTATTTATAGGCAGCTGAAGGGAAAGATCGGGATGATGACATGGGTGGGGTGGAGATTTCTCTCGAAAGAGAGCCAGAGCCAGTAGCACATTTAGGCAGAACACAAGCTGTGAATGCCAGTGGCTGGCATCACTGATCATTTATACAAGGGTTATAGAACTCAAGTGACAGAAGTCTTAGATCGTGACCATTTCTTTCTTTCTTTCTTTCTTTCTTTCTTTCTTTCTTTCTTTCTTTCTTTCTTTCTTTCTTTCTTTCTTTCTTTCTTTCTTTTTTTATTTGAGATGGAGTCTTGCTCTGTTTCCCAGGCTGGAGGGCAATGACACGATCTCAGCTCACTGCAACCTCCACCTCCCAGGTTCAAGCTATTCTCCTGCCTCAGCCTCCCAAGTAGCTGGGATTACAGGTGCCTGCCATCACGCTGGGCTGATTTTTGTGTTTTTAGTAGAGATGGGGTTTCACCATATTGGCCAGGCTGGTCTCAAACTCCTGACCTCATGATCTGCCCACCTCGACCTCCCAAAGTGTTGGGATTACAGATGTGAGCCATCACGCCAGGCCGATCGTGACAATTTCTAAGCAGTGCCCTAGGACACATAATCATATCATATGCTTTATCATTGTGATAAAATTCTATCCTCATGCTGATGAGACTGTTGGGAACATTCCCTCCCAGTTAACTCCCAGGTGAGCTCAGAGGCTGTAGCAGTGTCCAGTGGGAGTGGCCCAGCTTCCTTCCACACATCAGGGCCTCTCTCTCTTCCTTCTAAGGGACAGAGGAACTTTCCATGGGGTATTGATCATGGTGATGTCAGTGGCTTCTTGGACCCACTCAGGGTCAAACCAACCACAGCATTGGAGCTAACAAGAGTCCTGGAATCACAGAGAAGTGTTCAATGAGCATCAATCACTAAATGATCTAATTGGACAAGGGAGGTCTCCATTTCTTTCTTAGACAAATATCCCTTCTGTACTGCAGTGTGCTTGGCTGTGAGATCAGTTTCCTCATTAAAAAAAAAAAAAAAAAAACGGAATAGCAGAAAGGTCCCCAAGCCCAGAGGAAAAGGATAAGATAGGACTTATGGGAATTCCTTGCTTGACTGGCTGGTCTTTGCTGCATTTTCCTTCTGAAACACTGTATCGTCTCTTAGAGGTTTTCTAACTTGCTTCTCCTGCAGATTCCAAGATTAACAGCAGGAAGCTCTATTTTAAAAATAACCAACTGTTACAGTGAAAGTGATTAAAAACACCATCACCACAAACGAGCTCTTCCCAGATTTAGGTCCAAGTTATTCCTGGAAGTTAACATAGACCTGTATTCATTCTCTGGCCCAGGAGAGCAGGAGGTAGAGCTTAGAATGCCTGGGAGTCCTTCTCGCTCCTCCTCTTCCTCTGACTGTCCTTGCTCTCTCAGCCTCTCACCTAAAGCCCTGACCCACAGGACAGCACCTGCTGACTCTCTCTTTCGTTTTCTCCCTGGTTAGGCTGGCATCCCCTTAGTCAGACAAGAAAATCTTAGCAGAGGCCCAAAGAATGTGTTCAAATGCTGGTGAATTGAAAATGCAGAGAGCACAGCAGATGCCATCACTATGGATCTTGTATTTGAATCCAATGTAGCTGGATTCCCTGGGCCACGTAAATTAGGCGTGGCACCTGTGTTAGAGAGCGAGGGTTTCCTTAGCTTCGTTGCCATCAATCGTGTATAGCCAAGGTTCCACTTCTTAGCTTCTCCTTCAAGAAAGCTGATGAAGCAGGCATTTGGGAAAGTCAGCACTTGTTCAAGAGTTGGTTGGCTTTCAGTTGTGATGATGTTTTAAGGTCGTATTTTTCCAAGTAGCATTGTTTAAGAATGAGGGCTCTGGTTTCACATTCAGAGATAATAGCCATAAGCTTCTCTCACTTCAAACACCTGACTTGCCACACACTTGTTTGACTGGTGCCTTTAACCAGAGAATTCTCATCAAGATGGGCACGTGAGCCGGGATGCTGCTGTTACCCCAGGATTCACACTGGCCTCGTGTCCTTGCATGAAAGGCAAGGCAGTGGATCTGAGCTCCATCCCCGCAGTCTGCACTGGCCCCTTCACAGCACAGCGACAGCTTTGCCATCAGCCAGCAAGCATGTGGGGTGTGGACGACACAGCCGGAGAGAGCAGAGGCCAGGCTCATGAATTGGACAATGAGCTTGGGTTTTCAAGGTGTGACTGAAAGATCCATCAACACTTCCTTAGTCATCTGCTATTATATATTAGTGATATAGTCCATTGGATTCAGCCTTAGTCATCTGCTATTATGTATTAGTGATATAGTCCACTGGATTCAGTTAATGCTCAGGCTCTGTGAAAATAGTCAAATTATTTTACTTTATCAACTAGATTTGATGCATTTGTCAAATATTTATGTGTCGTGTTAACTTGACCCTAATTCAATTAGCTTGCCAGTAAATTTTACTGCTTGGGGATGAGATCTTCAAAGGCATTACACAGGGACATGAAGCTCACTGCTGCCAAAACCTTGGGGCTCTTCGGTGTTAAAACATCCTTCCTTCGGCGTTAAAACATTCTTCCTTCGGCGTTAAAACATTCTTCCCTCTGCTGAGTGATGATCCACTTCCAAGGAGCTTCCATCCATGGCTCCTAGAGCTTTCCTTTGGTGATTTAAAGCATCAGTCTGCCTCCTCTCCTGTCTGGCATCACTTAAAATATTTGAAAAGGGTGACTAAGTTCCCTCTAAGCCTGTTCATTCTCATCTGGTGCATCCTCCTGCCCTCTCTCTTGTTAGTTGTGCAGAGAAGTTTCTAGACCCTTCACCACTGTGGTTAACTCCCGAGAAGAAGAGGTGGGCTCTTCCAATCTTGAGAGTTGTGACTGGACACCTGAGATTCACAGGATACAAAGCTTCACACAACTGAAAATAAATTTGTGCACATAACAAGTTTATACTCACCCATGTACAAGGACCCGAGTCAAACACAGTCATCTGAAATTGTCAAGTGGGAGAAAATAGCTACAGATTTCTATTTTTTCTGATGCCTAGTCACAGCATTGACTCTTGTTTGAGGCAACATCACTCTCATCATTTTTAAAAAATATCTTACTACAGCCCTCTCCCTGTTGCTTGGACTCATACAGAAGAGAAGGCAGTTGTCCCTCTGCTGTATAAATTATACCTGCCGTCTCTCCTTTGTTTCCACACATTGCTGCACCCAGAGTGCTGCCACCAACACTTCACTGTATCTTTATAGTGAAGGAGGAATCTGCTTTCCAGAGACAGAAATAGTGTGTGCACGTGTGTGTGAATGTGTATCCATGCACATGTGTGCGCATCTATATGCATGTGCACATGTGTACACTCAAGTTGTGTATGTATGCTGTGCATGTGTATTTAGGGATGTGTGTGCATGGATGTGTTTGCATGTGTGCATACATGTGTGTACATTTGTGTGCATGCATGTGTGTGTGTCGTATGTGGGCATCTCTTTGCATGTGCATATATGTGTGCATTTATGTTGCACATGCATGTCGTGCATGTGTGTGCATGGATATCAGTGCATATGTGCATACATGCATGTGCGTGTGTGTGCATTTGGATGTATGCAACTTATGCATTTTTTCTAAAGCTATTTATTTTTTCATTTGGGCAGTTTTTTTTCTCAGATGTCCTCAGGTCCATCACAGCTCAGGATTATGAAACAATAAAATAACCAAATCCTTTCCCAATCAGTAGCAGCTCCATGTGTATCCATCTTTTCTCAGTTTAATTTTGATTGTTTATGCATGGGCAGCATGTACCGCTGTGAGAAAAAATAAAGTTTTCTTTTGTAGAAGCTTAAGGTAGATAAATATTTGATGTACACTGGTGGGCTGTTCTAATCTTGCAGTTGCTGTATGGACTGGAGACTTAATATTCACTTCTTTGGAAAGGCTGCACAATTGATCTCAGGAAGATCTAAGCAAATTGGAAATAATGGATACACATCTTTTGAATTATATTTATAATACTATACACTTATATATATACACTATATATATAGCATTATGGTATACTATACTATTATACTACACTACATACTCTACTATTATACTATACTATACCATATACTATACTGTAATACTGTATATATTGTCTCCTTGGTTTGTTGAGATTTGACTGGATTCCAGGGCAACCACAGTGTAGGCACAGTGAGACCCAGCAGCTGATTCCCCACCTGCCCCTCCCCACCCTGGCCAGGATGGTGCCTTTCAGGTCATGCACAGTAATCACTTGCCATCCTCCCTAGGGCTCTGTGGCTGGCATAGCTGCCACTGCGTGCGAAGGGGATGGGCTGCCCAGCTGAGCTTCCTCAACTGACTCTTATTACCCACATTTTGGCAGGAGACTCAAGCATGGCTCCTGTCGCCGGGAGCAGGTTGTACGCTGTGATTTCTTTTGTGTCCTGTCTTGTTCATGCTGGTCTTCTTGGGGACATTCCTGAGAGGAACGCATTTACAAGGGATTTGGGCTCCTTGGATGACCTGGACAGGTTTCTGCCTCCTCAGTGTCTTGATGTCGTTTCTCATTCTTGAAGTCAGGTTCAGAGAGGAAAGCCTTCAGGCCATATAAACAGTCTCCATAACTGAGGGAGGCAGAGACAAGAGCCCCGTTCCCAGGTGGTTAAATTAAAGGGAGTGAAAAACAACAGCTTTTGATCCAATAAGGCCTGGGCATTGGGGGGACACGAGAAGTTCTCCTGATGCTGTGGCCAATGCCTGCCATGGGCAGGTGGCAGGGAAGGGCCACCAATGGTCGTTTCACGCACAAGACAGGAGGACATGGAATTCCGTACAGGCCTCTGTCTGTGATTGGAGGGAAGGGGAGAGCACTGAAGGTCATGCCTAAGGAGCTCTTAGAAAATGTCCACGGGCGCTTTCTCCACACCTGGACACTGTCGGGTTGGAAGTGCTTCTTACTCGGTGGAGCCTGACTTCCTTTTGCATATGTTTAGACAAAAGTCAACATCTGAGTCATAGTTACCTACTCCAAGAGCCACGCCCCTCCCTCCCTCACCCTCCTCATGGAGTCCCCCTCCCTCCCTGACCCTCCTCATGGAGTCCCCCTCCCTCCCTCCCTGATCCTCCTCATGGAGTCCCCCTCCCTCCCTGACCCTCCTCATGGAGTCCCCGCCCAGCCCTCCCTGACCCTCCTCATGGAGTCCCCGCCCCTCCCTCCCTGATCCTCCTCATGGAGTCCCCCTCCCTCCCTCCCTGACCCTCCTCATGGAGTCCCCCTCCCTCCCTGACCCTCCTCATGGAGTCCCCGCCCCTCCCTCCCTGACCCTCCTCGTGGAGTCCCCGCCCTCCCTGACCCTCCTCATGGAGTCCACGCCCCTCCCTGATCCTCCTCATGGAGTCCACGCCCCTCCCTCCCTGATCCTCCTCATGGAGCCACGCCCCTCCCTCCCTGATCCTCCTCCTGGAGTCCACGCCCCTCCCTCCCTGACCCTCCTCATGGAGTCCCCGCCCCTCCCTCCCTGACCCTCCGCATGGAGTCCCCGCCCCTCCCTCCCTGACCCTCCTCGTGGAGTCCCCGCCCCTCCCTCCCTGACCCTCCTCGTGGAGTCCCCGCCCCGCCCCCTCCCTGATCCTCCTCCTGGAGTCCACGCCCCGCCCTCCCTGATCCTCCTCGTGGAGTCCCCGCCCCTCCCTCCCTGATCCTCCTCGTGGAGTCCCCGCCCCTCCCTCCCTGACCCTCCTCGTGGAGTCCACGCCCCTCCCTCCCTGACCCTCCTCGTGGAGTCCCCGCCCCTCCCTCCCTGATCCTCCTCGTGGAGTCCCCCCCCCCTCCCTCCCTGATCCTCCTCGTGGAGTCCCCGCCCCTCCCTCCCTGATCCTCCTCCTGGAGTCCACGCCCCGCCCTCCCTGATCCTCCTCGTGGAGTCCCCGCCCCTCCCTCCCTGATCCTCCTCGTGGAGTCCCCGCCCCTCCCTCCCTGACCCTCCTCGTGGAGTCCACGCCCCTCCCTCCCTGACCCTCCTCGTGGAGTCCCCGCCCCTCCCTCCCTGATCCTCCTCGTGGAGTCCCCGCCCCTCCCTCCCTGATCCTCCTCGTGGAGTCCCCGCCCCTCCCTCCCTGATCCTCCTCGTGGAGTCCCCGCCCCTCCCTCCCTGACCCTCCTCATGGAGTCCCCGCCCCTCCCTCCCTGACCCTCCGCATGGAGTCCCCGCCCCTCCCTCCCTGACCCTCCTCGTGGAGTCCCCGCCCCTCCCTCCCTGACCCTCCTCGTGGAGTCCCCGCCCCGCCCTCCCTGATCCTCCTCCTGGAGTCCACGCCCCGCCCTCCCTGATCCTCCTCGTGGAGTCCCCGCCCCTCCCTCCCTGATCCTCCTCGTGGAGTCCCCGCCCCTCCCTCCCTGACCCTCCTCGTGGAGTCCACGCCCCTCCCTCCCTGACCCTCCTCGTGGAGTCCCCGCCCCTCCTCCCTGATCCTCCTCGTGGAGTCCCCGCCCCTCCCTCCCTGATCCTCCTCGTGGAGTCCCCGCCCCTCCCTCCCTGATCCTCCTCCTGGAGTCCACGCCCCGCCCTCCCTGATCCTCCTCGTGGAGTCCCCGCCCCTCCCTCCCTGACCCTCCTCGTGGAGTCCCCGCCCTCCCTGATCCTCCTCATGGAGTCCCCGCCCCTCCCTCCCTGACCCTCCTCGTGGAGTCCCCGCCCTCCCTGACCCTCCTCATGGAGTCCACGCCCCTCCCTGATCCTCCTCATGGAGTCCACGCCCCTCCCTCCCTGATCCTCCTCATGGAGTCCACGCCCCTCCCTCCCTGATCCTCCTCCTGGAGTCCACGCCCCTCCCGCCTGCACCTTCTTCCATTACGCTTCACCTAGAGCTTCACACATGGACATACATTTTAGAAAATGAAAGAAAAGGTTAAGTCTGTATGATACTAAGAATTTTGACTAATGTATTATGGTAGTACTCTAACCAGACAATTTACTGAAAAGAAATGTAATTATTTGGGCTGTGCACTCCTGATGGAATCTGTGAGCTCTCCTAAGCATAACCCTAACCCTAACCCATTTTATTCTCCCCGTCATCCTATTACCTGTCATTGGCCTGGCCCCTGCTGGGTGTTCCATAAATGCAGTGAGTGAAAGTACTCACAGAACGAGTAATTAAGATGCCGAAAACTCTCATTTACTTGGATTAATAGTTGACTTTTTACCAAGTTTTATTTGCATTGTATAGTCAAAGAACAAATTTCACAAAGAAAAAGAAGCTCCTAAATTTGTACTCCAAGAAAAAAAAAAAAATCTCAAGCTTTGAAAGGTAACCACCTCTTTAATACAGTGGAGTAGAATTCCTACCATCATAAACTGACCCACCCCCGGAAGAGTGTTATTTCTAAGATGTTAGAAGTGAAATCTGACCTTTGCAGCAGCCTGTGATAGGAATCTTAATTGTTTAAGGTTCTGGAGAGGTTTGGGATTCTCGGAGTGACAAGGCCTTGAACCTTAACAGTATTTAGCTCATTGAATTGTCCCAAAATGTAAACAGCCCGTAACTGGGGCAACAGTGGCCCCTGTGACCCGCTGCATGACAACACGGCAAGAAGAAAGTGATGGCGTCATCACTCCTGCCTGGGCCACCAGGCCTTGTGGATCTGAAGAGCTGCCTGGCCACTCAAGTCCCACAGGCAAAGCGCTCACTGCAGACTTGCGGCACCTCCCACGGATTCTTCTTTGTGGGTATTGCGACCCGTTGTTCACCCACAGTCCATTCCTCTAATATCAGTAAGACAGAAATGGTACTTGCACGTTCTGACCACGGGCTCCTCAGCTTCCCGGAAGTTCATTAACCCCTGGCTCCGCTCCAGTGCCTCTAGTTACCGTATCCTAAACAGACACCAGCTGTGCTCCGGGTACATTTCTCCACTAATAAAAAAGAGGGGTCCAAACATAGTCCACGGACATATTTCTTTATCCCTCAAAAATGGGAAAGCTGGAAGGAAAGGATCCTGTTTCCTCCGGACACACACATCTCTTTTTATGTTGATAAAGTGAGTTTTAGTTTGGGGCTATTTAATTTTTATTTTTTAGAGTCTTAAGAACCTGGTAACAATGCTTAAAACAAAACAGGGCAGCATGGATTAACAGAGAATAAGAAGACGTGGAGCTCTGTGTCCAGGGGTCTGCTGCAGAGGTCAGAACCTTCCAGCCCTGGTGCCCGGGTGCTGTGTGCGGTGAGTGGGTTACAGGCAGTGGAGATGCTGAGCTCCCGCCATTGGGCAGCTGGAGGGAGCCTGGGAGCTGAACCTCCAGCTGGTGACCTCCTGCTAGGAGCAGCCACACCCCAGCATCCCATGGGTGGTATAAAAATTAACATTTCCTATATCTGCTTTGATGCAAAAAAAAAAAAAAATCAGAAAGCATGTTTAGAATGTAAAAGCATGACAGCCTAACTCT
Source organism: Macaca thibetana thibetana (assembly GCF_024542745.1). Taxonomy (NCBI): domain Eukaryota; kingdom Metazoa; phylum Chordata; class Mammalia; order Primates; family Cercopithecidae; genus Macaca; species Macaca thibetana. Next base: position 3,469,887 of record NC_065586.1, read on the forward strand.
AAAAGCTTGCACACTGATAATTGTTTAATGGCTGCAGGTAAGCGCTCTGAAGCTGGATTTAGCTCTGAGCTGGAGAGCCCGGGAAGATGCAAATCGCGTGGACTGGACCCTGACCACTGCAGAACACTTGATGTGGTCATACAGCATTTAGAGTGGCCTGGGCTCCTCAGCAGCCCGCGTGGGCCCAGAGCAGAGGCCCCAGGGTGGCCTCGGTCTGTGGAAGCCCTGAGCCCTCTAAAAGGCCTCATGGACCATCCCGTGTTAGGTCTCAAGCGAGTTTGTTTCTAATTTTGCCCTTGGGAGTTGAAATGGGCTAGATTTCTGGTTGACTTTCCTTCTCATCCAACGGCACCTTCTCAGTGGCCTGGGCAGGAGACGCTCTACCGGGTCTCGGGCTCTGTCCCCACGATTGGCACTGCTCCCCACCCACACTGACCTCAGAGCTCACACCAAGGCAAGGGCAGGGCTGAAATCCTACAGAAAACAGGCCTGGGAATACTGTGCTTAATTGCGGAAGGACTGCGGCACTTCAGGTGGCTGTGGGTTGGTGGGACCTAGGACACCAAATGTGGGGCCGTGGGGCCATGGGGCCTCCTGTGCCCTTCCCAAAGCCTTCCACACCCCTGCCCATGTGCTGTCCTAGAAGCTTCACCTGATTGTGAGCAAACCCCTGCCAGCCAGGCCGTGTTCCCCTCCATTGCCAGGAGCCTGTGCATCTTATTCCTGCTGCAGAAACCCACCGCTGCCCAGGGGGCCACCCCTTGAGGCCTATTTTGTACCTTTTATCTGGATGTTTCTGGCACTGAATTTGGACCACAGAACGTGATCAAACATTCACTTCTCTGTAGGAACATACGTTTACTTTTATGTGAATTGAACATGGATTCCTTCTCCTTGCTGCAAGAGTGCTTTGAAGATACTGGATTAATTGCATTGTACCTTACCTTGTAAGAAACTGTTTATATCATTTTACTCAAATACACTAGGAAGTGTACTTTTTTAAATTCTTTTAAAATTCTGGGCCTTTAATGTAGCTTCTACTATGTAATCACTCCTTAAACTTTTGCAGAATGAAAATAACACATCAGTGAGTCTTGCCCTGTTCTCTCCTAACTTCCCTGCACCCAGGTTACTTGTATTTGTAGCCTTCTTGACATAAGCAGAGTCTAGTTCCAAAAGCTTTTTGCGTGTTGCTTATAATCCTCATAGCAGCCCTAGCAATAAGGACCTATTATTGTCCCGATGTCACCGATGAGAAAGTGAATGCAATTAAGTCACTGACTCATAAGTAGCAGAGCTGGGATTTGGATCCGGAGGGTCTGGAACACACATCTCACCACTACAATCCTTACACTTTTCCATATGTAGGACTTCCCCTTTTCTTTATATATCAAAAGCTCTTGGAGACAATGGGTAAATGGTAGAGTGAAGATGACTTGATTCATAGCACGTAACATGGAAGGTTGAAAGTAGATCCTCTTAACCATCTGTTAGGATAATATAGAATTTCTTCTTTCTTCAAGACCCTCCAGAGATAGCTGTAAGAATAAATGAAATGACTTTTGTTGAAAACACAGAAATCCTTTGAACCAAAAACATTCCCATAAAGAAAATAAAATATAAATCATGTATAGTCCCCTAACAATGAAGCCATAACAACAAAAAACAATAGCAGTATTTCGAGTCTGAAATACCTACCCTTAATCTGCCTATAGTTGCTGCTGTATAATTTAATGTGCTTTTTGGAGTTACTACCAAGATAATTTCAAATTTACACTTTGAAAGTTTGAAACTGAATTATCTTGGCTTAAAAATATTCCACTCTTAGTCAAAAAGAGAAGCAGCACATTTGTGTCAGTTATCTATTTAGGGACAAAATAGAATTCGAAAAAAGAAATTAAGATACTATGAAAAATTCTGCTTTCGTGTAAGTTCAGTACAATATTTTGAACTTTATGTTTTTCTAAGACCAAATTATTCAACTTGAGCCTCAATTTTGGGTTTGACGATTCTTAGGCATTTCCATAATTTAATTCCCTGTGCTGTCTAGGTTCATTATTCTAATTTCTGATCTTACACCTATTCAAATTACTTTTTTCACAATATTTTATCTATATTTTAATACCTCATTAAAATTTGACCTCTGCAAGAAGCTCTTTCCTGCATTTCTACTGTATTTGCATGACATCATTTAAGAGATCTGGTCCCCCTGACTTTAGCCTTGGGCTGTTGTAAAAAAGTGTCGTCCCAAAGCTCTGGTATCCTCCTAGTGTCTGGCACCGTGCTGGGCACAGAATAGACCAGACACTTATTTGGTTTCCATTAACAGCAGACACCTGCCCCTGCCATTGACTGAATTACCTATTTCCACATGCTCCACACCCGGCCAGGTGGCCTCCCATCACAGTTCCCGTCCTTCACCATTTGACCTCAGGGCAGCCTTAAATTCTGTTTCTGTACATTCCCTCTATAGCTAATTGAGGCCTTCCTAAACACCAGGCACCAGTTAGCCCTTTACATATATGGTTGGCTCATAAATACCCCTGAGAGGTAGCATTGTTCCCACCCCATGACAAATGAGGAAACTGAGGCACAGGTGAGGCTGCCAGTTTCCCCAACCACTCAGATGGGGTGTGGAGGGGCAGATGACAGAACCGGGGACCACAAACCCTCAAGGATGGCAGCAGCAGCAGCAGCCTCTGTATGGGCGGTGTTGGTTTTGTGTGTCTGCTGCTTGTTAGGGGACAAGCCTGTCTGTCGCTGCTGTCTGTGTGTCTCGTGCAATGCATCATTCATTGCACGGAGACCCTATTTTGAGGTCTAGCTGAAGTTTCACCATGTTCCTGAGCTGCTCTAACCCGACTTCAGAGCCGTCTGCATCTCAATCCCATGATCTCACTCCAGAGACAAAAACAAACCCTGTGAAGTGGGCAGCCATTGGCCATAACTGCAAAGTGTAACAACGTTGTTGTTATCATTATCCACTAATGCCAGAGCAAAGACATTGTTGTTCACTTTTATTACTATTATACATCAAAGATACAGTATTTTCCACGCATGTGCATTTAGTTCTTAAGTAAATATTTGTCGATTACATCATTGGCTCTTCGCAGAAGTGGATCCTGACTAAACACTGCATTGTAAGAGAAATGGCATCATTTCTTAGCCTATTTTCTCTTTAGAAAAGAAGACAGAGATTTGAATTTGGGTGACACACATAGTAAAATGGATGTTTTCTTTTTAACAACCAAATCGTACTCGAATTACAAAACCCTCCAGGCATTCTCAGTTAATGCAAACACAGGAGGAAGATTTCTGTTCTCCGATTACATAAAATGTCTTCCCATTCCCATGATCCTGGAGCCTCTCTCACAGTGTCAGCTGTGGATCGTGGGTTTTGTAGAACGGGGATTCAAGCACTGTGATCTCAGCCAATGAGGAGGTCAGATCAGGGCCCCAGGTTTGCCTGGTGGACCTTCTGAGTGGAAAGCAGTCTGTGATTTGTTACCGTGCAGGATAGCCGCCTCTGGGAACCAGTGTGTGGCCCGGGTGCCACAGCAGCCTCGTGACCCCTGCCTCTCTTCACTGGCTTGTTCTCTGGCTCGGTCAGAGCCAATGACTTAGTGGCATTGCAATTTTCTTAAACTTGCCAGAACTTTCTGGAATATACTTAAAGAAAGCCATCACTCTGCTTCTTGTTAGCTGGCATTCATTAGAGGCTTTGTGTCAGAGCTGGAAGCCTGAGTCACACTTGCTGGTACAAGGGGAGATCTCAGCAGGAGGAACGGGCCTCGTGGTGCCCGTGCGCTTCCTGGAATTGTGCTGTAAGTGAAATGAGATACTGGTGCCTAGGTGGCCAGAGCTCAGCCCACACGTACTCCTCTCACACTTCGTCTACACTCAGAAATCTCCAAGCAGGCACAGGCCAGGTGCAGTTCACTTTCTCCAGCCCCATCTCCCCAGGCAGCCCCGGAGGCGGTGGCAGTGGACTCCCAACTTCATGAGTCCACCGGAGCACGGAGACGTGGCCTGAAAACATGTCACACTCCTGGAGACATGCATGAAGCCTCCTGGTAGCATCAGAGTGTCTGTGGCCACTGGTCCTTTGAGATTTTAAGGAAAACAGCGTGTTCTCAGCTATCTCCCCCGACACAGTATTCTGAAAATCAAGCCGGAGCACGCGCAGGCCCTCAGCACCATCCAGAGCATCATTGTGAGGGTCAGTTGCTGACCCAGGGGACATCAGGCTGATTTATACTAACCTTGCCTCTGTTCCCGACGTTCCTTGGTGTGGAATCTGGAATGGATCATGGAGAGAGAGGAGATGAGAACTGGAAGTTTAATGCCCATTCCTTCAACTCTGGACATGGGAAATATAGACGATGCAGAGATAACACACTTTTCACCACAGGGATGTTCACAGGACGGCCACACGCTTCGTGTCAAGGGTTAGACCAGAGGCTTGGAGCTGTGTATTCACAGTGACGACCAAGAAGGAAGAGATGGGAGTTAATGCAACTGGAAACTCCCCCTTAGCAGTAGACATTAGACCCTGTCTTGCAGAGGTGCTGAGGGACTAGCTGCCTTTGAAGCCTGGTGCACGCGTCTCCCAAGGCTGCCACAACCAAGCACCACGGACCAGGCAGCCTCAACAGTGGGAGCAAGGGTTCTCACACTCCCTTGGGCTGGACATCCTGATCAAGGTGTTGGTTCCTCTTGAGGTCTCTCTTCTTATCTGGTAGACACCATCTTCTCCCGGCATCCTCACACCGTCATCCTCTGTGTCCCCACCTCGTCTTCTTACAAGGACACCAGTCAGATCAGACAGGAGCCCATGCTAGTGACCCTGTTTTAACTCAGTTAACGCGGGAAAGACCCCATCACCACAGTGCTCACCTTCCCAGGAGGTTCAGACTTCGACACAGGAAAACTGGAGACACAACTTATTCCTTAATAGCGTGTGTGTGTGTGTGTGTGTGTGTGTGTGTGTGTGTGCACGCCTGCATTCTCTTACTAAATCTTCAAAAAACTTTATTCAGTTGAAGAATTTGGGAAAATACTTCTAGGCCGTACATGGTCTTAAACTGTCATTTAAACAGACCCTCCCCCCTCGCTCCCGCCCTGCACACATAGGACCCTCATCTCTGAGGGTCTTCTCCACAGACACCTCCCACATCCACAAAAGGAGATGCCCAAGCTAGACGGTTCCCTGGCACCCTTTAGAGAAGGACAGAAACAGGACAGAGGAGGAGGAGGGCTGTGGATAGGCCTGAGTCACCTCATCACAGATACCTCTCTAGAAAACCCTATGGATTGACTTCTTGGTGTAAATGATAAATGGCCTTTGAGAAAAGTTGGAAAATACAGACAAAATATAACAGAGGAAATAAAAATACATGTGTTAGGTAAGCTCAGCCGTAACAACTGCTCAGTTATTTCGGGGTGGGAGGTACCCCCAGCCCTCATTGCTGTGGGAACGTGAGTAGCTATTCCCTGTGTTTGAAAAGTCAATATGCAATTATATCTACGTGGGGGTGAACAGGCTGCCCACTCAGTGTTAGAGCTTGCCTTTTTTTCACCTAGCCTTCCCAATAATTAAAAATAATTCAAAACTTTAATTTTTAGCGACTACATAATATTTTATCTTAACAATATGCCAAAACTATTTAGTCGTTCTCTTTGTGTTGACTATTTCTGATATTAACAGTTCCGTGTAGCTAGAACAAACATTATTGCCCATAAATCTTCATAGGTAGTCATGTTATTTATTAGGATATATTCCTAGAAATGGAGTTACCCGATGAAGGGGCATGGATAATTTTAGATCTATTGGTACAAATTAGAACATCAGTTTTTTGGAAATTCTGCACCAAGTCAGACCCCTACTAGGAGTGAATGAGACTGTCCATCTACCAAAAATTTTGGCAGCAATGGGGAGTTTTATTAAAACAAAACAAAACAAAACACACACACACACAGAGAAAGAGAGAATAAAGGGTTGCACCCTTTGTTAGGCAAGAAGAAGACAAAATGACATCTCAATGTTGTAGAATTCGAGTTTCCTTTCCTTACTGGTGAGGTTGAGAAACTTTTTATTCATTTCTCATTTTCTGTGTGTAATCACTGGGCTACCTTTCCGCTTCAAACAGTGTGCCTATAATCTTTGTGGCACGTAGTTTCCCAGTTTTTTATGTATAATACCTTTTAGTTATTTGACAATAATGGTTTTTAGACTTAAGCTTTTTACTTTACCTCAGTGTATGAAATCTCAGGATGCACAAGGCTTTCTCTCAGCTGCTCCTGTGGCCGAGCTCAGTGGCTGTTGACTGCACGAGCGGCCAGGACCAGCACTAAGGAAAGTTGCAACTAGGAGAAGGCCAGTGCTTTGGTGATATTGCTGCTGATCCTGAATAGTAACCAAATGTCTGTGTTTTGTTTCATAATTTCTTCCATTAATTATCTGCTTAGAAAGTCTTTTTTTCTTCTTCACATCCATTAAATGTTCCACTTTCCAAAAAAAATTGTTATGTTTAATGCTTTAGCTGTCTACATTTTCTATTTAATTCTTCTTCAGTTTATTTTTGTATATGGCATGAATTAAGGATGTTAATTTATTCCCCCCCCAGCCGAATCTACAAATTTTTCAACATCATTTATTGAATTAATTGTCCTTTTATTGTTACTCACTAAGTTTTTCTCTGTTAGCATTTGCTTCTGGGAAAACGAACCTTTTCCGATGATTAAGCTCTTTATTCTTCTGCCAATATTGCAGAATGCTAATTCCTGTAGATCTAGTAGTGCTACCTCTCCCTCATGACTCACTCGTATTTTTTCTTTTTAAAACATTTTTCCTTGGAAACTTGTGTTTCTTCATGAGTCATTCAATCATTTGTGAGACTGTAGCCATCTGACCGTGGATGAGAAGAATTCAGACCCAATGCCAGTGAGGAGGAGCTGGTGAAAAATGAAGATAATTCTGGGAAGAGACTGCAGCCCTGGGCTGTGAGGTGGACCTGGGCTGAAGTCACAGGTGGAAGGAGCTTGCTGGAACCTCTGGTCAGTGGGGTGGCATGGGGGACTGGGCCCACAGCACGGTGCTTCATGAACCTTGCATGCATGCTTCCTGGCCACTCTCGCAGGATAGTCAGACTCTGTGAAACCGTCAGGCTCCTTAAACCCTGTTGAATCCCCGTGGTTGCCTCACTGAGATCTGGCTGTTTTCCCACCCAAATCTCATCTTAAATTGCAACTCCCACAATTCCCACCTGTCATGGGAGGAACCTGGTGGGAGGTGGTTGAATTAGGGGGTGGGTCTTTCCTGTGCTATTCTTGTGATAGTGGATGAGTCTCACGAGATCTGATGGTTTTAACAAGGGGAGTTTCCCTGCACGAGCTCTCTTCTCTTCTCTTGTCTGCTGTCATGGGAGTTGTGCCTTTCACCTTCCACCATGAGGCCTCCCCAGCCAGGTGGAATTATAAATCCATTAAACCTCTTTCCTTTGTAAATTGCCCAGTCTCAAGTATGTCTCTCTCAGCAGCATGAAAACAGACTAATACGCTGGCAATCTATCCCAGCTCCGCCCAACTCATATTCAACTCTGCAGCTGGGGAGCCCAACCTTAACACAGCCAAGGACAGGTGCCTCCCCTTTGGGTGATCCACGTGCCACACCCACGGAGTCTCCTGGACTCTGCGCTCACATACCTGGGTCCGCTGTGGGTCCCCATCCTCTTTGTGCTTGCTCCTGATGCCTTGTGGGTCTTCCACTGCTATGGTTTGAATGGTTGTCTCTCTGAAATTCAAGCTGAAATGTAATCTTCAAAACAGCCTTAAACATACTCTTCAAAGCAGCCCTTTTTAGAAGGACCCTTAGACGTTGATTAGGCCATAAGGACGTTGCCTGGAAGGGTGAAATTTGTGCTGTAGAACAGGCTGGAGGAACTGGCTGAGTTCTTGTGTCATCCGGCCTTTCACCTTCCTCCATGTGAGGACACAGTGAGAATATGTCCCCTTCGAAGCCCTGAACAGACACCAAGTCTAACTCAATTTAGACATCCCAGTCTCAGAGCTGTGAGGAGTGGATGCCGACTGCTCGTAAATTACCCAGTCTGTGGTTTCAGTGACAGCAACCGGAACGCACAAGGACCTCATCCTCTCCATGACCAAATCTGGGCCCCTGTGGGCCCTCCACCCCTCTGTGCCCACATAAGGACACATCTCAGGTTTCTGGTCCTGGACTGTCCCCCTGCTTCAGGCTCTGTAGTGGATGCCTGAGCAGGTGCCGCAGGACACCCGAGCATCTGCTGTCTCCAGGATCCCCTGCTCCCCTCCAGCACCCAGTCCCCACCTAAGATCCTTCAGAACTTTCCCACCACCTCCAGGAAGAGCAGTAAACTCTTCCCATGGCCTCAAGGGAAAATGGAAATTGGGGCCATTCGAAATTGGCTTCTTTCTCTTCCAAGTGGTCTTGAACAGACAGATAATCATGGCAACTCTAAGCTGAACGTGAACTTACAGAGCCTGCACGGGGTACCCAAGGAGAAGGCACTCCTGGCTGTGAGTTTGTAGGATGTGTTGAAGGGGCAGAGGGAGCCTGGTTGACAGCTCTGATTCAGGCAGCAAGTCCAGCCCTGGGCAGCCTGGGCGCTACATGCCGCCTGCCACAAGGGCCACTCTGCCCTCTGCCCCTGCCTTGATCTCCCGCCTCAGGGGCCCTGGAGCCCAGTATCAGCCCCTCCCCACCCGCTTCGCCCACTGTCTTTCCACCCTTCCTGCATGGTTCCTGCACAGCAGATCCTAAGACACAGGCTGGACTTGAGGTCAGACTCTCTGCTCCCCATAGCCACGTTTCACAGACCCCTGAGCACCTACTTAGTGGATCTAGGAATATGGTTATCTTTCCTTCTTGCATGTTATCCATCGGATATGCTTTGGCTTGATTCAGGGTCAAGCAACCGACAATTATGACAGTGTCGTTATTTAATGCTCTCGGGACCTTTACTTAATCCTAAAAGACTTGATACGTTTATTTCCTGGGTTAGATTATGACAGAAACAGCCTTTAGAGGACGTTTATAAGAAAATGTTTTCAAATCCAATAAAACTCCACAACACCACGTTATCGAAGGTGTTATCATTAATCATCACTGGGGCCCAGGCAGCCATGGGTGCACTTGCTCTGTCCACCTCAGGGCTCTCCCTGCAGCCCACTCAGCTGCCCACTGGTGGTGCCACTCTGGCCGAGTCACCAGGGCAGTGGGTGCTGGAGGCGGGGCTGTCTTCCCAATGTGGAAGGTGTGCCTCAGTGGAAGTGTGTTGGTCAAGGTTCTCTAGAGGGACAGGACTGATAGGATAGATGTAACATAAAAGGGAGTTTATTAAGGAGTATTGACTCACACGATCACAAGGTGAAGTCCCACGATAGGCTGTCTGCAAGCTGATGAGCAAGGAAGCCTGTCTGAATCTCAAAACCTCAAAAGTAGGGAAGCTGACACTGCAGGCTTCAGTCTGTGGCCGAAGGCCTGAGAGCCCCTGGCAAACCGCTGGTGTAGGACCAAGAGTCCAAAAGCTGAAGAACTCAGAGTCTGTTGTTCGAGGCCAGGAAACATCCAGCACAGGGGAAAGATGGAGGCCTGAAGACTCAGCCAGTCCAGTCCTTCCACGCTCCTCTGCCTGCATTTATCCTAGCCGTGCTGGCAGCTGTTTAGATGGTGCCCACCCAGATTGAGGGTGGGTCTGCCTTTCCCAGCCCACCGACTCAAATGTTAATCTCCTTTGGCAACACCCTCACAGACACACCCAGTAACAATACTTTGCATCCTTCAGTCCCATCAAGTTGACACTCAATATTCATCATCACAAGAGGTGTCAAGTGACTTCTCAGAGGAAAATCTGGTAATAAAGGAAAAACCTCATGACTTAAATCCAGGCATTTGGATTCTAAGTTCAGGGGCTTCCCAACTGCACAAGCTATACTCTTAATTTTGTATTCTGGATTCTTACTTCGGAGTCTGTATCAAAAGAAATTGCCACAATGAGAAGGCAGATTCTATATATAAGAGACAAGTTTGTGTTTATGTGTTATATATATATACATATAAAGGACTGTGTGCTATAAACAATACATTCACAAATATTGACAATCAACTGCACTTAGAAGATAGAAGTGTTCCATGTAAAAATAACAGCTTATTTCTGGCAGAAAACAAACAACTGATACTGATGTAACAACTATTTTATGTAACTGAAATCTATTGACGAAACAATTTTAAAGTGGTCTCATGTATTATAATTTAAGGGGGAATGCATTCACGTATAAATTTTTGATTTGTAAGGTCATCCTCAACTCTTTTGGAAACAAAGTGGTTTTACTTAACTCTAAATTTCTTAAGTTTGAAGTCCATAAAAGTATTTCAATTAAGATAAAAACATGCATATTTGATTCACGAATTTTATGACAGCCTTGGGGCCATTGGAAATTGCCTTTTTTCTCTTCCAAGTGGTCTTGAACAGACAGATAATCATGAAAACTCTAAGCTGAATGTGAACTTACAGAGCATGCACAGGGTGGGGTACCCACGGAGAAGGCACTCTTGCCCATGCGTTCGTAGGGTGTGTTGAAGGGGCAGAGGGAGTCTGATTGACAGCTCCAGTTCAGGCAGCAAGTCCAGCCCTGGGCAGCCTCAACCAAGCCCCTGTGGACACAGGACTCACTGGGTCTGTTCAGCCCTTCTGCCTGGCCAGAAACAACCAAGTAACCCAAAGCCCCATCCGTAAGGTGTACGTGGAAAGAGTAATTCTGCTGCAAGCTGACGCTTTCTACGGGGTTTGTCACCCTTTGCTTGTAGCTGCAAAGCTTCCAATTTTTCAAAAACCCTGCACTCCACATTTTCATTTATCCTGAAACTAAATCAGTTTGGGGCTAAACATATTTTAAAATGTCAGCGTCCTTATTTGGTCCATGGGATGAGAAATGCAAGATTCTCAGAAAATGCCATGTTTAGTTTGGATGTTGTCCTGGAATGTGGAATGGAACAAATGCTAGATCCTCCTAGAGCGTTATGAAGAGTAAAAGAGAGAGGGCAAAGAAAACAGCTGGTAAACTCTGATACACTCGAGTTCACTGAGTTACGTGATCATTACTATTTATCACCATCCTTATCATAATCTTCACATTGTGTGGTAGCCGATATATTAAATTTAGAAGATAGGAAATCTGAAAACATAAGATCTTTTTCGGAGCACCCAAACTGAAAAGCCTGTACAAATACCCCATTTAAAAACAGGAAGAAGAAAACAATTAACCACTCTTCATTGCAGTTATTGAACCACTTGAAGGGCTGAGATGTAGAGAGATCTGTCCGAAGCCCTCCAGCCTAGAACCTGCGTTGGGTGATGGCTGTTGGTTGACCAAACAGACACCTTCAGCTCTCCTTTCCCTTTCTCTTCTGCTTTGGGACCATCCAAGGAGCAAAACCTCACCATGTGCTTATCTCTGCACAGGATGTTGGTTGGCCTGAGTGAAAATAGCACATGAATTGGTGCTATCTGCTGGACCATGGCTGGACCTAGGCTTAGAAGAGGCCTCCAGCCTGGCCACAGGAGGCCAGGATGATGCTGAGACACACAGATGTCCCTCAATTTATAACAGCAAGATTCTTTTTCTAGTATCATGATCAACCCAATGCCCAGAATCTATTAGGCTTGGTTCCCCTTGAAATATTTTCAAGTAAAAGAGAAGAAAAAAGTATTTCTGCATAGGTGTGTACTGGAAGTTGCTTTCCGTGCCTTTTGTGACTTGAAGCAGCTTTGTTTAGGAGATGTCGCCGTTGTAAGCCTCTTAAGCTTGACAAAAAGGCAAATTAGCACCATTTCTCATTGGTTAACATGGGACTCTCCCCATTCCTCTATGAGAGAATCTCTTTATTGGGAAAATGGGGACAGAGATGAAACGCAGCGCTAAATGAGTTGGGAGCTCCTGAGTGTGGGTGAAGATCCTCTTCTGGGCTAGCAGGTGTTTCCAGGGGTTTATGCAAATCCCTCCCTCGTGTGGCCAGAGGGCCAGAGGTGGGGTTCTGCCTGCCAGACCTGGAGGGAAACCTTCACAGTTACCACCAGCAAGAAGGGACGTCCCAGGCGGAATAACTACGAGGAAAGGTGGAAGGGTGGAGTTGGTGGAAACTGGGGGGATGGGGAGCAAAATAACTGGAGCAAAGGAAACCAAAGTGAGTAAAGGTAATCAGGAGAAAAATCACTCTGTGAGGCAGACATCCAGAGTGAGTAATTTCTTTCTTTTATTTACTTATTCTTAATTGAAAAATAAAAGTATATGTTTAAGGTATACCATATGATCATTTGATTTATGTGTACATTGTGGGAAGGCTGAATCAAGCTAATTAACACATGCATTACTTCACATACATGTCATTTTTTCTTTGTGGTGAGAACACTTAAAATCTACTCTGTTAGCAATTTTCAAGGACACAATACATATTTATTAACTATAGTCATGAGGCTGTACGAGAAACCTCTTAAATTTATTTCTCCCAACTGAAATTCTGTATCCTTTAACCAACATCTTCCCAATACCCCCAAAATAAGTGATTTCTTCAAATAGAAACCATTGCTTGTGACTGGCTGACTTGACCAGCAAGGATGAATGGATGAATGATTGAATTTGTCACTAACATAAGCAATGACAACTAAAGCCACCTCTCAGGTAATACAGGTGTTGTAAACCTGGGCGTGATCAAGTAACACGTGGCTCTCCGAAGCCTCCTGTTCACATCATCTCTGCCCTACTCTGTGTTTGCCCAGAGTTGGAATGCTACAGAGAGCTTAGAATTTTTTTTTTTTTTTTGAGACATAGTCTCTCTGTGTTGCCTAGGTTGGAGCCCAGTAGCGTGATCTCAGCTCACTGCAACCTCCACCTCCTGGTTCAAGCGATTGTCTTGCCTCAGTCTCTCATAGAAGTTAGGTCTTAAAATCCTCATTTCAAGTTCTGGCTTCAGGTTTCTAGCCACGGCAGCTGGCCAGCTGTGAAAGCAACCCCTTAACCTTTCAGAATCACACCTCCCCTCATCGACAAAAGTGGAATAATAATGAATGCACTCTTACCTCCCAGAGCTTTATTAAATACAATTGTGGATTACATACAAATATTAATTGTGGATTAAATACAATTGTGTGTGAGGGAATGTCTTATAAACTCTGTGAAACCCTTCAAGTGCTGAGTATATTAATAATCAGTGGACAAAAGAGGAAACTGTGTAGTTTTAGTAGTAATCTGAGAGCACCAGGGTGATTTAGGGCTTACTTAGCCAACCCAAGTCATACAAAAAGGTACAGCAAGCAAAGGAAGAGTCATACGTCTGAAATAAGCCTGCGTAGGGCTGGATATAAACTATGATTGACTTTTACCATGTCTTAGTTTCCACATTTATTCCTGAGGCCCCTGAGCCCGTGGGAAGCCATGTTAGTTTGTGTTCATGCTGGAGAGGGGAGCTAGCTCCCGTCTTTCGGTTATGATCATTATGCTGGGGACTTCTGGCCATCTGGGTGCCGTAGGAATCCTAAAAGTGTTCCTGAGTACACCGCCTCAACAAGGGGACAATTCCACCAAGAAGCTATGCAAGTGGCATTCATAGTACCTTCAAATCCCAAACACCGCATGTCCTCACTTAAATGGGATTTGATCAATGAGAACACATGGACACAGGGAGGGGAACATCACACGTCTGGGCCTGTCAGGGGGTAGGGGGCTGGGGAGGAATAGCAGTGGGAGAAATCCCTAATGTAGATGGCTGGTTGGTGGGTGCAGCAAACCACCATGGCACACGTATACCTGTGTAACAAACCTGCACGTTCTGCACATGTACTCCAGAACTTAAAGTATAATTAAAAATAAATAAATAAATAAATAATAAATTAAAACTATTCCCAGGCGGACTACTTCCTAACTCTGGAAACAGTAGCAATTTCTATTACGTGAGTGAGATATACTTGTATTTTACTTATAATGTCAAGTAGAATTTTAAGCGTGAGGACTTAGAAAATGATATTAACCCAGTTTAACGTGTCATTCTAAGCACAGCTCCGAAGACCCTTCTCTTAAAGTTGACTTTCTCCTCTGGTGTGTGGGAGCAATGGCACATGAGTGTGATTTTTCTTAACTGGAAGAATTCACCTCCTTCTCTACATTTTAAAATTATTTTTATTTAAGATTTGGATGTATGGGAAGCTTTGACTTCATTCAGAAAATTTTACTGGCTGGGAAATCATACACAATGCACCACGTTGCAAATCTCTGCAGAGTCTAAACAGGGAGATGGTGTGTGGTGCCTGTAAACGCCACACAGAAGTCTCCTAATAAGGCCTAGGAGATGAGGCCCAGAAGTAAACAGAAATGCAGCAGCTTCTTCCCCAAACCAGCGAGGCAGGCTGCCAGCTTCCAGTGAGTCTGTAGATCCGTTTGACTCTTGGTGTTTGTTTCACAGCTTTCTAGCAGATGACCCAGCAAGGCCACTGAGTATTATAAACCGGTTTTACTCAGTGTTTGTTAAGTACAGATTGTACCAGACACTGGAATGCAGGGATGGCTGCTGCACCTTCCATTCTCATTTGAAAGGATCCCAGGTTCCTACCAAATGAGGCAAACTCAGGATGATGCATGAAAGCGTGCGGAGGGCAGCTCTGTGGTTGTCAGGTGCCCTGGTGTGGGCGGATGCCACTGCCATGATGAGAAGAGGCTGTGCCCACAATCATAAGGTGCCCACTTTTGCTTCACCATGGATCCGGGTTTGGCTGTTGCTCAGGTCATGCATCAGGAGAAACCCTTGCATGGAGACCAGGAGAAACCCATTGCAAGCTGGGCAGAAGGTTAGAGGGAGTGTGTGGGCTCATGCAGCAGGAGTGTCCCGATGGAGACTCTCAGGAAACAGGTGCTGCTGGCTCCGGGGTCAGACCCTTGTCTCTCCTGGCCCAGGACTGGCCCCCTTCTCAGCGGGCTCATGGCCCCCACTCTAGCAGTCTCAATGGGGCTGCCCGGATCTCTGTGATGGACTATCCCTCATTTTACAAGAGATAATGATCTTCCATAGCTCTTAAAGAAGGATTTTCTTCTTCAGGAGTCCCAGAAACAATCTCCTTACATGTGTCCCCGTGGTGCAATTTGGACGAGTCTGCTCTGCCGGGCCGTTGCAGCAGGAAGGGGATGGTATACGTGGGACCCGGTGATGAGCTCACCAGCTGTACCCACCCTCCGGCAGCTTTCCCTGCTAGAAAGCAGTGAGGGCAGGAACTGGAGCCATGTTTTTCAAATCAGCCCCTTTTACCACTTTCCTCTGCCCATTTCTAGCATGCAGCGCGTGCTTTTGATTCCGAGCTGCATCCCACTGGTCCAGCATGAAGCATTCTTTGGACAGAACGCCTGCCCTGAATGTCCTTCCTCTCTGGCCTACTGTGGTGCTCAGGTGTCCACCGTTGCGGGTAGCAGGGTGATAGTAACAGGAGGAATTTGTTGAAAACACAGAAGCCTTTCGACGTCCTCTTTCGAATGAGTTCCATAGGTTAGCCCTTTCACTTACGAAGACCCAGAACAGGTCTCAAGGGCAGATGGAGGAGGAGGCGCTCTCTGCAGTGGGAGCCGTCTGAGGGCTGTCCCTACAGCTGATGCAGGGCTTCCGTCCAGGTGCATTTGATCAGGGCCATGCCGTCGGGATGATGGGAACCAGGGGATCGGACGTCTTGCTTTTGTGCATGAGTGGTAGCAGCACAGCTAAGACACGTGAAACCCACAGTCTCTGAGTATAGAGCCCTTTCAGCTTTACTGCCTTTCAAAGAACCCTGGCTGAAATGACAATGTTAGGACACAGGTAAAATTAAACACTGCACATGCACACAGGCCCCATCTCCTCTCTTTGCTCAGGCCCACCCTGCTGGGGATGCTTTGAGGCCAGGCCAGGTCTCCTGTCCAGCTCCCGCATCACCTTGTCCACACCTCTGAGGACGCCTCTGATACTCTCCCTGAACTCAACAGGAAGAAAGACAAGATGGACTTCCTAATGGGAGGGGAGGAAACGTTTCTTGTTAGAGATATAGAGGACTGTGTGTCTAAAGAGATTTTTACCATGAATTGGTACTTGTCATTTTTAATTTTTCTATATTAAAATTTAGACCACAAGCGTAAAACCTTCAAATAGTACATTTATTTAGCAACTAATTTTAGCATACATTTTATGCACCTGCCACACACTGGGAGTTGCTCAGGTCTTTACCAGAAACACACTTCTAGTATTCAGACCTGGCAACTAAGAAAGTTAAGTGATGAATACCTGTTTGTTAGCAAACATCTATTGTGCTCGGCTGAAAAGGTCCATCTTTTTGTTCTAGCTCATGTGAGCAACTAGTCCATAAAAAATAACAATATACAAAAAGTGTCATAGATTTGGCCCCAGCAACTTAATTAATTTAGGTCATTTGGAAGTAGGTGACAAGGCTTTTTTTCTTCATAAACCTTCATTGATCCTCTTAAAATAGGGCTGACACAAGTGGAAGTAACTCCGATTGATGGCAGATAAAGTGGAGGTTCAGGCCAGGGTTTCTAAAACAATTGAGGTGGTAATCAGCACTCATCCACCCTGATTTAATGATGTTCACACATATTCACAGTAAACAAATCCAGGAATTGCCTTTTGTTGAGAAATTAATGAATGTGAACCTTTTAAACCATTTTTTCAAGCCTCTTTGGTGTGTGTAACTCTCAACCTCAGGATTTCTTTGTCGAGCTCAGCAGAATATGCAGATCAGAGTCTAGAAAAGACAGCTTAGATATTTGGAAAACCATGCCAGACCAAACCGGAAAGTACAAAACGTTGAGTCTTGACTCCTGGCGAGAGGCGTTCAGCTATGGCAGGGGGGGCCGGTCTCAGCTATGGCAAGGGGGGCCGGTCTCAGCGTCTGGGAATCAGCCCCAGGGTTGTTTATCTAAGTGAAGTAAGGTTGCCCATAAGCTGTGCTCTCTCCCCTAAACTCTCTCTGACTCTGATGTCTGGGTCCTCAGGTCCCAAATCTTGGCAGGGACAGCCTGTGAGCACTGCAGCTGGGTCCGGTGGGGAAGCAGGGATGTGTGCCTCTTCCACTGGATAAGTCATGCTCCTAGTGTGTCCCCTCCTGCTTTACCACCACCCCAACAATTGTCTCCCAGAATGTTTTCAGCAAAATCAAAGACCTCATATTGTTTTATGTTAGCCATAGGTGACCTTTTTGGGGGGAGCAGGGACAGGATCTCACTCTGTTGCCCAGATTGTAGTGCAGTGGCACGATATTGGCTCACTGCAACCTCCACCTCCTGGGTTCCAGTGATCCTCCCACCTCAGCCTCCCGAGTAGCTGGGACTACAGGCATGTACCACCACACCCACCACATTTTTAAAAATGTAACCACACACCATTATGATTATTGACTACACTGACAAAACTTCTTACTATCTGACATGCTGTCAGTTTTTAAAATAAACTCCCATGTACTCACACATCCTGAGATGGAGTTTCGCTCTTGTTGCCCAGGCTGGCGTGATCTCAGCTCATCGCAACCTCCACCTCCCAGGTTCAAGTGATTCTCCTGCCTCAGCCTCCCAAGTAGCCAGGATTGCAGGCATGCACCACCATGCCTGGTTAATTTTGTATTTTTAGTAGAGACTGGGTTTCTCCATATTGGTCAGGCTGGTCTTGAACTCCTGACCTGAGGTGATCTGCCCACCTCAGCCTCCCTCCCAAAGTGTTGGGAGTACAGGTGTGAGCCACTGCGCCTGGCCTCCATCATGCAGTTTCAACAATTATGAACCCAGGCCAACTTGTCTCATCTAAAATCCCACGTAAGCTCTTTTCCTCTTCCCGGGATTATTATGGAGGAAATCTCAGACCTGAAATTTTTTCATTTGTAAATACTTCAGTCTGTGTTTCTACAAAATAGTCCCTTTCTCTTTTAAAATATAACCAAGATACAGCTAAAAAAATAGCAGTAACTAATTCTATTAAGTATGTATTTGAAGAGTGTTCAAATTGTTTGATTGTAAATGTATATATATATGCACATGTTCATATATATGGTTTGTTTAAATCAGAATCTAGCACATTCCAAACATTACATTTAATTGGATGAGTCTCTTAAATTTCTTTTATATACAGGTTATCTCTCTTTTTCTTTAATTTCAAGTAACCAGATTCCTTATCCTGCAGCATTTTCCATACTCTGAATTGAGTGCTTGCACATATGTGATATCTTCTTCCCCTTCTTGGTCCCATGTGGGTTCCTGTGGATTGGTGAAAAGATTTACATATGTGCTGTTCAATGCACTTGCCACTAGTACGTGTGGCTACGGAACACTTGAAACGTGGCTTCTGTAAAACCTTTCATATTAGTTAATTGAAATTAATGTAAATTTTAAAACATACTCTATTTGGTTGTTGGAAGATTTTCAAGTATGATTGGAGCAACTTCGGCTTACAAATCTAGTTTTTCAGCTGGAAATTTTACAAAATCTAAATACAGACTAAGTATTTCCAATGAGAAATCAGCAACGGAAGATGTACTGCTAATGCAAAATTTACACAAGATTTCAAAGATGTATAAAAAAATGTAAAATATCACATCAATACTTTTTTACACTGATAACATTATGAAATTACATTTTTGATACATTGGGATAAATAAAATGTATGATTAATTTCACCAATTTCTTTTTACCTTTTTAACGTGGTGACTAGAAAATTTAAGATTCCTGTCTTAAATACTGTAAGATAGCTCGTGTGATATTTCTACCGAACAGCGCTAATGTAGAGGCTTAATTGGATTCGGATTTTTGGAGGGATAAAGGAGTTCACGGCGATGGGTGCCCCTCACCACGTCACACTGGAGCCACACAATTCCCCTTGTTTGCCTGTGGTATTGTAACAATGAAGCCACCGGGTCGGTGTTTCCATGCTCTCTCTCAGCTCCTCACCAGATGGGTTGGCAGCAGTGATGATGATGACGCTCATTTTGTGTCATTAGAGCTTGCCAAACTGGGATATTCTATCAGGTTGGTGCAAAAGTAATCATGGTTTTTCGACCAACCTAATAGTTCCGATTTCATCTTGTACTGCCCAGATTTCATCTACAAAGACCCTTCCTTAACACTCATTTGTTCCCCCTACGCACAGTTTACACAAGTAAAGCGAGATAAATGCTTGTTTAATGCCCTATTTTTACTAGTTTTCAGAATAATAATTTATTCTTTAACAAGGGTGAAATTTTTTTAAAAAAACTTTATGTTTCTGTTCTGCCCTTATTCCCAGTATCAGTCTGACCTAATGGTCCAATGTGTTGCCATCGATTGTAGTTATCACTTGTTTGATGCTAAAATTGTCTCCATGTGGCCCCTGGAAATACTTTCTAGTCGGCTTCTTGTTCCTTCTGTCATGACCGGTAGACCAGGAGGCTTTCTCACCTTCTGGAGCAAGAGGCTGGTCCAGGATCACTTTCTTCCCAGAGCTGGAATCAGCGTTTTCTGACTCCAAGGAGCACTGGCACCCTGCAGTGGGAAATGGTATTCAGAGATCACAATCTGAATGCCTAGTGATCCTCACTGCTTCTGGGTGAGATGTTATTTCTGGGCTTTTTCAGTACACAGTGCTAAGAAATACTTTTTTTTTTTGCAAGAAAAAATACACCATAAAACATATTGATATGTATAATTCAAATTTATAATTATAGCTTTTTAATTTTTTAAAAAATTTTTTATGTCACTCCTTTTCCTGTGCTACAATTTTTGGTTTCTGAAGACACAGACCTAATTATTTACTCTATTTAGAAATATATAAACTCTTAAAATAACAATACCAGTATTATCACTAATATTACAATCATGGAAAATAATTTAAAATATCTTTGTATTTGTTTTGTCCACAATATATATCCTGTTAGTGTCATTCAGTTATGGTGTTAAAGTTGCAGGACATAGTGCCTTACTTGTGGCTTAGCTAACACCTTGACATATAACTACAGCCAATTATTTTCTTTTTCTTTCTTTTTCTTTCTTTCTTTCTTTCTTTTTTCTTTTTCTTTTTTCTCTTTTTTTTTTTTTTTGAGACATAGTCTTGCTTTTGTCACCCAGCTGGAGTGCAATGGCATAATCTTGGCTCACTGCAACCTCTGCCTCCTGGGTTCAAGTGATTCTCCTGCCTCAGCCTCCTGAGTAGCTGGAATTACAGGCGCGTGCCACCACACCTGGCTAATTTTTGTATTTTTAGTGGACTCGGGGTTTCACCATCTTGGCCAGGCTGGTCTTGAACTCCTGACCTTGTGATCCGCCCACTTCGGCCTCCCAAAGTGCTGGGATTACAGGCCTGAGCCACCGCACCTGGCCTTTCTTTGTTGTTTTAAATAGTTGGGAATTACTTTGTAAATTTTCGTTTAATTTTATTTTACATAAAAATATATATAGTCCCACAATCGAATCTATAAAACAAGACATAATCAGGGAAGCCTAACTTTCTTACCCCTCACCCGTTCCTTCTTTCCATTCTAGTATTTTTTAATTTTAAATGTTTGGTTTATCTTCCAGTTTCAGCGGGTGGCTTGTCTTGTTTCTGATGTTGGCAGAGAAGTTTCCCATTAATTAAGAGGCAGATTTAGACTGTGGATTCCTGACATTTTTAAGGCTTACCTCCCAAGCTACAATTCTGTCTTTAACACAATAGGTTGTCTAAACAAAGTTGGCTTGACTCATCAACCAATGGCTTAAGGGCCATTTTAGGCGTTTTATCCCTGTCTTTCTGCCACGTGGCAAGAATTGAGATAAGGAGACTCCAGGACACATGAGGAGCAATGCTTGGTACTCGTGTAGAGCCTCTTGGCTTCAACCCCTTTCAAGCTCTGAACACACGTTAATCACAGCATCCCATTCTTGAAATCCCTGAGAGACAGGTGTGCGAGTTTAGTGGACACATGGGTTGACTTTACCAGGAACTCACTCTTCAGAGTGGAGATCACACCCAGATTCCTGAGTCAGGGGTCCCTCTACTCCTTTTAATAATGAGAGAGCCTCTTCAAAAATATCCTGTTATCACGTCAGGAGTTTACAGGACGAAGGCAGCGACACGAGATAAGTCAACACTGCAGGGCCGCATGGGGACTGACTCAGGAGAAGAGTGAAGAGGTCCCGGGAGTGGCCACACTGCACGGGCAGAGCTGGGAAGAGCCAGCTCCATGGGGCTCCTGCACAGAGGGCTCAACATGCTTGACCCCCTTTAAGTTTTACAAGACACACAGCACCTTGAGAAAATTTCGGGATCATCCCCCATTTTTTGATAGATGCAAAACTGAAACTGATGTTTAAAAACCTTCCGTTCAACAACACCCTTTGGAGAGGATTGTTTTCTTTTTCTTTCCTTCTTTCTTTTTTCTTTTTCTTTTTCTTTTTTTTTTTGAGACATAGTCTTGCTTTTGTCACCCTGGAGGACAGAGGAGGTAATGATTTTGTGAAATCATTACCAAATGGCCATGTCACTGATGGAGGGACACCGTGAGTGTTGCATGTGGATTGAAACACCCAGGGGGACACCTTAGTTAATCATTATGGTCAAGGAGGGATGTGCCCTGATGAACTGAACTGTTCATTTGCTTTGAGTTAATAATTTTATGTTCTAAAATGTGCATTGGCAGATACAGGCTTGGGAGGAATGCAGAGGCCTCTGCCTCCAGCAGTGATTTTCAAACGAGGGCGTGTTCTCCATAAATGGTCTCACTTATAAAGGATTTGGGTGTTATGATTTCATTTCACCAACGATGTGAACAAGGACGTGATGTGGTCATCTCAAACCATCTCAGGACTGAATATCGCCTTTGGGTTTTTGAGCATCTATTTTTATGGATATTTCTAATTAAGTTGGTATGAAACATTACTAATGTCATTGTTGTGGCCCGACGCTGAAAAGACAGAGATATACTTGATGAAAAAAATGCTTCCACTTAGTGAACTCAAAATGACAGGACAGTGCTATGATAACCAGAGAAGAAGTTGTTGGAGAAGCTTGGTTACCAGAGAGCGGAGGGTGGACTGGTCATCACACAGCAACTGTGGGAAAGTCCTGCTGAAACCAGGGCTCCACACCTCACCCTGTCACACTTGCATCTTGAATGACAGCTCGTTAGGAGCAAAGCCTACTCTGCCGTGTTAAATTAAGCAATGGCATTTTGAATTTTATTGGTTTTAAATCTTGTATTCATGTACAAGTCTACATTAGCTTTTGTTTTGCTGAGCTAATAAGCATAATGTATTTATACCTCACTTAAAGTTTATCCATATTATAATTACAAATACCATATATAATATAGCACATATGTAAAAGTGTGTGCTGTTATATCTATATATCACATTGTATATTTTAATATTAATACTATATTATGAGCTCTTTAACACTGTGAGTCCATGGGGACTTTTGCTTTCCTTAAAAGGCATGCATGCATGACTTCAGTCTGAGAAATACTGGAAAAGAAAAGTCATTTCTAGCTTTATTTAGTTCAACTGTAGAACTACATTTTCAGAAACATCTAGTTGTACTGCAGAAAAATTCAAATCTAGTAAGCAGAGCTTTCAACGACATAATTATTCAATTATTTGTCCAAGAAGCATTAAATTGAGATGTATTAATACCATGTGCTAGAAAATCCATCTGAGCCCTTAGATGCCAAGTAACTAATGGTTGAATTGTCACAGGCTAGAGGGATTTAAGGAGGCCAGGGATACTGTCCCTCCCCAGGGTAAGGAGGCTCAGGAAGCCTCAGTTCCAAAGATAAGCACGTGATTGATAGGTGACCGTGATGGGGGAAGTGCACTCCAATCAAACAGAGCATAGGCAGCATGTAAAGACACCACCTCATGCTGTGGGCAAGCAGGACGTATCGTGAAAACTATCATTCATCTTCATCTGTAGCCCCAACCTCACAGAGGAGGCAGCAAAAAGCTGCTTAAGACCTTGAGAAATGATAACATTGAAAATTGGAGACTGAACCAAAATAGAAGCTGCTAAAATGAGATTTAAGTAATAACTGCTCAATCAAAGGGGACTTTAAAATGACTAATGAATATGCAAATATTAAGTTGTTTCTAGATATCGTGCACATCGAACAAGTCAAGACTCGGAATGAAGTCATGAAAGAATGTCAGTTGTCTGAATTCCAATGAAATGGAGAGAATCCTTTCCTTATTCGGCAGTTAGGGAGGTGGAGAATGTTTAGATCACACAGGACACCTGATGCCATCCACAGTGAGTCCCCTGAATTTAGGGGGTCACTAAATTGAGGTGCTCTGTCTAGGTACAGGAAAGCAATATGGCTGTTGTCTCCAATGTCTATAAACACCTGCATTCGAATACTCTTAACACTAGGACTTTTAATACACAGTCCCTAAATAGATGCAGTCCCATGATAAAAGAGATCGATTTTATCAATTGGAAAAGCTCCCAATTATTTTCTTGGTTTGGAGATTTAAACTATTATTTGCCTATTAGGGCAGGTAGACGCCCTGCAGAAAAATAATCTGTTTAATTTGCTTAACCCAAGATCTCTCAAACTTGTTAGACCATGGACTTTTGCTATGATTACTTTTAATCTTTTGTTTTGTTTTGTTTCTGAGACAGAGTCTGTCTCTGTCACTCTGGCTGGAAGTGCAGTGGTGTGATCTGAGCTCACTGCAACCTCCACCTCCTGGGTTTAAGAGATTCTCCTGCCTCAGCCTCCTGGAATAGCTGGGATTACAATCATGTGCTGCCATGCCCAGCTAATTTTTGCATTTTTAGTAGAGACAGGATTTTGCCATGTTGGCCAGGCTGGTCTCAAACTCCTGGCCTCAGCCTCCCAAAGTGCTGGGATTACAGGCATAAGCCAGCATTCCCGGCCTTAATATCATTTTTTGATACCCACAACTTTAGGAAATGGAGATTTTAGGTATCACATGGTATCTTAAGAGAAGCACAGATAAAGCACCGCAGGATAGATTTCAACATGGAAGTCGCAGCGGGCTTAGCATACATATCTCACTGAGCTCATATGCTCTTCGTTGGAGCATATTAGCCATATAATGTATTAGTATATTTTTTATGTTAGCTGAAAAGTGATCTCACCATAGGAAAAAAATAAATTTCTTAGTTTGCTATTCTTTATGTATATATACTACATGCAAATATACACATTTCAGTTATATATAGTTATGTGTGTGTATCTATATATATGTGTGTGTGTGTGCATCCAGAAATAAAGATGTATTTTGATTTCTATTAATGCATATACAATACTACAAAATAAACTTGGAATCATCTGAAAGATTCAAAATAAACGTATTGGTATCTTAACAGACATATTCCTCTCTGAAAATGTTGTTGTTTACTGTTTTAAGGGAGCGCACACGTGTTAAGTACATAAAATCACAGACAGAGCAAGATTAGACTAGTCCAACTAAGAATTTTTTGAGGCGCTTAAGTACTTCTTATACAAACTTTTCATTTGAATAACTAAAAATATCTAGTGTTTTGAGGGTGTGGAGAAACCAGAACTTGCGCACACCGGCAGTGACACTATAAATTGGTACAAACTTTTTGTAAGAGGAATCTGGAAACGTCTCCCGATTTTGAAATGCATATAAAACTTTGATCCAGACGCCTCACTTCTGAAGACTTGCCCTGAAAATTAACTTGCACAAGTTCAGATAGATCCATGTATGAGAATGCAAGATCCTTTCTTTTTCTTTCTTTCTTTTTTTTTTTTTTGAGATGGAGTCTTGCTCTGTTGCCCAGGCTGGAGTGCAGTGGCTCAATCTGGGTTCACTGCAACCTCTGCCTCCCAGGGTCAAGTAGTTCTCCTGCCTCAACCTCCAAGTAGCTGGGATTATAGGCTGCACCACAATGCCTGATTTTTCTTTTTTTTTTTTTTTGGTAGAGAAGGGGTTTTACCATGTTGACCAGGTTGGTCTCAAACTCCTGGCCTCAAGCTATCTGCCCATCTTGGACTCCCAAAGTGCTGGGGTTACAGGTGTGAGCCACCGTGTCTGGCTTAGAACCTTTTCTTTTCCACTCTGGCTACACAAACTCTGAACCTCCTTCCTCTACCTAGAGAAACCCCCCATGTGTAAGTCTTGGTGAGAGCAGAGCCCATAACTCACCGTAGACACTGAAGGTGCTGGGCCCTCGTGCTAATGGTTGCCCTCCTGATGTGGTCTACGGGTTAACTGTGTGAAAGTGAGCAAGGCTCAAGTCCATCATGCTGCTGATACATTTCTATACTGGATATGGTTAGACAAAAAGCAAAGGCAGTGAAAATATGTAGGGAAGTGGTTGGAAAACTGTATCTTTTCTAAGAGAAACAGAGGTAGCAGCATCTGGGACCCACTCATACCAATGGAGAACCCATGCAAACTGCAGCAGCTGAGGGTGGTGGTGGTGGCAAGTTCCCCATTGCTGTTTCTGGGCATGGTTTGGGCAATGGTTCTCAATGCCTAACCTTTTCTTCATCCTATTTTCTAAATCTATACTTTATCTGTTCTGCTAGCTGTGAACCGCCAAAAATCCTCTTAGTCAATTCCTTTCGTGCTCCAATCAACCAGAATCTCAACTTCTACCACTGGGAAGGATGCTTGACTTGACACAGGGTGTCTGTAGAGTGTTGTTAAGGCAAATAAGTGAACACAGCCTAAATGTTTATACCTAATGAGTCTAATTAATAATTTGTTGGGCATCCATGTGACAGAATGCTATTTGGACACTATAAATAATGTGATAAATCTATACATATACTTTGGTATTCACGTGGAAACAGCTCTGAAGTATATTAGTGAATAAAAATTCAAATTGCACAGCAATTTGTCTGAGTTTCAATGGAGTAACAGAAAATCAGTACAAAGACTTAAACAAATGAAATTAGCTCTCGTCAACTAACAAGAAGTCTGGACATAGCGAGTCTAGGGCTAATGTCACCAGTGCTCCAGTTCTGGAGGCACAGGACGGCCACCACAGCTTGGGTCTGCATCCAGGCTCACGAGAGAAAGAAGCCCAAGAACCGGGGAAGCAGTGGTGAAACCTCAGTCTGGGGGCAGAAGATGGATTCCACGGTGCCCACAGACACTGAGAGAAAGAAGCAGGGGAGGAGCTGTGAGAAGTCAAAGTGCGGCACAATGTGTTTGTCCAAACCGCAGATTCCGGGATGAGGCTCCCTGGGTTGGCATCCCAGGACACCATGTCCTACCCAGGCAGGTTGGTTTTCCTCTTCGGGGCCTGAGCTCCTCCTATGTCAGATGGGAATAGAGCTGTTGTGAATATTCAATGAGTAACATATGAGGGGCCACCCAAGCTCTGCCATGCACATTTGAAGTGTTCCATGAACAGTAGCTCATACGATTTCGTGCAGGCTTCTTCTGATTCAGAAAGGAAAACATCTCTAAATCCTAACACCCACCTTTGTGTCTTCTTAGTGATGTACCTGATTGGCGCTCGCTCTCTCTCAGTCTCAGAGAGACTCTCTCTCTCTGTCTGTCTGTCTGTCTCTTTCTGTGTGTGAGTGTGTGTATGTGTGTGTGTGAGTGAGTGTATGTGTATGTGTGTGTGTGTTATGAGGCATAAGCTTATGTGATTATGGAGGCCACAATTATGGAGGCCATAATATGACTGTGAGCTGAAGAACCAGGAAAATGGGTAATTTAGTCTGAATGTTAAAACTTGAGAGCCATGGAACCAACAGTGAAACCTCAGTCTGAGGGCAGAAGATGGATTCCACGGCACCCACACACACTGAGGAGAGCCATCTGCTTTCCTGCATTCGCCCATCCATCCAAAAGCTAATGTCATCCAGAAACACCCTCACAGCCACATTGGAAATAATGTCTAATCTGGGCGCCCCATGCAGTCTACTCAAGTTGGCACATGAAATTTATAATCATCATAGAGACATTTGCTTTATATGTTAAGTCCTTCACTAATATTTGAAGATTTTTCAATGAGCCCTTCTTTTATAATTTAAAAATCTTATAGAAATAAAACATTACAAATTTAAACCTGATTCTAATTAACCCTTTTCCTATTTGCCCCAGGAATACTTGCTGGCGGTGCTCGTGATTGCAGTGTTTACCCAGTGATAACTTTGCCGCAAAATATCTCACTCTTATTATTACTTTTATATCACTCTGGTATGTCATCTTTGGAAACAAAAGACATCATTCTATTTGTAGCATTCTGTTTTTAGTAGTGATCGTTCCATTTAAAAAATGTGGTAATTCTCGATAGCTGAAAATGCCAAATCCTCAGAAACGTAGCGTTCCTACGTGTGATGTTAACATTGTTCTCCAATAGCTGTTGACCAATGATTCCTTTGGTGAATCCAATTTTTCCAAAATACATGATTCTGATTATTCAGACAATTCTGATGTTAGTTCTGTTTAGAGATAACTCCAAGAACAGTTTTTATATTTTATTTTCACCTTGAAAGTCCGTCTGGTTTTCCTCAGCCTCAAAGAGCTCGTCTATGTTAAGTTAAATGAGCACTGGCAGTGAGCTACACTTTTTTTCCCCCAAATGAGAGGAGGGTTAGAAGGTTAGTGGATTTGGTCATTGGCCTCACCCCATACAGATAGGACTAGCACACTGTGGTAGATTGAAAAAGGTACAGACAACCTTTTCAGGCACCATGACCATGCTTGAATCTGGGGTTGGCCATGAGCCTTGCTTTTGCCAATGGGAGAATTATGACTCTATTGCAAGGAGAGTTTCAAAAGCACTCAAGTGCTGGAGCTTTTGCTGTCTCTCTTTCTTAGTGTTTTTACAACATATATACCATGGAAAGGAGCCAGGACCAGCCTGCTGGAGCATGTGGCCCATGAGAGAGGCCATCTAGGAACAACCAACTCAGTCAATGTGTCAGCTGACCAAGGCGGCCTGAGCGAGCCAGGGAAGATCAGCAGAAGAATCACCCAGCTGAACCCAGCCCAAATGGCAGACCCTCAGAATGGTGAGCTGAGCCACAACTGATATTTTTTGTATACCACAAAACTGATATTCAATGTGATATATAAACATTCTCTCTCCCCAGAAAAGATGTTCTATCTGAAAACAGTCTACACCTAGATCATAGGATGCTTCCAAGAGAAGGTGGAATGATTTAGAACACAGCCTACAAGCAATCTTTGGATTAGAAAGAGATACCTGTATTGGGTCATAATGTTTATAAATATATATTTCCCAAAGTAGGTGTTTGTTTGCTTGTTTGTTTTGAGACAGGGTCTCACTCTGTCACCCAGGTCGGAGCACAGGGGTGCCATATGCTGCAGCTGCTACCTCCCAGACTCACTCAACCCTCTCACCTCAGCTTCCTGAGTAACTGGGACTACAGGTGTCTACCATCATGCCTGGCTAATTTTTGTATTTTTTTGTGGAGATGGGGTCTCATGTTGTCCAGGCTGGTCTCCAACTCCTGGGCTCAAGCAATTCACCTTCTTTGGCCTCCCAGAGTGCTGGTATTACAGGCATGAGCCACTGCATGCTGCAAAAGTAGACATTTAAAGAGCATATTGTTTTGTCAAAGATGATGGTAGCCCCATGACACCATGCATACATTAAATGTAGAGCACTTAATTACATAATGTCTTGGCAGCGTACAGGAGATCAATTCTGTCTCAGAACAAACCCTTCTTCTCAGGAAGTGGTGCTTCATTCTCTTTCTTCAGTGTGAGCCAAGGACCAGCTACTGGAATTGATGACATGAAGGCAAGGTGCTGCTCCATTAGGCTCTGTTTCTTACCTGCTACAGGTCAAGCTCATAGAGAAATGATAAGAACAGTTCAAGAACATAAAGAAAGCCCAGAAATATTACAAAGGCACATTTTCCCTCCTCTGATTATTTTTGTTAGCAGTTACAAACATTTCTTAAAGCAAAATACTTTTTTTTTTTAATCATAATGAAGAGATAGGCAAGCTTTTGCTTACCTCATTTAATCAGACATCTTTTTTTTCTCTTATCTCCTTTCTTCATCTTCTGTCTTATCTTACTGGTACCTAGAAAGCAAAACAAAAGCAAAATAATTTGTGCACGTTAATTTTCAAAGCTGCTGGCTCTGCTGCTGTTGCTCTGGGCAGATGCAAAATAATTTCTGCATGTTCATTTGCAAAGCTGCTGACTCTTCTGCTGTGGCTTTTTGCAGATGTAACTGGGTGCTAGATGTGCTTCTCTTGTTGTCCTGAGCATTTCAGCAGAAGCTCCCAACTGTAGCACTACCACCGCAAACAACAACTACAGGCACAAAGGACTTTCACCCTCCGCAGACGGCTGCTGGACACTCTACTCAGGCTGTGGAGACAGGGGAACCAGGGAGTGCCGTGGGCAGAGCTACTGCATCATCAACCTCGCCATGATGTATGGGAAGGTGACAATGTCAGCAGTGAGGGGCATAGGAGGTTCAGAAAGCGCCTGCCCTGGCTCTGCTTACCCCATGGGAGAAGGGAATTGCTCCCTCCTCACCTCAGGATAAGTCATGTAAGCCTCAAAAAAAAAAAAAAAAAAAAAAACAGTTAAAGAGCTTGAGTCACATCCCCTGGGATTTGAGGAAGAAGTGACTAATATTTGACTTATGCCTGAAAAAGGATAACGGTGAGTCTGGCTGGATCTTTCAGAAGGGAGAGAGGCCATACCCTTTTACTGACAATGGGACTACAGTACGCACTCACTGGATGTGGGCCTCTCGCATGACAACTGCGTCCCTCAGCTGAGAGGGAGTCTATCCAGAGGCCTCATGAGCAGGAGACCCAGTGGTGTCTATGCCCGTCCCTCCAGGAACCTACTTGGAATTCCATCTCCGGGGAGGAAAGGCCAGCAGAGGGACAGAGCTGGGGAAGAAAGAAGCTGCTTTTCGTTGTCTCCTGCTGGATCTAATTTATTTAATGCTAAATTAAATTAAATTAGCACCCCCTAATAGACTTGCATCTTTTCAGAGAATCCTTCTGGGGAGCATCATCCACTCCTTGAGAGGGAGTTGACTGACCTTTGGTGGAAGAGGAGGCACGGTCTGTGTGGCAGGAGCAGAAGAAATGCAAAGGCCTCACAGGCCCTCACCGGCTCGTCCACTACAAACTGAGGCTTCATGCATTTGTCTCGAGTCCAACAGAGCCACGCCTCCTTCAGTCCTCCTTAACCCTCCACCCACGCCACCTGTGCACAGACATGTATGTCTCAGGGATGGTGAAAAATGAAGCTTATTTGCCATTTACTTCCATGCATGGACTTTTTTAGGTCCTTCTCTCACCATGGCAGAGTGTAAAAAAATAAAATAGAACAACTGATCATTCCTCGTGCTTGAGCTATCAGGACCACCCTGTCTGACAAGGATGAGGAGCAGGTTGTTGTTATTTTTATTGTTGCTATTGGAACACAGCTACACTCATTGGTTTACAGTGCCCGTGCTGCTTTTACGCAGTGGCCACAGAGTTGAGTAGCAGCAACTGAGACATTATAGTGCACAAAGACTGAAATAGACACGATCGCGTCCTTAACACAAGAAGTGTGCAAACCACCCCCCCAACCGCATTATAGGATCTGGCAAACCAGACCCTAGAACTGCGGGATGAATACCAAGATGAAGGTCGAGTCTCAAATTCCCTCTCCTTATCTGCCCTGGGGCCAGCTTTGGAACATGGAGCCATGAGGAACATCGGTTCTCTCTCCTGCCACCCTTCTTCTTCCTCTTATAATGTAGCCACTTCACTACCTGCATGTATTCTAAAATCTAGTGTCCTTTACATAGAAAGGCGAGCATGCCCATCACATAGATTGCACCGTCAATGGCTCTATACAGAATCCCTTTAAAGAAAATTTACCACTTAAAAAAAAGTGAAAAATTTACCAAAATTTACAACTTAAAAAAAGTGAGCCTTTTGCTTTCTGGTACTAGAGGTCGGAGCTGTGATGTTAATAGCATGGGGAAGGCACCTGCGTTTCAGTATGCACCTGTGAGGAACAGACCACCCATTGTATCATGCACAGAGTGAATAAACTGAAATCTAATCCAAGAACATGACATTCCAGGTGAAGGTGAGAAACATCACATTACATTGGAACAAACTGAGCAAAAATGACTGCAAATGGATGTGAAATTCACTCGGAAGTTTTTCTATTATTTTTATCACTCTAATTCAAAATACACCTGCCAGTATTCTTTTCTCTGATTCACAAGCACCTCTTTAAAAACAGACACAGGGTAACTAATAGATAAATATTTAAGGTGATGGATATCCCAGTTACCGTTTGATTACATGAATGTATTAAATTATTACATGTACCCCCAAATATGTACATCTATTATATATCAATAAGAAAAGGCTTGGAAAGTAAAAAAGGAAAAAAAAAAGAAAAAAACAGACATACACACACAATAGTGCACACATACATAACATCTTCTAATTTTAAGTAGAAGACACAGTGATTTCATATCATAAAGGAAAGGAGTTTGGGGCCTTCCGTGCTGAGCCTTAGTGTTGGTAGGAAACACTGATGGGCAGGGCGGGGGACAAAATCCATGGGACTCAAAGCAAAACGAAGATGTGGGTCCCATTGTGAAGAAATCATGCAGATGGCCAAGCCCAGGACCCTAGGGCACTAAGGTAAGTTCATGTCCCATTCCCTGCAGCCAGCGCTGCCTAGGAGCCACCTTCCATTCTCAAACATGTAACACAGATGTAGCTGATGGCAGGGACGGCCTCACGCCAGCTGTGCAAAGCTGCCCACCGTCATCCTGGCCTATGGTGCAAACTGGACAGTGGAGCAAAGGAAGTTTCAAAGCAAGCGCCCCTTCCTCTTCTTGGGGAAAACAACTTCTCTTTTGTGTTCTTCCAGCAGCCTCGACTGTAAAGACCTTTCAGTCACTGCATTAACCCTCGTCTTTCCATCTGGCTACTTGGCTGCTGCTATTAGTTGAAAAATCACTTAAAACAAGAAGCAAGGCATTAAATGTTTCACTCGCCCAGGCAGCAGCTGTGGGGAGATAAAGGATGACGTGCAATGGAGACTTTTAACAGCAGAGCCCTGAGAGTACAGAGGTCTTGGGTGGCACCTCTCATTTTATCGGTGGGCAGCAGGGCCCCTCCCAGGGAGTGGTCACTGGGGAGCCAAGCCTGTCAAACACCTTTTGGCAGGAATTGTCACAAAGCAGGAGCCTGCTGGGAGGACAGAGACATTTCAGCCAAAAAACAAAGGTCCTGGAGCCCTGGGCATTTTATTTTGCTTTGAAAAAAGACCTTTCAGTGAGGAAAATGGCACCATTGTTCTGCTCCTGAGCACGGATATCCCAGTGGGGTCACAGTCCCCCAGTGCCCGGCGCACCCTGGGCAGCCTTGGGGACAGGGGCAGGGGCTGAGAGACCACAGGAAAGGCCTCAGTGAGGAGGAAATTGTCCTTCAGTACAGAACACTCATTTGCAGGGAATGTGGGACTTGAGCCAAAAGGGCTGGCTTCATCGGGGCTGTGCATCGTGTTTGAAAGTGTGTTTGAACCATGTTTGTCCCCAGTGCCAGTCCCCACCTCCTATCCAGCAGGGCCGTCCGAGGTCAACAAGAAGAAACGAGAATTTACTGAAATGCAAAAAGTAGCTGTGCTTCCCCAGCATCTGGAAAACCTGCCCTCCCTACGGCAGTGCCACTGGGGCCCACGCTGTGTTCTCCTTGGGGGCATGGAGAGCAGCCCTCACTGTGGAAGCCGGGCTGCAGGGCCTCTCTGCAAAGGTGACAACTCCTCTCAGCTGCTCCCGTGGCGAGTCCCCATGCTAGATGAGCGGCTCACTGGTTCTGATCGTTCCTTTCTTCATTTGTTAGCGGGGACTAAAGGACATTTCTGCAGGACCCCCTCCAGAATCTGCAAGACCCAGTGCAAAACGAACATGCAGGCCCATGAACAAACATGGTTAAGAATTTCAAGGCAGTGACAAGAGGGCATTAAGGAACCCAGCATGGGGCCCTGCTAAGCTTGGGCCGGAGCGCCCGCCCAGGTGGCCCGTCCATGACATCTGCCCTGTGTGTTTGCCCGGATTGTTAGAAAGAGTGATTAGAAACGTGTGTGAAATCAGAGCGGTGCCCGGTTCTTGATAGATCCCGGGTGGATGATGGTCCAACTGAAACAGATGGCCAGGAAGGAAGGAAAGGTATTTCCGTGGAGATCATCTAAATCAAGATGCAGAGCCCACGTGTGAAAAGAAAGTGTTGCTAAGAAGTCATTATTTAGATACAATGAGATCAAGCTATATAAAGAAAATGAAGTGGAAATATGGGTTTTACCTGCTCTTCTCTCCTCCCAGTGAGAAAATGGAATTGAAATATGGATTTTGTTTGCCCCCCTCCAAGGCAAAGGAGAAGTTGGATGATGTCAACGTCCGAGGGCTATGCCTGAGCATCAGAGGAAAATGGAAGTCAGGTCTCCTACGAAGAGAGAAGTTCCAGTGACCCCCAGCTGGAGAACACCGATCTCTTCTAGAAACTTCAGAAATCACAGGTTGAGTAGGCACTGACAGGTGTCATGTTCGTATTTTTACCCTAACTCCATATGTGGAAAATTGACTAATCATTATGAACATCTTAAAACAAGTAATTTTTCCTCCATATTATTATAACCTAGAGAGTGAAACTAAGAGAATCTCATAAGGAACATGGTTTCTTTCTATTCCCTTAAAAGGCTCTGCATGTAACACGATCTTCCTCACAAGAGGCTTAAACGGATCGATCCTGTCCCCTAAAAATGTTTAGGCAGTATTTTCTGCCTGTAACCTCTGAAAACTTCCATAAATTTCCTTTCTGCTGTATGAAAGGACTTCCTTTCATCTATCCTAAAACTACCCTCTTCAAACTTCAAAGGCTGACGCCACACTTTAAATATTCTGGGATTTGGCTAACAGGTCCATGATCACGTTAGCAATGCCTTTCATGAATTTACAAACTTTGATCATTTCTTCACCTCGGCCTTCATCTTCTTTCAGACAAAAGAACTCTAATTTTTTCAGTCAGTTCTTACACGGAAGACACTCCAGGCACCTCCTCCTAACATTTGGTCCCCTATTCTTCCCATATTGAAGGAATGTGTCTGTCTGTCTATAAAAGCAAGAGGAGGGATGATACATGCAAAGTTTCCCATGCACAGCTGCAACATAGCTTTTGAAGAGTAGGCAAATATTTTGTTTCTATTTTTAAACACCAGGTTAGATCGTTCTAAGAATGGTTAACTTTTTCTCCTGAAGGAGCAGCACATTAGACTGATTTTGACAGTGCATAATCCAAGTCCGTGGCTCGTATCTTTTTAAGACCAACATTTGGATCCCATTTTCCAGAAAGTCCTCCTACCTTCCCCACATTCAGGATATGGGTCATTTTTTTCGACTCATTCTTGCAAGCAAAATTAGATCCTAATAGCCCATAATAGCTCACGGTATTTTAACCTTCCAATTAAAATACAAATGCATTCACAGTCACAGAGTTGGAAGAAATACTATTTGATTTTCAAAAAACCACTGAGCGTCTCCCACACGCAAAGAACCAGGGCCTAAGAGTTAATGTGAGAAGATGGGAATAAATGTTAGTTAGGAAGGCGTATTTCTTTTTATTATTATTATTATACTTTAAGTTCTAGGGTACTTGTGCATAACGTGCAGGTTTGTTACATATGTATACTTGTGCCATGTTGGTGTGCTGCACCCATCAACTCGTTAGCACCCATCAACTCGTCATTTTATAAGACACATGCACACGTATGTTTATTGCGGAAGGCGTATTTCATCTGAGTCCAATCCCTTTATCGACCTTACCAACAGTAACCTAAATTCCACTGGCTCTTATTCCTACCCGTTCACCCAGGACATTCAGCAGCTTGGACGTCTGTGAGTCTCGACAAAGGTCTCCTTCCTTAAACCGAGGGGCCTTCTCACTCGAGCTGATGTTGCCTCCCTACAAGACACTAGGGATGTGGCAACGCCAAGTTAAACTTTGACAAAAATGGTGGGGAAAAACCACTTTCCTCTTTGCATTACAATTGCTTCAAAGGGTTCCAAATCAAAGCCACGTGCACCCCAACGCTTTGTGGAGTTTTGATTTTGTTTCATAAACTCACTCTTGACCTCTCACTGACAGCCTATGCTTTGCATAAAATTCAGGGAACAAATACTCAGAATTATCACCACACCCTTAATAAAAGATTCTGTGTTACTGGGCTGTGCCTTTTTCTGTCCTCAGGAGGACTCAGGAGTGAGAGATGTTCAGATGTGTTTCAACACCTGCCGTTGACACCCCCTTGGCTAAAGCTCAAATCCCTGTTCCCAAACCAGAGCTCACAGTTCTGCGAGGACAGGTGGGTGGGGGAGAAGCAGGGTCTAAAAATAAGTTTCAGAAATGAGCAGTGGGGCAGGGGCCTGTCTGTAATGTGCTGGAGAGTTGACGGGGTTGGAGTTCCTGGTGGCCGGGTGTCAGGCTGCTTTCAAGCTCCGGGTCATCATGCGGCTGGCGGTGGCTTCAACTCACAGCCTGCAGATTTTCATTCCCAAATGATGACATCGAGGCGTGAGGAGGTTAAAGTTCTTCACTGAGTTTACACAAAATGCTGGTGAGCTACAGAATCTGAGCTACAAAATCATTCTCTTAACACCACCAGGTAATTCATAAAATATATTAAAATTAGCGATCATCACTGGACTCTTTGCAAGCATTTCTCTTCATATTCTAACCAGAGAGGGGCCTATTTTTCTCTATTTCCATCCTTATCAGATTCAGCACGTGTCTGTCAGTAAGCAGCCACTGGGCATGAAAAGGCACTACACTCTGTTGTTGGCGCTAAGTCTATAGCAAACTTCCCCTCTGGCTTATAACAAAATAGTTTAAAATATGAGTATTAATTAGAAACTTTAATTAAACCAAAAAACATTTACTAAGCACCCACTATGTGCTGAGGAGGATGCGGGCACTGCAGAGAATACCAACATGAGTGATTTTGTTTGGAGGTCAAAGCAGATTCTGGAAAGATAAAAGTGAATTATGTCCTTCCTTTCGATTGCATACTTATGTACAGTCCTGCAAAACTTTTCATTTGTTATGCAAGATATTCCATTATATAAACCATTTTGCCTTTTACCCAACAGTGTTTCGATTTCTCCTCAATAAGCCTAGCACTTAGGTTGGTGTTAGGCAATGTCACATAAATGGAGCTGAGATTCTTCAACTTGTAGTTAGAGTTTTCTCACAGTCCTGCTTTAGAGATGTGGTCATACTAGCAATATATTCCCCTCAATACCAGGTATTTGGGTTTCCAAGGTACAGCATTTGACTAGAGATTACAACTCTGTCTTTGATGTTTTTCTAAAGCTCCAGAGTGGGTGCCATCTGCAGTGAGCAATGTATTTATATCAAGTCTGTCAGTGAAGACAACCATCCCAGGCATTTCGAGTCATGAGCTCTACCGTACCTGC
This sequence comes from Macaca thibetana thibetana, assembly GCF_024542745.1. NCBI lineage: Eukaryota > Metazoa > Chordata > Mammalia > Primates > Cercopithecidae > Macaca > Macaca thibetana. The sequence goes on from NC_065586.1 coordinate 3,506,388, forward strand.
TAGGGAGCACTTCATGATTCTAAGAATGGTGTTCTTTCTCCTTCCTCCCTCATTTTCAGACCTGGGAGGGAAGCCCAGGCAAAACTTCCAGAGAAATGAGTGCACACTCAGACCTAAGTCTTCGGACATCTAGTTAACTTTGTCTTTTTTCTCTTAAGACATTGATCACCCAGTGACTGAGACCTCAGCGACAGTGAAGTTACTTTCTGGAGAGAGTTGTGAGCCTGGTGTTCAGGATTCTTGGGTGGACTCCTGAATATCAACTTCATAGCAGCCACTGAGTGTCTCCCAACCTTCTCCTTTGAGAAACAGGGCATGATTCCTGTTTTTACCACCTCTCACCTCCAAGCTTTTGAGAATACAAGATGAAATAATAAATTTAAAAGTCCTTTATGGCCTATGAAACTTACAATCATTCAAACTTAAATGTGAACGAACGTGACTAGTTTAAATAATTGCTCACAAATGAACCACAAGTTGGTATTCATCAATGACTTGAAAAAAATAAAACGCCCAAAGTAGCTTCCCACATATTTTTGAGATAGTTAATTATTATATTTCCCACAGTAGGGGAGCCCTCAAATAACACCCAGTTGCTCCAAACTCTTAATATCTGAAATAGAAAAATGTATAGTGACAGATACAGAAACAAGTCAGTGCATTCAAATTCACAGGATTCCTTCCTAGTTTGTCTATGATTTCCTATTGAACCAAATCGTGATACCTAAATAATAATTCAATTTCAAATAATTAACCAGGTTGTAGCCATTTCTATTCTATAGCATCATTTTCACTCTCAGTTGAGCTTTTAAGAAAACAAAAGCAGTTTAAATAAAATAAATGCAATAGGGTTCAAAAAGAAAGATTTAGAAGGGCTTGACTACAAGGCATATTAGCAGTGCAATGATAATTTTACAGGGAGTTTAGATCTTCTAGGCTGTATAGTAAGAAAATATCTTGATTTAAAGATTCATTCATTCATCGATTCATCCATCAATCATTTGCTGATCTCTCCTAAATGACAGAAACTGGGTTGGGTACAAGGTGGTTTTTGACTTCACAAAGCTCATGTCTAGTAGGAGAGAGAGAAATAACATTAAAGTATAATAAAGTGTTTCAGAAAGTGCATTTTCTAGAAAACTCTGCAACTATTAGGATGTGATTGTTCATGGGTGCAGACAGGAAATATGTTTAACAATGTCCTCAACAGCCCCAGCTCCAAGAAGGGCTCCCACCTATGGTGACTGGCAGATAGTTACTGAAATTCAAAGTGCAGAACTAGCATTTCTTGAGAAACTTAGGAATAAATGATAAAGGATGTTATGTGTGTGTTAAGATGTTATTTTAACCTGCTTATTAAAGACAGGAAATTTGTAAGAATGTCTGCAATTCTTGAACTAGAAAATAAAGGCTGTCAATTTTTACTCAGAAGGCAACAAATTAATAAAATGTGAAAAGATATGAGACTACTTCAGATTCTAACCCTGTAAATATTTTTTTCAATTAGTTATGCTTAATTGGTTTAGTAGTTTTGTTGAGGAAAAAAATAATTCTGATGTAAGTTGGTAATACAGAAAAGAGGACATTTGAATACAAAGATTTTTTTTTTTTTTTTTGGAGTATGGTAGCACGTACATGAATGGCAACTGAAAGCTGGGAAGTGTGTGGTGTAAGGCATCAAACCAGAGTCACACCAGGGGAAATATGTCTAAACAGAATTAACCTCAGTGTATTACCAATGTTTTCTAAGATTTTGTTTACACATACCAAAAAAAAAAAAAAAAAAAAAAAAAAAAACCCGAATAAAGTGGTCAAAGTATGAGTCACATAATCAGTGTATTTGGGGAGTTTTTGAAATCTGTTATTTGGCATACTGGAAAAAAAAGTAATATTTCTGGCTACCCTGTTAAAAGTTTTTGTTCAATTATTGTTATACTGTGTAGATATAATATCAAAAAGTATCAAATTCATGAGGGAAAAACCTGGTGAAAAAGAATCCCAGAAAATTTTTTTTCAGAAACCTTATATTTTATCAAACATATGAAAGAGAAGCCTTTGGGAATATAATTGGAAATTGAAACTCAAAGTACATCACAAAATTCATGAGAATGAAGTGTAATTTTATCGATTTTTTTTTACCCTAGAAGTTTGAGTCTTTCTTTGTCTAACCTGACAGACATTCACGGTGTTGACACCTCTCTGGTGTTTTCTTCTTTATTGCTGCAGTAACTTAAAAAGAAGAGCATGAAAACTTCATCCAATTGTAGCATTAAGCTCACTTTTAAATTGTATTAATAGCCTATGCTACGGGCATAATGGAGTAATAAATTAAGAAAATATAAAAAATAAGTGTAAGGTTTCATATTATTAAATGCTGTGGCAATTGTTTTACAGTAAAATCGTATAATGGAATTGTATAAGTTCTTTCGGTTCATGTCAATTCAACTTTGCACGAGAGTGAGAGGACAATTTGTACACTTTAGTCAATGGACCAATTCTTTTTAGCATTCCACTCAAAATTTTTATCCTGAGTGACTGTGAGAATGAGGCATTTTTAGCATATATCTAACTTTCACCCATTTCAATTATTATGTCCCTCTCGTAGTAAAAGAATGTCACTGTAATTATTGCATGTTTAGTGTCTAAATATATGTTCTTGCTTTGCATGGCACTGTCCTCTAAGTGCAAGCCATTTGTTTCACCTGGTGCTTGGTCAGTGAGAGAACGTGCAGTCTGTTCAAATGTCGATGGGACGACAGGTCATGGTGGAATTATTACATGACTGGCCATGAGTCAGTTCCAATAGGGTACCTTCCCAAGGAATTAGTATGCACAATTGCTTTTGTGTGCTGGGCTGAGACAATAACTCTATAAAAATAAGAAGGCTAGGGCAATCTAGACAAACGATGACCATTTGAAATGGAGTTTCATGCCAGTGAATCTGTTTCACAAACAAATGGAACCGCACTTATGTACTGTTCTTAATATTTCAGAACTGATTGCATCCATCAGATTCTACAACTGGTACAATTCATGCATAGCATGCACTAGTTCAGAAAGAATGACAGACTGGGCGCGTTGGCTCACGCCTGTAATCCCAGCACTTTGGAAGGCTGAGGTGGGTGGATCACCTGATGTCAGGAGTTGGAGACTCGCCTGGCCAACATGGTGAAACCCCGTCTCTACTAAAAATACAAAAATTAGCTGGGCATGGAGGCAGGTGCCTGTAATCTCAGCTACTTGGGAGGCTGAGGCAGGAGGATTGCTTGAACCTGGGAGGTGGAGGTTGTGGTGAGCCAAGACGGCACCACTGCACTCCAGCTTGGGCAACAAGAGTGAAACTTCATCTCAAAAAGAAAAAAAAAAAAAGAATGACAGGTGTGGGGTCTTGCCTGCTTATCAAGAGACAAACTTGCCAGGCGAATTACATTTATGAACCTATTAATTGCCTAACTTGTCTTGGTTGTGTTATTTGTACAATAGTATTTTGGTTGTAACTTGTTAGTTGTAAGTGCCAGAGACCTTTCCACCAGTCACCAACTTCATGAGAAAGGCCTCTGCTAGGAAAGGAGGCATTTGTCTCACAGAGTCCAAAACAAAACCCAATAGCCAAACTTCAGCGAAGACTGAGACTGAGCTCAACCTCAGAAACAAGACCAGCACTTCTCCCCAACTCTCCTCTCTCCCTGCCCCCACAGCAGTGACTTGGACTCATTCCTTCGCCAGAGTGGCTTCTTGAGTGGTGGGAGACAGGGCTGCTGACAGTGCTTGAGTGTTTTGTTACCTCCTCACACTTCTTGTCTTGCCATCGCTGTCACTGTGTTTGTGTTACTATCTAGTGTTAACGTCAGTATTGCTCTCCTGTGTTACTAGTCTAGAGCTACTATCACTATTACCGCTCTGTTACCAGTAATATTATTTGAGTGTTACTATTACAGCTCAACTCCTGGTGAGACATTGGTCTGAATCCTAAGTCCAAAACCTTGTTGGAGAAAGACTCACTGGCCCTGCCTTGAGTCAAGTGCTCAACTCTGAGCCAAGCAACTGTGGCTCAGCACCAGGTAAACCAAGAATATGGTAGCTGCTTTGTGCATACAACTTGGATCGGGCAGTTGTGGTGTCCTGAAAATATTTGGATATATGGAAAGAGAAAGAGAGAGAGAGAGAGAGAGAGGTGATGGATAGACAGGCAGATAGGTGGACAGATATTTGATAGATAGATAGATAAATAGAGATAGATGATAGATAGATAGATAATAGGTAAAGATAGACAGATAGATAGATAGATAGATAGATAGATAGATAGATAGATAGATAATAGATAAATAGTGACAGATGATTGATAGATGGATGGGTAGATAGATATAGATACATAGTAGAAATAGATACATAGAAAGATATCTGGAAAACAGGTAAATAGAGATAGATGATAGTGATAGATAGATTAGATAAATACATAGGTAGACAGATAGATGACAGATAAATAGTGGTAGATAGATGATAGCTACCTAACTAGATAGATAATTGGTAAATAGAGATAGATATAGATAGATGATAGATAGACACAAATGATAGGTAAATAGAGATAGATGATAGATAGATATCAATAGATAATAAGTAAATAGAGATAGATGATAGATAATAGGTAAATAGAGTTAGATTAGATAGATAATAAATAGTAACAGATGATTGATAGATGAACGGATAGAGATGTATAGATGATAGGTAAATGGAAATAGATACATAGAAAGATACGTGGATAACAGGTAAATATAGATAGATGATTAATAGATGATGGGTAATTGATAATAGGTAAATTGAGATAGATGATAGTGATAGGTTAGATAAGTACATAGATAGATGATAGATTAGATAGATAGATAGATAGTGATAAATAGATGTTAGATAGATATATAGATACATAGATAGATAGATGATAGGTAAATAAAGATAGATGATAGAAAGTTAAATAGATAGCTAGAATCTTCACCTTAAATAGAAATAGCACAACAAAATAAAATTTAAAAAGTACCTGAGGAAATTCCTACAGAACAGTGAGCCTAGAGAAGTATAGTGAAGAGTGAGTTTATCAGAAAACAGCTGCATTAATAACATACATGTGCATTAGCTGGAAGTGGGATAAAATTTAGCTGTCAGTTTTCTGGCCGACTTTGCAAGCTGTAAATAGAAGAGGAAATGATTCTCCATTTCCTGATTATGTGCCCTGAAGAAGCGGGCGATTCTAGCATCCAGACAAAAGAAAAGTCTCTGCCTCAGCTGCAGGGTGGAGCGCGTTAAATGTCACCAGCAACGTCCTAAGAGTGGACGTGATCATCCGGGTTGAGAGTTCAAAGGCAGAAAGCAACTCCACAAGAGCCAGTCGGCCAGTGAACCAAAGAGTTGTGGCCCAGGCTTTCTGTCCTGCTAGTTCAGCTTTTATCAGGCATCTCTTCTGAATACCTGTAACAGAAGCCGCAGAAATGCCATCAAAGGCAGGCTGGTCAAGGAAGCAGGAGGAGATGCTGAAAGAAAGCAATGAAATATGGGGGACCCAACTCTGCCTAAATCCCCAGGCTACTGTAGCTGTGCTTCTGTTTTTGTTTTAAATACAATGCTGTCCAAGTCTTCTGAAGCCACAGTCCATCACCTGCATTTGGATCAAAGCATTTTAGGGGATGGTCTCCAACTGGGCAAAGAGATTAGTCCTTCAGGAAAATCTCCGTATAGCCTTCCCTTCTCAAAAAAAAAAAAAAAAAAAAAAAAAAAAAAAAAAAAAAAGATTCTGACAAGCAGATGGCAGGGACAAATTTGGGAAATGAGAGTAAAGCATTTTTCTGAAGAATGTTGCTGAAACGCTTTCCTAGAACTCTTGAACTCAGGGCTTCTCATGAATCCAGGGCATACGTGTGGCCGGGTTTGTGCGCATGTACTCATACACTCACATACGCTGCATGTATGCACACCATGTCCACACACACACGCACACCCTCACCCACACAATGTGCATCGAAGTCCTCATTTGCAGGCACACATGCAGACACTGCTTGTATAGTTTGGTCTTTGAGACAGCTATGCTAGGAGCATGCTAGGTAGAGGTTTTACCTCTTTCTGATATTGTTCATTCCAAGCCTAGAGCTGCTCCTTCCCGTATGGTAGCCACTGCCACGTGGGGTCATTGAGCCCTTGACATGTGGCTGATAAGAAACGAGATGTGCAGTCAGTCCTTCAGGCCACAGTCTTAGGTTTGAGGTCTAAATCTGATGAATTCTCCAATGAGCAACTCTGTTGAAAGTTCTGCAAATAATTTTCGTAAGAGTAGAAAAAATAACTTCCATTCTCTAGAACAATTAGCTTCCCAATTAACTTGAAATTCAAGCTGTATCTCAAAGACTTACTATGGAAAAAAAGCATTGAAAGTATCTCATAAATAATTGTTTATATTGACTACCTGTTAAAATGATGATATTTTTCTATTATCATATATATAGGATTAAATGAAATATTATTAAAATAAAGTCTGTTTTTTAAATTATTTTACTGTGGTAACCAGTACATTTAAAATTTTATATTGCTGAGTATCATAGAAAATAGAAACATATTCCTATTAAACCTTGTTGGACTAGATTGTAAGAGAAGATAGACATGTTGGCTGGAAGTTTCTTTTTTGATCCTCTCTGCATCCAAAGTAAGTTATTCCTCTGAGAGGAAAACTCAGAGTCTATTTGTTTCTTTCTCTCTTTTATCCTCCGTGGTTCTTTAGTCCCCAAGCCCTAAACTCTTGTCTTCCTACAAGTTCTATTTTGTGCTGCTTCCAAATCACTGAATTTGGAAACTGCACAGGTTCCAAATATATGAGATATACTCATAGTGACCAGAGTGGAGATGACCAGGTCCCCAGCGCTTGTATGAATCACAGAAAGTTCATCAGTATACAGAAATACTGACAGATAGACTTATAACGGATGACCAGGTCCCCACTCTGGTATGAGTCTATCTCTGTCAATATTCATGTAGACATTTGATATTTTCCAACAGACGTTTTCAATTCCCCAGCCCAGGGGCTCAGAACTCAGTGGTCTATGTCTGGTGAGCTAAGTGGCTCCATACATCCAGTTTTTCTCCTCACACATCCATTCTTTAGGAGAGACCAGATTCCCTTTTTCGTAAACAGCATTTCCACCACATTTCTCCAGATTACCAATTTATGACAAGGAATGATCAGAAGTGAGGTTGCCAGATAATTAAATCGGTACATTGGAGAGTCCTCCTAAAATTGTGGAGAATGATTTCCTAGAGCTTTCCACTGCTAACGAAAAATTCCAAATTCTTGGTTTAGTCCTCTTGGTTTAGCCCTTGACAACTGGGTCTCTATGAAGCATTCTAGATTCCAGCTGACCCTGTGTGAGCCCCTGGCTTGCTCAATCATCTTGGGGCTGCTGAACCTGCTTCTCTTAATTTCCTGTCCCCTCAGTTTACCCAAATCCTGCCTAATCTCCAAAGACCAAGTCCAATCTCTTTCCTTTCATTCGGCTTCCATCACAGCCCTGGACAGCACGGCCAGCACTTGTACTTTGTTATCATGGACTGGCCTATGCACATCACTACTTACTCATCAACTATTTCATTATTATTTACATCGTGTATTTCACATCTTCTCAATTCATTTGAAAGGTACTTACAGCCCCAAACTCCTTCTTCCATTTCTTTTCATTTTCATTGACACAAAGACCAAGCTGGGTTCAGTGTGAGTCCCAATATTCTCTTTAACAAGTTGTTTTCTACAACACAGAGGAGTGCTGGCCACATGGCACCAGACCCTTGGGTTCCCTGTTCCCTGGGTGGAAAGGTGCTGTCTGTGGTGGAATAACTTGTTGACCATCAGGCATTCAATCTGTAAACACAGCGTTCTGGTGGTACAGATTTCGGTTGCCGGAGTGCTCCGATGAGAAGATGAAGTCTCCCCATTTAGTCTGTACCCCACAAAGTTTCTCTAAATCTATAAAAGCTTCTCTGGTTCAGAGGTCTACGTGAACCCTGAACACAGCGCAATTTCTAGCCGTGCCTCAAGTGAGCCAACATCGTCCTTCAGATCACAGTTGAAGGGGGAAGCTCTACGGCTGATGGATTCATCAATGAACAACTCTGTTGAAAGTTCTGCAAATAATTTTCCTACAAGTGGAAAAAAACTCTTCAGTTTTCTAGAACAACAAATGTTGCATTATCAGATTGACAAGGCATTTCCAAGGGAAATTATGGGTGAAATATTTTTTGTCTAAAGAACATTATATTTCTACTTTCTAATTTTGACATTTAACTTTTGCATCTTATTCTCTATCTCTTATTTCCTTTATTTCTCTCTTCCTTTCTTTCCCCTTTCATAATAATAATCAAATAAAGTAAATTTTTTCTCGACTTACAATGATTTATACTTGCAGGTTGATTTTATTTTCTTCAAAATCACTCAGCAGGCAACCTACCTATCCTAAAGACAGTCATTATTGAGAATAATTTTGGAGCTTCCCTTTCTAAATTGCCTTCTCCAGTTCAATGACATAATTTTACATTCTTCACTAATTAAAAAAAAAAACTTTCTCAGTTAAAATTGGGTTTGATAGAGAAAACACAGTTCAGTTGGAAGTTCAAACTACATAAAATACTCCTAAACACAGAAGACTCACCAATAAAATTGACAGTGTTTTTAAGGACTCTTCAGAAGAAATTTACTACATAATATTTACCAAGCCATATTTATGTACATTATGTACCAGATGAGATGTTTCTTGAAGATAGAATCTGGTTTTCAAAATGCTTTTTAATATGTTCTGACTCTAGAAGAGTCCTCACAATATACCAGTTATCATTTGGAAAGGAGAAAACATAGGAATAAGACAGGGAAATTGTATTTGATTCTTCTCTCATTAAATAAATAAATAAATAAATAAATATAAAACATTTCAGAGTGAGAAAGAAAAAAGAATCACCTCTTCAGAAGGATTTCAAAAATAAGCTCCTTGGGTTGGGTGAAATCAAAGAAAATTCAGAGACCAAGAACCAGCCTGAGAGGAACGAATGCCGTAGACAAAAGGCAGAATGAGCAGGACACAAAATGTGACGTCAAGTCACATGTGATCATTTTCAGGAAGTTTCCAGCCTCCTGCCGGCGGTCAGGAAACCTGTGAAGCCGCACAAAGCGGCAGCCACCTGATGAGTAGCCAAAACCCCACGCCAGAGGACAGCTGTCTGCCTGAGGACCCCCAGCCTTGAAAGTGCAGCATACTAGCATCACCTAGACTCCACCTGTAGAATCCCCTTTGCTCATTACAAATGGGTTTGTCATTGTTTACATAAACAGCATGACTTCAAGAAGTGGCACAAAATGCAGGTACTCATTTAAAAGGGGAAAACCAACATATCATACACTGAGGTCTCCTGAGCCCCCCAGGCCTGGGCTCATGGGCATGTGAGTCACTGACCCCCATTCAGAGAAGTCCCCTGCGTGCATGGACACAAGGAAAGGCCCTTTCCTGCAGCGTGGTTGGCCTGGTCCTGCTGCGGTCCCCACACAGGCTTGTGCTGCATCTGTTTAGAGGCTGTATTAGTGGCTCTGCCCTGGAGAGATAAGTTTCCAATCTCAGTGGTTTGTAACAAGGGGTTGCTCCACGCTCAGGTTACTGAAGAGAATGCAGGGCTTCCGTGAAGCGTATTGTTTCTTCCAGGTTAAACGCCAGGGCTTGCATCCTGCAGGGGTCCGCTGTGCTCCTGCCACCTCCTGCCTGTCCCTCTGGTCCCTACTCTGTTCATTATGAGTCTGTATCTGTAAGTATCCATGTCTACACGCAATGTTCCCCAACAGACCTTTTCAGTCCCCCAGCCTCTCCCGAGGGCACAGACAAACCCGGCTTTCTGCTCTCCTGTATGGCCCCAGACCGTCCCGGAACGGGACATGTCAGCAGAACGCGTGCATTTCTAGTCTGATTTTCATGAGTGTTGATTCTTCTATTTATATGTTCAACATTTCTTTATATCTACGAAAATATTGATGTTTATGTATCTGTATGTATGTTTGTATTTCCAGTTAGGCTTGTAGCTGGGTCTTATGTCCGTGATTCACTTCACTAAAGAGAATGGGCTCCATGCTTTCTTGAGAGGAGCGGTTTCAAAACACGAGACTCCCAGGAGCATTTCTCCCCTCCAGCCCCGTCTGCTAAGAAGGGGTCTCAGGCCTGCTTCCCACTTCTGCGCAGCCAGAGCCACCTGTCGGGGTCTAACTCCAAACCCTCTTCTCAAGGTCTTGTCTGTGGTGGACTCGGCACTCCCGCTGCTGTATTTTTCTCATGTGCGTGTGTCTTTTCTTCAATTAAGTGGTAAGTTCCACACTGTTTCAGCCTTCCCTTCCCTTTTAATGACCTCATGTCATCTAGTGGGATGTTCCATACCAGATAAGCCCAAGCAAAGAGTGGAATTGAGAAACATGACAGCAGGAGAGAAAGATAGCCATCATTTAATCCAACCCTTGTAGTTTCATCAACAAGAAAATTCAGACTTGGGAATTCTGTGACCTGCCCGGGGTCATTCAGAAAGACAATAGCCCAAGGGTTATGACAAGAACCTGGTTTCTCTGGTTCCCAGAACGGTGGCTATTTTTATTACATAGATTCCATCTTTAAGTGTACACATCCATTTCATAAAATGAGTATTGGTAGCAGCTCACCCCATTTGTCTTCCAAATGGTTTCAAACAAAGGATGGAGGGCAAAGTCTCATTATGACATATGTGGTGAGATGTTCATCTTCCTGGAGGGAGAAATAACATAAAGAATGTGGCACTCATTTTTATTAGAATCCAACAGCATGTGTGAATGTATTTTCTTTCCTTGGAAGATCTCTGGGCTAAAGATCATTCCAGCACCCCCCTCTGCAGAATGTCACGGAAGCGAAACCATCCACATAGAGCGGCAAGGCCAGGACAGCAACCGGCAGCCCACAGTCTTCGCTGACATGAAGCAGAGAGCACGCTGTGGGAGAGGATGGAGCCGGTGAGACCCGCAGGCAGGAAGAGCTCCCTGGAGTACCCGCTGGGCCAGGAAGGCCAAGGCCACTGCCCACTGTGATGCAGCATCGGTGTCTGCTTCTCGCCTGGAAGAAGCAGGTTTGCAGCCAGAGCGTAAGGTGCAACTGCACACACTGGGGCCACCTTCGTTTCCTTATTCTTTTTTCTTTTTATTTTATTTTTTATTTTTGAGATGGAGTCTCGCTCTGTCACTGAGGCTGGAGTGCAATGGTGCGATCTCAGCTCACTGCAACCTCTGCCTTTCAGATGCAAGTGATTCCCCTGCCTCAGCCTCCTGAGTAGCTGGGATCACAGGCAACCACCACCACACCCAGCTAATTTTTTGTATTTTTAGTAGAGACAGAGTTTCACCATGTTGGCCAGGCTGGTCTCGAACTCCTGACCTCAGGTGATTGACTCACCTCGGCCTCCCAAAGTGCTGGGATTACAGGCATGAGCTACCGCTCGGGGGTTCATTTCTTATCCTAATGTAGAAATACGTGTTGGGCTCCTCGACGCCATGGGAGCGTTTCTCCCGAGCCGTGAACTGACACGTGTGAGGAGTCAGGCTGCACTGACTTGTGCTCCCACTAATAACCTCACCTGGACCTATTCGTCAGCACTATGCAAAGGGAAAATTACTTGAATTAATACAGATGAGAACATTTCTTAAGGAATTGAGCTCTTCAAAATCCCAGATCACCACAATTATTTATGTTAGGGCCGATTGGCCACCTATTGGGATACTATGAAGGGAGAAAAAGAACACACGTTTTCTGGAGACATTGGTAACGTTGACATCCTCAGACTGAGACTTCACAGGGCTGGCTGTGAACTCCTTAAAAAGAATAATAAAGACCCTATCACACTTCAGAATATAAAAATGCCTTCTGGAGAGTCTAAGATAGGCTCAACCATTTATCATTGCAAATGATGATCTAGCAAAGTTCCAGGGCTGATGCCAAAAAATTATAGATACTAAAATAGCAATTCAAATGCCTCTGTACAGCTCCCTGCATATATTCTGTTCACGTCATTTTTATAAGGAACGTTGACATTCCTTTTAATTGCCTCCGAATTTATTTATTCAGTCTATGTCAAATCTACCAAGCCATATTTTTCTCTCGATTTTTGAAAATACACATGAGCACCTTGTCACATGTACCCCTTTTTTTTCTTAGGGAAAAGAAATCAAAGAAAGAAAGCAATGATATAGAAACTGGCATTTATTTAAAATCACGCTGTGGAACACCTTAATTAGAACCCGCACAGTTCTCTATGCAGCATCTTATGTTTCCGAGTTGATGACAACTGTAAAAATCATTTATAGCAACATGAAAATCAACTTCTGAGCTGTCTTAGATAAATCTGACAGATTGGAAGACCTCTTTGGAAACCATAATGGGAACTTCAGAAAGATGAGGACTTGAAACGTCTTCTGCTTGTCTTGCTGGCGATCCGTGTTGTAGATGTAATTAGAGTGCATCGTCCTTGAGGGTTACTAATATTATGACTTATTAATGTGTGACTCTTCTAAACACATTATTTCTCTCCCCAGCCCCATAGTCCTCGAAAATCGCGGACGCCTGTTGCTTTGAGCAGAAACATCTCTTCTTTTTTTACACAGTTCTCCATGGGATCCACAAATTTCTGCCGTACAAATGCAAACTTTTGTGTTCGTTTGATGAAAATCAAGATCATGACATTGAAATTCTATATGTTTTGAATAAGGAAAGCACAGTTAAAAAAAATCAGAGGTAAGGTGTGGTGGCTCCTGCCTGTAATCCCAGCACTTTAGGACGTTGAGGCAGGAGAATTGCTTGAGCCCAGGAGTTTGAGGCCAGCCAGGGCAACATAGCAAGACCCTGTCTCCAAAATAATATAACTAAAAATTTTAAAAATAGGAAGGAATAAGAAAATTGGATAAATTCTGCCCTTCTTTGCAAGTCTTGGGAAAGATATGCTTGTGTTCTCTCTAATGAATGGGATTTTAAAGAAGAAAGTCCTATGCATGATTACTTTAGAGTTACTTTTACTTCTGATGCTAAAGGATCATGTTGTCTATTTTGGAGGAGCAGAAGGTTTAACCTCTGATGTGAAATCTTTGCTAAATATTCTCACAGGGGCCAGCGAAAAGGGGCAGAAAGTGCAAAGGGAGAGCTGGTTGGGTGAGGACCATAGAGAGGACGAGTTAAATGTAATGTGTGATTTCTCCTTTTACATAAGTAGGTTATGCATTTTTACACCTATACAATGTATCTCATGTAACACATTCTGCATTACAATGATAGTAGAACCCTGAATCTCAGGTGGGATTTTATTCAAGGTTGTGCTGGTCGCTCATGGCCGAGTCTCTACAGTGGGGTCCCCCTGCACTGGTGCAGGGCTCTCCGGGTCACCTCAAGGTCGTGGGCAGATTGGAGAGTGCAGGACTCGTGGCTTCCCCTTCTGCTGTGGCCAGACATGGACACAGGCTCTCGAACAGGGTTCTCATCTTTCACACCCCACCCTTATCCTGAGAACCCATGTTCCCACCCTTTCCCTGCCTTCCCTTGAGGCTTTTTCATGCCACATATTCTGTGTTCATACGACTCTTCTCGCTTTTCCTCTCATAGCACACTGAAGGCATGAGATTATGGTATTTCACATGAATTTTAATGAGTAAAGTATCACAAGAATTAGAAGTATTGCAGCTACCAAGAATACAGAGTGGCCTGTCTCTACATTTCAAACAGCATCCATTGCCATAGAAACTGAACTCTTTGGAACTAAAATACATAGAAAGGTGATTACTTAACCGTGAATCGGAGAGCGTGTACCAGATAAGCAGTGCGGGCGAGACACCTCCGAGAGGATTTTGAGCCTGGAGTTAGAGCAAAGGAAATCATCCGTGTCTCCAGTTCATGTACCGTTTATTCTTATCTTCTTTCCTTCCCTCCACTCCATGGTCAGTTTGCCTACCCATTGCAGGCAGTCTGGCCGTTTGCTGGCTCTATTTTGGCTAATGTTATCTAACAATGAATGTTACTAAAAGAAGGTCTTGCTTGCATTTTGGAGGCATATTAAAAATATTTTCTTACTTTTTTTTATCATTATAAAAGTGTTAAGGGTTCACTGTAGGAAATTTAGAAACCTCTATTCCCACTTCCCAGAGCGAATCTCTTAAGATGCTGGTCTTTATCCTCCCTGCATGTATGAGTAGAGGAGACACGCAATGCGGTGGCAGGAAGATGGGTGTGTCCACTCCCTTTCTGTGCAGCCCTGGGCAGCTTGCTTCAGCTCTCTGCACCTCCATTCTCTCACTTGCAAGATGGGGCTAATATCAGCACATAATCCGTGGCAACCTCGAGAGAACTACATGACTTAATTTATAGAAAGGGCTTGGAAGATGCCTTGACACAGTAATTGCTTCATACATGTTAGAGTTTATTATTATAATAACATATTGCTTTGTACTTTATTTGGTTTTAACTTAATGTTCATTTAATATACTTTAATATTTTGATACATTTTTGTAGTTATAGAATATCCACAATATATATAGAATATGTATGCAATCATGAGAGACAATCCTTCTAAGAACATAGCTGCCCTCCAACACAAGAGGATGGTGTCGGTGGAGCAGAAGTAGAGAGGCGTACCATGCAGCTAAAGGCTCATGGTGACCTGGAACCAATCAAGGCAGTGGGGCTCAGGAATACAACCTTTTTGCACAATGCACAACTTTGGAAAAGAGCTCGAATTGAATTTCTGTGGTAGAGTTGCTGGTTGAGACCTTCATCCTTGCCAACATCAGAAGCTGAACTGTTCCTGCCTATTTTCTGAGGTTGTAGCCAAAAAACATGAGCTTTTGGAGAAAGGAGAAAAAGCAGCTGCATTTATCAATGGGTGTGGGTACTGGAAACCAGGAGCCCCCAGCTGCTGCCAGAACTGAGTTAGGGCCATATTCCCAAAGAGATTGGAAAAAATCACGACCCTCTGAGAAGGAGGCTCACTAATGTGAGAGAAAATGTTCATCCAAGGTGGTACCCACTAAGAGGGCAACGCAGACAGGGCATTTCACAGCCATGAGCAGGGACCCGTACATTAATAGGAACACCAAAACCACAGGAAAGAGACAACCGGGAAACTTGGAAAAGATGTTCAAGTAAGTATGGATGAATTATTCAAGTGACACGGGGCATCCATTAAACAACTGCAAGAAGAAGCAACAATGAAGAAGAATCCACTGAAAGTGTTATAAATTAAAAACATAACAATTTTGGTTTTAAAAAGTCAATAGGCATGGCTGGGCGCAGTGGCTCACACCTGTAATCCCAGCACTTTGGGAGGCTGAGGCAGGTGGATCACCTGAGGTCAGGAGTTTGAGACCAGCTTGGCCAACATGGTGAAACCCCCTCTCTACTAAAAAGATAAAAATTAGCCAGGCATGATGGTGGGTTCCTGTAGTCCCAGTTACTGGGGAGGTTGAGGCAAGAGAATCGGTTAAACCTGGTAGGTGGAGGTTGCAGTGAGCAGAGATCACACCACTGCACTCCAGCCTGGGCAACAAGAGTGAAACTCTGTTTCAAAAAAAAAAAAAAAAAGTCAACAGGTGTGAAGAATAGTCCACTGGACACAACTGAGGAGGTAAGAGAGAGCCTAGGTCAGAGAAATGAGTAGACAGAAGATTCGCATGTCAAAGGATGCTCAAGATAGGTAGAGAAACTTTTCATTGAAGAAAACTGAATAAATTGGGAGGGGATGATATTATACTTAAATTGATAATAAGTCAAAACTTGGGGTATTAGAGAAACTAATATGTGGCTTAAAACAACACAAACTTACTGTCTTACAGTTCTGGAGGCCAGAGGTCCGACAAGGGTCTCACTGAGCTAAAATCAAGGTGTCCATTCAAATACAAAAAGCTCATCCAATATTGAGCGCTTATAAAATCAAAAATTCTGAGCCAGGCGTGGTGGCGTGCATCTGTAGTCCCAGGTACTCAGGAGGTCAAGGTGGGAGGATGGCTTCAGGCCAGCCTGAGCAATAAAGCAAAATCCTAACTCTTAAAAAAACCTGAAACAACAAAAAACACAGAAAATCCACGTCACATTCGTTATTGTGAAACTGCAATGTATCAAGGACAGAAGGATTCTATTTTTGAATATAAAATAATTAACCAAAAAAATGCTACAGTAATTTTGACACCTGATAATTTTCCAGTGCCAAGTGAAAATAACTGGAAACCTGGAATTCTTTTTTTTTTTTTGAGATGGAGTTTCGCTTTTGTTGCCAAGGCCACAGTGCAGTGGCACGATCTTGGTTTGTTGCAAACTTGGCCTCCTAGGTTCAAACGATTCTCCTGCCTCAACCTCCCGAGTAGCTGCAACTACAAGTGTGCACCATGCCTGGCTAATTTTTGGATTTTTAGTAGAGACAGGATTTCACTGTGTTGGCCAGGCTGGTCTCAAAGTCTTGACCTCAGGTGATCCACCTGCCTCGGCCTCCCAAAGTGCTGGGATTACAGGCATGAGCCACTTCTCCCAGCCTGAAAACGTGAAATTCTATAGCAAAATAAAATATTTTCAGACATCTGAGGTATGAAATAGCTTATTACCCACAGTCTCTCATGAGAAAAAATATACATCCTCCAATGTCTGAGTGATTATTTATCACTCAGACAATTATTATTTGTGTTAAAATAAAACTCTAAGTAAATTGAAGACAACAATGACAGAGATGGGAAGAGTGAGACTTGAAGAAAAATTACAGCATGCTATGGTCTTGTGGAAGAGGAGAGAGAAACTAACTTTAGACACTTCTAGAAAATAACAAGGAAATAGATTTAAACTTTAAGTGTCACTACTAAATTATTCGAATTGCTAGAAGAGAAAGGGATTTAACGCAATCAGTTTAACACTAACTAGGAACGGAGACCAAGTCATGCAAAACCAAAAGAAAAGCATGTGAAGTAGAAATGATCAGTTCGCATGATAGAATGAATAGCACAAGCCAAGGACGCTCACTTGTTGAAAGGCAACATCTGTCTGGTGGGCAACATGAAGATTCCCCAAAATATCCACTTTCTAATCCCTGGAACCCTCAGATGGGATTAAATTGAGAACCTTCGGATGGGAGGTTATCCTACATTATTCCCGTCAGCCCAAGGTAATCACAAGCCCTAAAAATCAGGGAACCTTTCCCCACTGTAAAAATCAAGAAACGTTTCCCAACGGTGTCCGAGAAAAGAGGAGACTATGGAAGAAGAGTCAGAGAGCTGCATCTCTGCTGGCTTCAGGATGGAGGGAGGAACCACGGTGCAAGGGATTGAGGTGGCCTCGGGAAGCTTGGAGAAGCCCGGAAACAGCGCCCACTGGAGATCCCAGAGGGGAGCACAGTCCTGTGGACACCTTGAATGTCGCTCAGTGAAGCCTTTGTTGGACCTCTGGCCTCCAAAACCGTCAGACAACATGTTCACGTTGTTTAAAGCCAAATATTAGTGGTGATTTGCTACAGCAGTAACAGAGAGTAAACGGAGCCTGCCGGATTGCATTTATTTGAAGTGTTCATGCTCAGTTCTAAGAGCATAGAAAACTGAAAGAAGTGCGCACACACACACAAGGCACACGCACGTCTATAATCCCACTCCACAGAACCCCACTCTGCTCATTTCTGTGTGCATATTTACTTTATGGGACCAACATTACTTTATTCACTCCGTTTTCAAGCTTTCTTTTAGTAAGCAAAAATATTTTCCCACATCAATAGACATTACTCTTAGAACTATTTTAATGGTGGCAAATTTACCGATGCAGGGATGCAAGGCAATGATTTAACAATACCCTGATTATTGGGCACGCATGTTGCATTCACGGTTAGTGTTCTTGTAAGCAATGTCATGATGATTTCTTGAATGTATTTCTTTGCCTGCTTTGATTTGTGGTTTTCTTAAAATGAAGTAGAAATTCTGGTGCAAAGGGTATGAACCTTTAATACTGAAAAATATAATACATTATTGCATTATTACCATGAAGAAATATTCAACAGTTCCCACTGATTTTAGTTATATATTTGGGGGTGAGGGTGGGAGGAAGGAAGGAAAAGAGAGACAGATAGGCAGAGAGAAGACCATCATGGCATTTCTGTGGCTTCCATCTCTTTTCTGACTCATTGTCCTCATAGCAGGAGTGGCTTTAGACAGCCTTCCCCAGGTATGAGAAGGAAAGCCTCCCACCCTAGCCGGCCTGTGGAACTCAGGACAGGAGAAAGATCTTCCCTACTAAGATTGCCCATGGCCCCAGTCCAGACCAGTAAGGAAGAAATTCAGAACCACAGGGAAAAAAACAAGCAAAAGGAAGCAAATAAATAGGTGCCTAATTAAAGACGTCATTTGAAAATTCAAATAATGGCTTACCATTTGTCATAAGAATAAAATCACCTGAGCATCGCAGCCAGATAAATCTGTGTTCATAAACAGATATTTGGAATTTATTTCTCTAAACTCCACTCTCAGCTTTTTCATCCATGAAATGCAGGTGAAAATATTTCTAGAGCTTTTGTAATGGTAAATATTTATGTCTGAAATGAATTTACCACAGGGCTTGACACAGGGTATGCAATCGATAAATTCTGGCTGCTATTATTACACACAGTTGTGTTACTTGCCCCCTCCTTTTAGTTGTTTTAAAGCAGCAACCACAGAATGGGTATACTGAACCCTTTGGGGAGTGAGGCTACTCCTCCAACCTCTGGAGTCCTGAGGAGGTTCGATCTGAGGGCTGCAGAGGCAGCCGCTGTGAAATTCATCATCACTTTGCTTGCACACTGACATTGTTTCTTGAAATGCAAGTGGGAGATGTCACTGCGATTTGCAATTCTTTGCTCTCCCCAACCCCCTGGAAATCTTAGCAAACCAAAGACTTGTATGCCATCACCCTTTTAGAGAACTACGAAGTCATTCCCCAAGATCTCGATGGGTGCAGCCTTCAGTCTAGGTTACCTGTACTGGAAAAGCTATTATTGCGTAGTGGACTTTGCTCTCTGTGATCTGGGCATGCAGCTACTTCCGCCTTGCCATCCAAATAGCTATTGTCCTATTAACAATAATAACCCTCTCTGTAAATGGTAAAGGTGAGTAAATGCTGTGAGTCAGCTGGGCATCTCAATGGATGGTTTGGGGGACTCTCCAGGACACACGGGGGTCCAGCTAAGGAGATGGGTTAATGAGTGGCAAAGTTAAATCCAGCATTGATGTCTTCACAACACCCGACTTATTCATACGTGATGGTCCGTACAGACCATAACTCCTTCCCGTCTCTTTAGCAGAGACGTGTGTTACGGTAGAACACAGGTTGTGTGTTCAGCAGCCTGGAAGCACACAGGCAGAAGCACCTTGAGAACGGTCTCTCCCTCTTAGGGGCATTGCATCTCTTGGCAGCCTTTCAGAGAGATTACCTGCCATGCACGTTTCCACGTTGTTCCCATTTCAGAGTTGAGAAAACGAGGGTCAGATGGGTGCAGCTACCTGACTGAGTCACTTATTTTAGAATTGGGATGGAGTGTGATTTGAGTGGGACGTGAGCTGAAGCCCCGTCTACTTCTCATCCGTCAGGAGTAAGATTTCTAACACATACCAAAGCAGAAAACAGCCTTTTCAAAAGTAACCATCTGAATCTGGTACCCACTGTACCTAAAGTCTTCTTTATATTGAGATTAATTCTTACACAGAGTAAGACCAATGGTCATGATGTTGCTAAGACCTGGAGTCCACTGTGGAGGGTTTTGATGCAGAGGAAAGTAGTGGAACCTATTCACTAAGTGTTCTAACATGTCTCAAAGCAGTATTTGCCCCAGGTAGCTTTGCAGAACTCCTTATTTATTATATTGTTTCTGTATTGACAGAATTCTGGATTTCAAATCAGAGAGCCCAGAAAATATTTCCTCTGGTAAAATACTAGATGTGGGAGAGGTTTTCTGTGCAGTATTAGCTGTGTGCACATGTGTGCCTGTATGTGTGCGCACATGTGTGTGCTGTGTGTGTGCACATGTGTGCCTTATGTGTGTGCACATGTGTGTGCTCTGTGTGTGTGCACATGTGTGCCTGTATGTGTGCACATGTGTGCCTGTATGTGTGTGCACATGTGTGCCTGTATGTGTGCGCACATGTGTGTGCTGTGTGTGTGCACATGTGTGCCTGTATGTGTGTGCACATGTGTGTGCTGTGTGTGTGGGGGCATGGATGTGTACATGGGTGTGTGCATGCATGCACAAGTATGTACCCGTATACCTGTGTCTATGTGGGTGTGCATGTGTGTATACCTATGTGTGAAAGAGCATGAATGTGTTTGTATATGTGCACATGCATATACCTGTATGTGTATGTGTGTGTTTTTATATATTTGCATGTATGTGTCTGTGGAGAGTTCCTTGGACTTACGGGGCAAAATGAAGTTTTCCTAGAATAAAAAAGTTTGGATGGTTCCAGCTGCAGGAGGTATGCAGGAAAGTGAGATGGTCTTTGAGGTCCCTAGCAGCGCAAGAAGGGACTGAAGACTCGAAGACTCCGGGTTTCCAAGCACAGCAGGAAAAGAGCAGAGTTCAGATGCTGGGAGAAAGGGCAATGCCTGCTCCTAAACCAGGGACTCTCAGAGACAGGGTGGGAAGTCCAGGAGAGGCGCTTGCAGCAGAAATCTAATTTGCTCTGAGTAAAACGAATGTCAAGCCCAGGTATCTGCGTATGAAGATTAATCATTTTATGAGTTTTTTTCCCCAAAAAAGTGTTGGTTAAAAAATATCTGAAAATTTTACTCCAGCCCTTAGTGTCAAATTCTAAAAAAACCTTTTAAAAATAAGAGTAAAAAATTAAAAAGCAAAAAAATCTGAAAATGGGCCTTCCAAAGAGGCTTTGAAGATATTCTACAGAATAATTGTAAACAGCTATTATAGCTTCAACTAAGATGTATCAACTTTAGTGCGAATGTCACTACGTGGAACTGTCTCGGATGTTTTTACAAAACAATATTTTGTTCCCCTAGTAAAATGATAAGAGCAAAAATAGTTGAAATTTATATTTTATTTCCTTTCTTTAATCCTGAAAGAAATTAAATCCTGAAAAATCTTAAATGTAATGCAGAGATTTCTATAATTTTTTTCCACCAAAGTATTTTATGAGAAATGTGTGTTATCTTTGCCAATTGGTAAAATAAAATAAAAACACAATATTGAAACAAATTGGCATTTATTTTATTGATATTGGGTTGTGTTTCTAAATGAGGGATAGTCTATATAAAAATTTAGGGTTCTTTAGAAACACAGATGTCCCTGGTCAAGAAAGAAGTAAAAACTAAATTGAGAAAAATAGTCTCAATTTTATGAGAATTAAAGGAACATATACAAATATTTCTCAGTAAAGTCAATACTACTTTTGTCTCTAGGGAGAATAATTCACTATGGCCCCATTCTCCACAGGCTCAAAAGAACACAAAATTGACAAATTCTCTGCTATCAGTGACACCCTGCTAGTTCAAAGGTTAGCAATTTAGTCAATGAGTCACTGATTTCATTTAACATGGTAGCAATTAAATAACTTGGTAATTTAGAGCGTGTGATGTTATTTATTTTTAAGTAACATTTTTATTGTAAAATAAATAGTGCTTTGAACCTTGTAATCAATTTTCAGGTGCATTGCTGACCTTTCTTTAGAAGAAGTTTCTAGAAGAGTTCTAGACAACCCATATGAATACTTGAGGATTGTTACATTTCTAAATTAGCAAACAGAATCTTGGAAAGTATGAGGACCTGGTACATTGCAGGTGCTTAATAAAGTTTTGATGAACCAGTGAATGAATATGAAAGGGCGTTTCTGAAGCTTATTTAAAATGGCATTGATTTACAGAATTTAGATTTACAAAATCGAAATTTACACACAATGGCCTAGACTTGCCGGTTGCTGAAAATTGAGCAATTCTTTTCCTGTCTTTCATGTCTTGATTCAACCACGGAACCAAGGACTCGAATGAGGCCCAGGGCTCTGTCCCAGCTCCAGCCATGGAGCCCAAGGACCAAAATGAGGCCCAGGACTCCGTTCCAGCTTCCAGGTTAACTCAGGCACCTCCGCATCCCTCACCTCCTGCCAGGGCTCAAGTCATTTGCCTTCTCTGAGTCTGTCTGTAAGACAGACTTCTATACCCATCTCACTGAGTGATATTTTAACATGAAATCTTTAACCTTCTCATTAAAGGCAGTATAAGTACAAAGACTAAGATAGAATTCCAAACTTGTATTCACTTCCTCGAATAGATGCAATCTAAACAATCATCTCTGAAACACAGCGTTTGGACCATGGGTGTTCAGCCTCTGCATTCTGCCTTCTCATGACCATAGAAGGAAACAAGGAGAAACCACGAGACAGTGTAATTTGAACACGTCAGTTGTGGCTCTAATTTTCACTTCCCTGGAATGGCCAAGGGCCCCTCTCTGCAGAACCTGGGCTTGGGAACCAGGAGATTCGCACGGCTCCCAGGATTCTGCACATCTGGAGCCTATCTTTTTGGCTGTTGGAGGCCTTTCAGGGCTTGATTTCAATGGTGGGGAAAATATTAAAACCCTCCGAGCTCAGAGATGCTTCATAGACGATGAAGTCTTTTCTTCCCTGTGGATTTTATATATATTTTTATGCCTGGTACAAAACAAAAATAATTCCAGCAACTCTCTCAGGACTGTTCAGTTATTACACGACTGGCCATGACTATTCAGGATATAATATTATTATTAGATACGTCTGTTTCCCCCATCCCCTGCTGCCTATTTTTTCTGTTTTAGCCTTACTGCAGAATTTTCATTTTCGTGGAGGAGAGAAGGGAGAGAAGAGGGGTTGGATTATTAGATGAAGTTTGGTGATCAGGACCCAAAGATACGGTTGTAATGGTTCCTGTGGGCTTCTTTGGAAGGCCCTTCCCGTGGAGGTCCTAGAGTGTTGTTAGGGAGCTTGTGGTTGGGTTTATTACAACAGTGAGTAAAAATATAGGCATTGAAGACAATGACTCCTAGATTTAAATCCTGGCTCCACAACGTGCTAGTTGTATAACTATGGGTAATTTATTTATTCTTGCTCATCCTGTTTCCTCATCTAGAAACTGAGAATATAATTCCTATTTTACAGAGTTCTTAATAGCTAGTGTATGTATAACACGTAGCACCACTATATCTATAGAACTCACTCAATAAGTAGCAACTGTTAGTACTATTACGACATGATTAATGCTTTTGGATTATTTTTACTTAATATTTTTATATGATGGTGTTTATGTGGCATTTTAATGTACTTTTCTCATTTGGTCCATGCAATCCCTGTGAGAAAGGCAAGACTGATGTGACTATCACCATGTGAAAGCTTCAGTAGTTGAAACTTATAGGGTTAACATAAAAATAATTAACTTAAAATGAGCTTCCTTAGTGAAAACAAAAAAGTAAAATAATCCATTAGAAAAATGGGAATAAGGTCAGGAAAACAATTAACAAAAGAAGTGCAAGCCACTGATAAAGATATGATAAAAAGCCAACCCGGATTAATCATCAAAAATTAAATTAAACTAATAGAGTACTGCTCTATTAAATTATTTTAAAAGGAAAGACTTAAAAGGAAATTATAGTGCTATATTAAGGATTTTCCAGGGTAATTTGGCAATATGAATATATAGTATTAAACATGGTTATGTCTTTCACACTAATGTAATGATTCTAGGTGTGCCTCAGAAGAAATTAACAAAGAGTGCACAAAGTTTATTTATGAGGATGTTTTCTACAGAATGTATATAAATAAATGCTATGAAAGAAAAATTTCTTAGTTACCCCAAATAAGACAATGATTTAATCATTTAGGGCATGTCAACTGTTTGAGATTCTATCTTACTACTGAAATGTATTAAAATTGTGTTTTCAGAGGATACTTAATGACATGGAAATGCAGGTTTCATATTTTCATATTCAGTAAAACATATGACAAGATAACAATATTACAGAAGTGCCAACTTTGTGTAAATATACACGTATGCACACATGCATGTAAACTTTCATGAATGAAGAAAAACACACCAAAATATTAACAGCATTGATCTTTTCATTTTCCTTATATCCATTAATAATTTCAAGTTAATAACAATGCACATGTGTTCATTTTTGTGGTCAGAGAACAAATCGTGAGAAAAGAGAGAAGGGAAAGGCTAAATAACCCAAGGGAAAGGCTCACACCCCTCATTGCTGACAGACTCAGGACAAGCAGTAACATTTTCTGATCTGTAGAGTGCTTCTGTATCTGTGTGCTAACAGCAGCATTGACCCAACTTTTAAACATACCTGTCTACGTATTACAATTGGGCAGAGCTACAGGTAACATCAGTGAGGAGGTGGCTTGTTTTTCTTCTTTCTTTCTTTCTTTCTTTCTTTCTTTCTTTCTTTCTTTCTTTCTTTCTTTCTTTCTTTCTTTCTTTCTTTCTTTCTTTCTTTCTTTCTTTCTTTCTTCTTTCTTTCTTTCTTTTTCTTTCTTTCTTTCTTTTTCTTTCTTTTTTTTTGAGATGGAGTCAGGCTCTGTTGCCCAGGCTGGGGTGCAGTGGCGTGATTTCAGCTCACTGCAACCTCTGCCTCCTGGGTTCAAGTGATTCTCCAACTTCAGCTTCCCGAGTAGCTGGGATTACAGGAGCATGCCACTGCAGCCAGCTAATTTTTGTATTTTTAGTAGAGACAGGGTTTCACCATGTTGGCCAGGCTGGTCTCGAACTCCTGACCTCAGGTGATCTGCCTGCCTCGATCTCCCAAAATGTTGGGATTACGGGCGTGAGCCGCCGCGCCCAGCCAGGAAGTGGGTTGTTTCACTACTTTCAGTTTCAACTTCTTCCAATAAGGTATGTTCAAGGTTACCTGTTACTGAACTGATGATTTTAAAAACTTCTTAAGCAAAAGTTTAGCCTGAAAAAAACACACTCCAGAAAGTCTTTTTCTTTCTGGAAACCTTGTTACTATGACTGTAAAACGCAATTGCCCTGTGCAGTCACCTAAAAATTGTGCTTCACAAAGCCTTTAGAAAGAATCATGGAACACCCTGTCCAGGTGAGAGGAGGAGCAAAAGGGGTGGCCCTCTCTGCCCCCCTTCCGGCCTTTTCATTCAAGCCACCTTGCTTTTATCTGTTTTGAAAATTGAACTCACTTGAAGAAGGGTTTTTTCTGGAGGCAAAAACAAAGTTAAGAACGATCGGATCAACTAATACTAGAAGTACCTTTCAGTTCTGGAATTCTATTTCACGCCCAGTTTCAAGTATAACTGCTGAGTAAATTCGTGGAGTGCAAATTTCTGCCAACCTTCTGAGCTTCTGTCTAGGTATTCAGGTAAGTTTCTGGCATTCCCCTCCTGGGTTATAGCTGCAAGCTTGCTGCACTGTGTAACAACTGATAGCTATGCTATGGAGAAACCCTTTGGTTGTTAAAGCACGATTTGTCAGAATTTATTTAGTGATTACAACTTAGGGAGTAGGGGACGGAGTGGATGAGAATGCATTTAGTGCTGAATATGTTTTTATTTGCTTGTTTTTCTCTTTAGTATTTTTTTTTTTTTTTTGAGACGGAGTCTGGCTCTGTTGCCCGGGCTGGAGTGCAGTGGCCGGATCTCAGCTCACTACAAGCTCCGCCTCCCGGGTTCCCGCCATTCTCCTGCCTCAGCCTCCCGAGTAGCTGGGACTACAGGCGCCCGCCACCTCGCCCGGCTAGTTTTTTGTATTTTTTTAGTAGAGACAGGGTTTCACCGTGTTAGCCAGGATGGTCTCGATCTCCTGACCTCGTAATCCGCCCGTCTCGGCCTCCCAAAGTGCTGGGATTACAGGCTTGAGCCACCGCGCCCGGCCTCTCTTTAGTATTTTTAAGTTCTATTTATGCTCTTGGCTGAGTGGACCTGGACAGCGCAGGAACTCACTAGAAAAGTGGAGGAAGCTGGGAGGCCGAGGCGGGCGGATCACGAGGTCAGGAGATAGAGACCATCCTGGCTCACACGGTGAAATCTCATCTCTACTAAAAATACAAAAAATTGGGGTGTGGTTGTGCGCACCTGTAGTCCCAGCTACTAGGGAGGCTGAGGCAGGAGAATTGCTGGGACCCGGGAGGTGGAGCCAAGATTGCGCCACTGCACTTGCGACAGAGTAAGACTCTGTCTCAAAAAAAAAAAAAAAAAAAAAAAAAAAAAAAAAAAAGAAAGAAAGAAAAGAAAAGAAAAGTGAAGGAAAACTGCCAGTCCCCTGATTAGTTTGCCTTTTAGAAGAGAGAAGGGGAATTAGCATATGCTATTTAGTCTTTTTACAACACTTCTGTTGACTCAACCTGATATTCTTCTGTAAAATCCATCTGGAATGTTTACAGAAGGAACATGCTTTTTATGAAGTTATTAATGAACTGGCAGATTGACGCCATTCCAGTAATAGGATTTATTACCAAGGGTGGTAGTATTTTTCTCACAGGGCTTTGCTGTCTGCAGGTTAAATATTCACAGGCATATTTGCTGATTATATGACAATAGTCTATAATTCCTTCCCATTACACAGTTTAAGCATCCTTCTCTCACACCAATATTTCCGAAGCGGTAAAGGATGCTGGCTACCAACTTTAGTCAGCCATTAGAGCTTAACCTGATGAAAACTGGTTTTCAGGTTGTGCATAATTAAATCGTCATATTTAAAACTCAAAAATACTTGTATTTTCTATGGGGAAAGGATATTATTTTAGTGACAAAAATGGAAAATTCCAAATTCTGAAGCTGAACGACACATATCATCCACAGACACGTCCTTGAAATAAACAAGGGTGGGGGCGGTTAATTTTTTGTTGTTGTTTATTTGTTTTGTTTTCTTCTGAGACAGAGTTTCACTCTTGTCGCCCAGGCTGGAGTGCAGTGGTGCATTCTTGACTCACTGCAACCTCCGTCAAAATTTCATGTCTGATGAATTCAAAGGAAATTCAACCTTTTTTCACAGAAAGGATAATTTTAATTTTTTTCTTTTGTCAACACTCTGAATAGTTCACCACACTATTGTAATTCAGGCTAGAAGAGTATAGCATGAATAGCAGGAAGCCATCATGACTAACAACGTAGCCCGAGCAAAAGCATATTAGGTTTCATTACCTCCTATGGAACCAAATATGGTAAGAGAAAGAAAGAGAGCCATTGCCTGGTAGAATCTACAAGGTAATTTTATTGGAAGTAAATACAACATGTATTTCTCACTCACAGACACACTTAGAACATGAACCTAAAACCCCAGGTGGCTGCAACCTCTGGGGCACAAGCCATAGCGTACCACAGACATAACCCGGACGGCAGGCAAGGTGTTCCCAGCAGCTCTCTGCCTGGAAGATGGTCTCTTCCTGCCCAAAGCTAAGACAGGCTCCATAAACCTTCCTTTCTTGGGATACTTGAAACTATACTCAACTAATGATGGAAAACAAAGAAGCCATTTTGTGGTGCACGTGATGAGAAAGTAACAATTTCTATGTTCGAGGAGTTTACAGGACAACTAGGAATAGAACTGGAACATAGAGAAAAAGCATCCTCACCGTGTTCACGGATTCACGGCTTAATAAGCACTGAGTGCAGCAGCAGTCAGATCAGAAAACTTTGCAGAAGCCAGAATTCAGAAATTCAAATGCCTGGGTGAGCAGGAGGTAAATAGAAAATAAAATCACAGCTGGGTGTTGTGCTAGTAAAAGTGGGAGCCAGCCTGGGACTCCAGGCCTGGAGAGAGACCAGAGCTGCTCTGACAATGTTGTCAACTGTTGTTCTGTGGAAATGCTAGTCTAGAGTCTCTGTTCTTTTAAGAGAAAAAAAACTTCATGTCGTGTAGAATATCCTACTATTTAAATGTTAACAAATAATTCACATTTTTAAGTTAAAGAATTGTATAGGACAAAATAACATGTGTCTTCAAGCAAATGTAGCCTGAGATGGTCTTGACCCCCAATTTCTGGAACCTGACTTTGTCTGAAACATAAAGACCT
Source organism: Macaca thibetana thibetana (assembly GCF_024542745.1). Classification (NCBI taxonomy): domain Eukaryota; kingdom Metazoa; phylum Chordata; class Mammalia; order Primates; family Cercopithecidae; genus Macaca; species Macaca thibetana. The sequence goes on from NC_065586.1 coordinate 3,534,450, forward strand.
AAGGACAGAAAAGCAATGAGAAAGTCTTAGCCCATTTGTGCTCCAATTAACAGAAGACCTGAGACTGAACAGTTCATAAAGAATAGAAATTCATTTCTCACAGTTCTGGTGGCTGGTAAGTCCAAGATCAAGGTCCTGGCATTTGGTGCCCTATGAGTCTGTCCTTCAGAGGGTAAAAATTCTATGACCTCTCATGGAAAAGGTGGAAGGTAAAAGGGGGAGAACTCCCTGGGTCAAGCCCTTTTATAAGTAGGCTAATCCCATTCTCAAGGGTGGGGCCTTCAGGACTCCATTACCTCTCAAAGGCCACATCTCCCGTACTGTTGCCTGGAGATTATGTTTTAACATGAATTTTAGAAGGGACATAAATATTCATAGCATATCAGAGAAGTCTCTGCAATGGCCATAAAGACCATGAAATGAGGAGGAATAATTCTAGAAAAAATGGCACAGAAAAGAACCAAAGGAAGACACAGAAATAGAATGAGGAAGGAGGAGGAACCAATGGAATTAAGATATAAGCATTTTCTGCAGCCACGCCTGAGCCTGAATCCCACCGGCATGGCAGTGTGAACCGTGTAGTACTATTAGGCTTACACAGCATAGTATTTAATTGTTAAATATGTGTAAATGCATAATAATTGTAAACAACTTATGGTCCATCACGTAATATGGGATTAGTAAATTCAAACAAATCCTTTCTGTTAATCTCATAAAACCATAAATTAACAGCAAAAGCAGCTTCTGATATTTTTAAAGAGAGGAATATGATCTAGGTAAGAAGCCAAGGAGCAATTGTAATCAAGATTTGTTGTCTGGAGGGGCTGATCAGATAAAACCATCCCTGGTGGGATTCCGAGTAAGTAAGTAGGGCAGGATCTGTTTGGTCGTCCCAAATGCTTCATGTTCAAGGCAGACATTGTAAAATTTAAGAACAATGGGGAAAGGTCCATGGATTTTCATATCCAAAGTCATTTTTCATAAATCACTGCTGTATGATCTTCAAGACAATCCCACGTGCTTAAGGAAAGGTTCTCTTTTGAAAAGAACATTCATATTTATACTTAATTTAATCAAGACATAGGAAGCTTTTATTTTAAACACACTATGAAGGTAGGCAATATGGGGATATAAAAATGCAAGTCTTTGGGAGTCTTAGAAAAATAGAAGGCTCAAATCCTGTTCTCAAGAAGTTTACAATCTAAGGTGAGAATTAAAACCAAAATTAAAGCTAAAACCCAGGGCAGCAGGTCTGCATCATCTTGTGAGACTGTGCACCTGAGAGGGATGAACATGGATTTTGCTGATGGACAGGCGGGACTTGAAGCCAGGGTGATGTGGCTAAGAGGAAACACAATGGTGGGTACGGATAAAGGGGTGATGGATCAGCATTGAGAGAGAAAAAGGCGAACAGTAGAGACAAGAGTGCCAACACTTACAAGAAGGGCAGCAGAAGACAGCACGATGGTTCGAAGGGAGTGGGATCAACGGGGGATTGTGTTTTAAGGGGACACACATCATCACAAGCATGTAAGCTATACGGATGATCCTATATTCTGGAAAGGCAGGAAATCATTGCTTTTTTTTTTTTTTTTTCTTCTAATTTTAAGTGCTGTGATACATGTGCAGTATGTGCAGGTTTGTTACACAGGTAAACGTGTGCCATGGTGGTTTGCCACACCTATCAACACATCACCTAGGTATTAAGCCCAGCATGCATTAGCCATTTTTCTCAATGCTCTCCCTTCCCCCACCCCACCGCCTGACAGGCCCCAGTGTGTGGTGTTCCCCTCCCTGTGTCCATGTGTTCTCATTTTTTCCAGCTCCCACTTATGAGTGAGAACATGCAGTATTTGGTTTTCTGTTCCTGTGTTAGTTTGCCGAGAATGATGGTTTCCAGCTCCATCCATGTCCCTGCAAAGGATATGATCTCATTCCTTTTTGTGGCTGCATAGTATTCCATGGTGTATATGTACCACATTTTCTTTATCCAGCCTAAGGGAATCTTTCTTGGAAGAAATCACCTGATTCAATGAGGAATGATGACATCCCCACCACAGCGAGTCCTGGCCTCTTCTCTCTTTATCAAAAGGCAAGGGTACAGGCTGGCAGGATAGTGCAGTCGGTCATGGAAAATTGAGGAAGTCCTTATGTGACTGCTTCTATTTTGTGAATAAAGGGTGCTCTGAGCTTCTGAGATGACAGGGGAAGTTTCACTATGTAGCTTTTGGGAAAGTTGATTCATGAAATATTTGATACGTGTGACAGTTCCCTGGGTATTTGGTCCATGGAAAGCCACAGGCTGGGTCAGATGTTCTTTTTCATCTGGAAACATCTGACCGAGCCTGTGGCCTTCCAGTGTCTTACTTATGAGACCATCACAGTGGCTATATCATCTCATCCTGAAAATTCTCCAACTCAGGTTTTGGAAGCTAAATTCAGGTCTTTTCCCAGAATGCTAAAAACTTTTCTTCACTGTTTAAAGAGGCTGACTAATGTTTTAATAAGTTTGGGCAGATTTGTTAATAAGGAAACCTGGATTTGCTGTTGAAAACATGGAAGTAGGTGGGATCAGAAGATGGGCTACTGCCCTCCCCACAGGCAGGTGAAGCTCACTTCCGATCTGTTCTTCTCCGTGAATGTGGAGAAGGTCGTCCTTCGAGGAACCTCTAACAGTCCTTGCCATTGGCATTAGTCATCTAGGATGTGCAGGAAGAAGCAGTAGTATTTTCTTTCTTAATTCCTATGAACCTACACAGATAATTAAAAAAAAAAAATTAAAGAGGGAATAGTTTTTTGTTGTTGTTGTTTTTGTTTTTGTTTTTTTTGTTTGTTTGTTTTTTGACAGAGTCTCTCTTGCCAGGCTGGAGTGCAGTGGCACAATCTTGGCCCACTGCAACCTCTGCCTCCCTGGTTCAAGTGATTCTCCTGCCTCAACCTCGAGAGTAGCTGGGATTACAGGCACCTGCCACCACGCCCAGCCAATTTTGATATTTTTAGTAGAGACGGAGTTTTGCCATGTTGGCCAGGATGGTCTCAATCTCTTGACCTCATGATCCACCTGCCTTGGTCTCCCAAAGTGTTGGGATTACAGGCATTAGCCACCATGCCCAGGCTGTTTTTTTTTTTTAAAGGAGTGGGCCGGGTGTGGTGGCTTACATATGTAATCCCGGCACTTTGGGAGGTCGAGGCGGGCAGATCACAAGGTCAGGAGATCGAGACCATCCCGGCTAACATGGTGAAACCCCATCTCTACTAAAAAATACAAAAAACTAGCTGGGCGTGGTGGCGGGTGTCTGTCATCCCAGCTACTTGGGAGGCCGAGGCAGGAGAATGGCGTGAACCCAGGAGGCAGAGCTTGCAGTGAGCCGAGATCGCGTCACAGCACTGCAGCCTGGGCAACAGAGTGAGACTCTGACTCAAAAAAAATAAAAAAGAAAGAAAGAAAAAGAGTGAACTTTGGAATGTCAGAGGCATATCCCACCTATATCACCTACTGAATGTGTGACCTTGAACATGTTAAATAGCCCTTTTGAGCCAAGCATATATATCTTCTTGCTGAAAGAACAAATTTATAAGCATTGATGCAGACTAAGCATTCACACACATGAATTTCCATCCTCTTTCTATCAATCAACTCATCTGTCAATGAAAAACTGATACATTAGTTTGGAGAAAAGCACTTTTTAAAATTTTAAAATATGGTTGAATATTTTTAAAATTTTATGATTTTACCATAAACATTTTTAATGCAACTAATTCATGAGTGAATTTAAATAATTAAATGCTATATTTTCTACTAAGGACATAAAATCCAAAGTGCAAGACTCTTTATTGAAATAACAGTACCTATCTCCAAAGAATATCATTGCTTATGGCTTCTTGCTTTCCCCTACATTTATATTAATGTATACATTTATATATGCTTCTTTTTATATATTATTTCTTTATACCAAAACGATCATTGTTCTTTTGAATTTAACAACGTATTTGGTTGAAGAACAAATTTTGAAGATTCAAACTACCTGAATTCAGGACTTGTGAAGCTACAGTAATCAACACAGTATGGTATTGGCATAAGGATCAAAAATGGATTTTTGTAACATAGTAGAAATTCTAGTATGGACCCATCACAAAGGGACCTTGACATTTCAACGTGGAAAGGAAAGTTTTTCACCAAACAGTGCTGAAGAACAGAAAAAACTCAATCATAGAGGAAGATGAGCTCAGACCTTACCTCTTACCACTGAGAAAACATAAGAGCTAAAACCCTAATGCTCCTGGGAGAAAACGTGAGAGAACTTTATAACATCAGCATAAGTAAATATTTTCTAGACAGGCACAAAAGCACCTACAGTAAATGGAAGAGAAATAACAAAAACAACAGCAGCACATAAAAAGATGTTCCACATTATTAGTTATCAAAGAAAACAGTGAAAAAACAATGAGTGAAAGCCTTCCTAAAGTTAAATAATACTGATAATATCAAGTAATGAATGATGAGTTTGTAGGACCTTTCACACATGAATGGTGAGAAGATAAAATGGTCCCACCACTTTAGAAAACCTGTGGTGTCTTAGGAAACTAAACACATGCCCATTCTATGGCCCAGTCATGTCGTTTCTAGGTATTTACCCAAGAGAAATGAAAACATATGTCCACAGAAATACTTGTGCAAGAAGGTGTATAGCATTCTTATTTGTAATAGCCCAATTTAAGAATTCAAATTTTTATCAACAGAAAAATGGATAAGCTATAATTGTACAGTAGAACACTTTTCAGAAATTTAAAAAAGTGAGTTGCTGACAAATGCAGAAACATGAATGAGTCACAAAAATGTGTTGATCTAAGAAGCTGAACACAAATGGAAACATTTAGTATGATTTCATGATGATATAAATTAATATAGTTGTTGCCAGTAAGGGTTGAGAATTTACTGGAATGAACCCCAGGGAGGAGTTTCTGGGGTGATAGAAATGCTCCCGTCTTGATTGGGTTGCTGGTTATGGGGGTATATATTTATTAAAGCACATAGACTTACACATTTAAGATCTGTACATTTCATTGTATATAAATCTTACTTCAACTTTAATATATCACATACATTTTTGCATGTCAAGGCAAACACGTCAACTGCATTTGTTAAATCACTTTTTAAAGCATGCTCTAGTATTAATAACCTGAAATTGGTTGAAAATCCATGACTGTTAGGATTCTTTCCACATCTGATTCTATGGGTTTGGCACTGCTTTTGATTTGATTCATTCAGGAAGTATGCTATCTTCTGATTTTTGTAACTGTGGAGTAGCATGTCTTGTAAAAATTTACCTCCATTCTTGGGTCAGTTTTCTTCTAAGCATCTGGCGAATGCTCACACAAGAAATATGTAAATTCACTTGGCTTAAATATCCCCTCATCTTATTGATATATTGGACTTGGCCTGAAGATGGTATTGGAAGACTAGTTCAACTGTACATTAGTGTTATATTTAGGGAAATGTGGTGGAAATCTGAGGTAAAGAATAGAAATACCTAAGGTTAGCAACCCAACTAAAAGCTTCTGGGGGAGTGTGGTTGCTGGCCTGCCTTCAGCACGGCTTTTTAAAGATGAAGGTTTGTTTGATTCCATGTGGTTTGGGTGAGGAGAGGAGCAAGAGACCAAGAGAAGATTAATAAAAGTGAGAATAAAATAGAAAATGCAAAGTCAGGGCCAGCTGCTTGCCAGTGTGAATGGAATTACAGTAATAACCTGGATGAGTTAGAAGTCAATGATAAAAGCACAATAAATTCCTGGGAAATTAGATTACTGAGAGAAGCAGTCAAAATTTAAAAGCTGGGTTTTTTTTTTTTCTTTCTCCAAGATGGCAGAATAGAGGCTTCTAGCATGTCTCAGCCACTTGGAAATAGAGAGGCAGTGCATTGAGATGAATTCTGAGAGCTTTAATTCAAGAAGGAAAATGAGAATCCAGTGGAGTTGTGAAGGACACCCCAGAACCTGTGGAGGAGAATGTGGTCAAACAGTCCCTGCAACAGCATCTGGCTGATCAAAGCAGATCTCTGGGTATTCAGAGCACCCTGTCCCCTGAAACAGCAGACTGAGCCACTCCACCTTTCCAAGGCAGAGATCCTGGTGCAGGTGGACCCTTTCCACTCCAGACCCAGGCAGATCTCCAGGTCTCTGGACCACTGACTCTCCAGGATTAGGCATTTGGATGCCCCAGATCTCCATGCAGAGAACTTGTAGCCAAGGATATTTCGAAGCTCCATGCCTAGACACACCTCTGGGCACGTGATGGTCACCCACTGAATTATCCTTCAGTGTTGGTGCTTACGCCTGCCATTAGGAAATCTGGAGGTGGACTCTTCTGGTCTGGCCTCACCCATCTTGGTCTCCAGCCCTGGAGTTAGTTCAGACCAGAATGCAGCCAACAAACCCATTGCCTAAGTCAAAAAAGAGCTTCTCCCAGTAAACAAGGATAAAGTATATGCCCAGCCATGTTGGCTCAAGTGATTCTTTCCTATAAACACCATCAAGTGGCTTATAGGCCAAAGAGCACAGTACAATATAAAATCTGCTGACAGAATTGCCTAAGGCTACAGGAGTAAAGTCAAAAGACCCTACCCCATGCTCTACAGTCACATCCCCTGAAGTAGGGGTAGGGGGAAAAGGAAAAGGGAAACTATATATATTTTAGAGAAAGAAAGATAAAGAAAAAATTCTACTTACATGAATATAATTACAAAACCCAACAGTGCCGGCATCTCTAGATAGAAGAAACCAGCACAAGAATTCTGGCAACATAAAAATCTAAATGTAGTTACACCACCAAAGGATCACACTAGCTCTTCAGCAGTTGTTAACCAACATGGAAACTAAGAAGTAATAGATAAAAAATTCTAGGCATGGATTTCAAGGAAGCTCAATGAGATCTAAGACAAGGTTGAAAATCAATGCAGAGAAACTTCTAAAGCCACTAAGGAAATGAAGGCAGAGATAAACATCTTAAAAAAAATCCATCAGAGATTCTAGAATTGAAAAACCCACTTAAAGAATTTAAAAACACGGCCGGGCGTGGTGGCTCACGCCTGTAATCCCAGCACTTTGGGAGGCCGAGGTAGGCGGATCACAAGGTCAGGAGATCCAGACCATGGTGAAACCCCGTCTCTACTAAAAATAGAAAAAATTAGCCGGGCGCAGGGGCGGGCTCCTGTAGTCCCAGCTACTCGGGAGGCTGAGGCAGGAGAATGGCGTGAACCCGGGAGGCGGAGCTTGCAGTGAGCCGAGATTGCGCCACTGCACTCCAGCCTGGGCGACAGAGCGAGACTCCGTCTCAAAAAAAAAAAAAAAAAAGAATTTAAAAACACAATTGACAGCTTTATCAATAGAATAGACCAAGTAAAAGAAAGAATTTCAGAACTTGAAGACTGGTCTTTTGAACTAACTTGGTCAGACAAAAATAAAGAAAGATGACTTTAAAAAGATGAACAAAGCCTTTGAAAACATGTGGGATTATGTTAAGCCACCAAATCTGCTTTTTATTGGCATTCCTGAGAAAGAAGGAGAAAATATAAACAACTGAAGAACATATTTAAGGAAATAATTCAAAAAACTTTCCATAATCTTGCTAAAGAGATAGACATCCAGATATGAGAAATACAGAGAACACCTGCAATATGTTATACAAAATGAACATCCACCAGAGCATATAGTCACTGGATTGTCCAAGATTAACATTAAAGGAAAAGTTGTTAAAGGCAGCTAGAAAAAAAGGTCAGATCATGTACAAAGGGAATCCTAATAGTCTAACAGAGGACTTCTCAGCAGAAACCTTACAAACCAGGAGAGATTGGAGGCCTATTGTCAGCATTCTTAAAGAAAATAAATTCCAACCAATAATTTTATATCCTGCCAAACTAAACTTCATAAGTGAAGAAGAAATAAAATATTTTCCAGAAAAGCAAGTGCTAAGGGAATTGATTACCACTAGACTAGCCTTCCAAGAGATCCTTAAGGGAGTTCTAAACATGGAAATGAAAGAACAATACCTGCTACCACAAAAATATACTTAAGTACAGAGCTTACCAACCTCATAAAGCAACCACACAATAGAAAGTACAAAGCAATCAGCTAACAACTTCACAATGGGATCAAAACCTCACATATCAACATTAATTTTGAATGTAAATGGTCCAGATGCCCAGTTTAAAAGGCACAGAGTGGTAAGTTAGATTAAAAAAAAAAAAAAAAAAAAAACTAAAACTAAAACCAAGATGCATCTATCTGCTTTCTTCGAGAGACCCACATCAGGTGTAATGACTCTGATAGGCTCAAAGTAAAGGGTTAGAGAAAAATCTACCACAAAAATGGAACACACACAAAATTATTATATCACACAAAACAGACTTTAAGCAAAACCATAGTTATAAAGGACAAAGAATGGCATTACATAATGATACATTGTTCAATTCAGTAAGAAGACTCAACTATCCTAAATATATATGCAACATTAGAGTACTAAGAGTATCCAACATTAGAGTACCCAGATTCATAAAACAAGTACTTCTGGATCTACAAAAAGACTTACACAGCCACACAGTAATAGTGAGGTACTTCAAAATTCCACTGACAGCATTAGATAGATTATTAAGACAAAAAACTAACAAACTAACAAAGGTATTCTGGACTCAAATTTGACACTTGACCAATTGTGCCTAATAGATATCTACAGAATATTCCACCCATCAAACACAGAATATACATTCTTCTCATCTGTACATGGAACATAATCCAAAATCGATCAAACCACAAGCTTGACTGCAAAGGAAGTCTCAATAAACTAAAAAAAAAAAAAAAAAAAAAAAAAAAAACAAAACAAAACAAAAAAACAGAAATCATATCAACCACACTCATGGATCACAGTGGAATAAAAATAGAAATCAGTACCAAGTAGATCTCTCAAAACTGTAATTACAGGGAAATTAAGCAACTTGCTCCTGAATGACTTCTGGGTAAACAATGAAATTAAGGTAGAAGTAAAAGGAATCATTGAAATAAATGAATACAGAGACATAGCATATTAAAAGCTATGGTATGCAGCAAAAACAGTATTAAGAGGAAAGTTTATAGTGCTAAACACATACCTTAAAAAGTTAGACACATCTCAAACTAATAATCTAACATCACATCTAGAGGAACTAGAAAAATGAGAACAAACTAACCCCAAAGCTAGCAAAAGAAATGAAATAACGAAAACCAGAGCAGAAATGAATGAAATTGAGACCCCAAAGCCATATAAAGAATCAATGAAACCAAAAATTGGTGTTTTTGCAAGGATAAACAAGGTTGATAGACGGCTAGCTAAATTAAAAAGAAAAAATGAGATTCAAATAAGCATGATCAGAAACAAGAAAGATGACATTACAATCAATCCTACAGAAATACAAAAGATCCTCAGAGACTATTATAGATCCCTTTATGCACAAAAACTAGAAAATCTAGAAGAAATGGATGAATTCCTGGAAACACATAATCTTCCAAGCTTGAATCAGGAAGAAATTGAAAACCTGAACAGACCAATATGGAGTTACAAAACTGAATCATTAATAAAAAAAAAAAAACTACCAACCAAAAAAAAAAAAAAAAAAAAAAAAAAGACCTGGACCACATGGACTCACAATTAAATTCTATTAGACATACAAAGAAGAGCTGGTACTAATTTTACTGAAATATTTCAAAAATAAGGAGGAGAGACTCCTGCCTACCTCCTTCTATAAAACAGCATCAACCTGATAACAAAACCTAGCAAAGACACAACAAAAAGAAAACTACAGGCCAATATCCCTAATGAATAAAGACACAAAAATACTCAACAAAATACTAGAAAACCAAATCCAACAGCACATCAAAAAGTTAATTCACCATAATCAAGTAAACTTCATTTCTGAGACGCAAGTTTTGCCTAATACATACAAATCAATAAGTGTGATTCACCACATAAACAGAATTAAAAACTAAAACCATATAATCATCTCAATAGACATGGAAAAAACTTTTGATAAACTTCAACATCCCTTCATTCTAAAAATACTAAACTAACTAGGCATTGAAGGAACAAACCTCAAAATAAGAGCTACCTATGACAAACCCACAGCCAACATCACACTGAATGGGCAAGAAATGGAAGCATTCCCCTTAAGAACTTGAATAAGACAAGGATACCCTTTCTCACCACTCCTATTTAACATAGTACTGGAAGTGCTAGCCAGAGCAATCAGGTAAGACAAAGAAATAAAGGGCATCCAAAAAGGAACATAAGTAAATCTGTCTTTGTGGACAACATGATTCTATACCTAAGAAACACTAAAGACTCCACCAAGACTTCTGCAACTGATAAATTATTTCAATAAAATTTAAGGTACAAAATCAATGTACAAAAATCAGTAGCATTTCTGTACACCAATGACATTCAACTGAAAGCCAAATCAAGAACACAATCTCATTTACAATAGCCACACACACACACACACACACCAAAAATCTAGGTGTGCATCTAACCAAGGAGGTAAATGTCTCTACAAGGGGAATTACAAAACACTGCAGAAATAAATCATAGGTGACACGAACAAATGGAAAAACATACCATGCTCATGGATGGGAAGAACTAATATGAAAATGGCCATACTACCCAAAGCAATGTACACATTCAATAGCATTCCTGTCAAACTACCAATGTCACTTTTTACAGAACTAGAAACAGCTATGCTAATCTTCACTTGGAACAACAACAACAAAAGAGCCCAAATAGCCAAAGCAATTCCAAGCAAAAAAAAAAAAAAAAAAAAAAAAAAAAAAAGTAAAGAAAAGGAAAAAGAAACAATATGAGAGTTTTTACATTACCTGACTTCAAACCATACTATAAGGCTACAGTAAACATAACAGCATGGTACTGGTACAAAAACAGACATGTAGACAAATCGAACAGAATGGAGAACCCAGAAATAAAGCTGTACACCTACAGCTATCTTATTTTTAATAAAGTTGACAAAAATAAGCAAAGGAGAAAGAACTTCCTGTTCAATAAATTGTGTTGAGATAGCTGGCTAGCTATATGGACCCCTACTTTTTACCATAGACAAAAATTAACTGAAGATGGATTAAAGATTTAAATGTAAGACGTCAAACTAAAAAAATTCTAGAAGAAAACAACATTCTGGATATTGCCTTTGGAAAATAATTTATGACTAAGTTCTCAATTCAGTTGCAACAAAAGCAAAAAATGACAAGTGGGATCTAATTAAACTAAACGTCTTCTGCACAGCAAAAGAAACTATCAAAAGAGTGAACAGGCAGCTTCCAGAATGGGATAAAATATTTACAAATTATTCATTCAACAAGGGTCTCATATCCATCATCTACATGGAACTTAAATAGTTGAACAAGCGAAAAACAAATAACCCTATTAAAAATGGGCCAAAGATATGAACAGACACTTCTCAAAAGAAGACATACAAGTGACCAACAAACATGAAAAAATGTCCATCATCATTAATCATCAGAGAAATGCAAATCAAACTACAATGAGACACCATCTCACACCAGTCAGAGTGACTGTTATTAAAAAGTCAAAAACCAACAGATATGGGCAAGGCTGTGGAGAAAAGGGAACAGCTGATACACTGTTGGGGGAAATGTAAAGTAGTTCAGCCACTGTGGAAAGCAGTTTAGAGATGTCTCACAAAACTTCGACTACCACTTGACCCAGCAATTCCATTATGGGGTATATATCCAAAAGAAAGTAAATCATTTTACCAGAAGACATCCACACTCACATGTTCATTGCAGCACTATTCACAATAGCAAAGCCATGAAATAAACCAAGGTGTCCATCAACAGTGGACTGGATAAAGAAAAATGTGGTACATATACACCGTGGAATACTACACAGCCATGAAAAAGAAGGAAATCATGTCCTTTGCAGCAACATGAATACAGCTGAAGTTCTTTATCCTAAGAGAATTAACACAGGAACAGAAATCCATATCCTTGTTCTCACTCGTAACTGGGAGCTAAACATTGGGTAGTCATGCACATAAAGACGGCAACAATAGAAACTGTGAGTTTCTAGAGGGAGTGAAAGGGAAGGGAGAAAGGGTTTTTTTTTTTTTAAAAAAAGAAGCTAACTATCACGTACTACACTCAATACCTGAGTGATGAGATCAGTTGTACCCCAAGCCTCAGCATCCTGCAATATATCCAGGTAATAAACCTGCACCTGTGCCCTACGAATCTAAAATAAAAGTTAAAATTATTTAAAAAATAAATAAATACACAAAATTTTAAAGCTACAGAAATCACAATTTTAGAATAAAGAATACTTATTTTTTATTAAATTCAATGTAATATTTATTTTATTTAAGGCTGTTATAAAAAAGTTTTAATAAGAGAAATATATATGCATAGATATATATATGTGTATACACATCATCTTCAAGCCATCCTAATGTTATACTCCAATCTTTGATTTTTCCAAGCATTTTCTCTTCCAGAGTGCTTAGTATTTTTGTTACCATGACAACATGTATTACGATTCCTTTTTTTTTTGACAGTGTTGCACTAAGGATTGGTTGAGAAAGTACAATAAAAACAGTCTTCCAGTTATTTCCTTTGATTATATATGTTCGTCTTCTTTTACACCTGAAGGAAATTTTAAAACCCATCACGGGTTAATCAAATTTGCAAAGAAATGATTTCTTGACGTGGAAATTTTATCCTGAAACGTGGACTGAGTGAAAGGATGAGAGGCATTAGCTTCCAGTGAGTTGAAAAGGAAAGGAAACTACCTCCTTTACGACAGAACTGTACCAGAAGGGAGCGGCGCTTTGCTTTCAGTGGAGCAGCAGAGCAGCATTTGGTACAAGTTGGGGGCATTTTTGAAAAATTCTATTATCTGTGTGGACAAGAAAGACACCAGTTGAATAGAACGAAAGGATTATCATATTCTTACATCTCAATATCTTCCTGTGAATTTGAGATGTGATTTAATCGAGGAGTGGCGAAGGGCATGTTATGAAACAGGAGACGGTTCCTTACAGGTTAATTTTGGAAAAAAAAAAAATTTCTCTGCCCAGTTCTGTCAACTTTCATAAGCACAGATAACGGACCAGAAGCCTGCAACTGTATTTCCCACATAGCTGATGAGCAGTTATGAAATCACAGCAGTTAAACCTGAACTCTTCAATGTGTCCTTTTATAAAGAAACCCTGGGAAACAATAAATAAAACATTAAGAGATATCGTAATTGCAAAAAATAGTATCACCAATAAACCTCCAATAGAAGTGCAGACATCATTTTCTCTGGACTTTTCTTCTGCTCTGAATTATGAAGATCATACAGCTCAAGAAATTAGGACCATTCCAAAACTGCCTCTGGTAAAGAGATTTGGGAGTAAAATATTAGGGATTATTATTCATAATATCGTGTCCATTTGTATTCTTTAGAAAAGAGGTCTGAGCATTTTACAAACTTGAAAATATGGTTTGTTTTATGATTTAAAAAAGAACTATCACAGTTTATAATTCATAATACATTTTTTAAAAATTCTGCTCTGTGTTAGTGAATTAAAATATACTCCAAGCTGTTTTGAAATGTAAAATGCCAAGTTACTGTGTAATATTATTAAATTCCAAAGATAGAAAAAAATAAGTAAGCATTTAACTCTCATTAACCTATAGAGCCTGTTTTTGATTTTTTATTCCCACAGTTGAATAAGTCAGATCTTCTGTCTTTTTTCTTTTCTTTTTCTTCTTCTTTTTTTGAAAGTTTTGCTCTTCTTGCCCAGGCTGGAGTGCAATGCCATGATCTCGGCTCACTGCAACCTCCGCCTTTTCAAGTGAGTCTCCTGCCTCAGCCTTCCAAATAGCTGGGATTACAGGGATGTGCCACCACGCCTGGCTAATTTTTGCATTTTTAGTAAAGATGGTGTTTCACTGTGTTGGTCAGGCCGGCCTCTAACTCCTGACCTCAGGTGATCCACCCGTCTCAGCCTCCCAAAATGCTGGGATTATAGATGTGAGCCACCGCGCCTGTCAGATCTTCTGTCTTGATAATACACATTATTACATAAAAATATTTTTATATTTCCCTAGATTTGTTTTTAATAGGAAACAAAATCATTAAACAGTAGCTATAGAAAAAAAAAAAAAAAAAAGAATGCCCTAGAGCTAGACTTAGGCACATCATGATTCTGAAATTGGACAAGCCCAAGCACTTTTCTTTGTGTTGTCTGCCTCAATTTGAATGCAGGACAAAGAAAGGATAGTTTTGGAAGAGAAGAAAAGTGATTCAGTCCTTGTGGTACCTGTGAAAGCGTCAACCTAAATAACAAGCAGAGGGAAGTTATCCAAAAGGAAATGATATTTATTCAGGAATATGCACGTCATAGTAAACTATGTGTGTATTCAGGGAAGTAATGGAAGATGAAAGTTTTTAAAGAAATAAATGAGTAGAATTGCATAATTGTTTTGGTATAAGCACACCTTAGCCCACCTTAGTCCACCTCTGCCCTACCATGTGTGGGTTCTGTCCATGGGTGACTTTCTCCTATGCAAAGCTTGGATTCTATGCAAGCAATACAAAGAGAAGGGCCAATGTGCTTCTCTGTCTATCTCCCTGAATAGCATCATCTTACACAAGCTGTGCAGGCAAACATCATCCTCCCAAGACCAGAATCTTTGCAGGCACCTTACTCTTCCAATTTTAGGACATATTAGGGCTTGGAGCGGTTTGGCAGAATGATGCCAGGGTTCCTCTGCTTTGGTGGACTCAGTGGCTATGTTCTGATCTCCAGGAAATTCCATTTGGATAAAAACCCAGTGGCACAGATTAATCTTAAATGCAAACTGTGAGAAGGTGTTCATGCCTTCTTTATGTTTCTCTGCAAAATATCCTTCAAATCTCCCAGCAGTTTCAAGCATTCTGCAGTATTTTTTTAATTTTTATTATTATTAGTATATTTTAAGTTCTAGGGTACAAGTGCACAACGTGCAGGTTTGTTACATATGTATACTTGTGCCATGTTGGTGTGCTGCACCCATTAACTCGTCATTTACATTAGATATATCTCCTGATGCTATCCCTCCCCCCTCCCCCCCCACAATAGGCTTCGATGTGTGATGTTCTCCTTCCTGTGTCCAAGTGATCTCATTGTTCAATTCCCACCTATGAGTAAGAACATGCAGTGTTTGGTTTTCTGTTCTTGCGATAGTTTGCTGAGAATGATGGTGTCCAACTGCATCCATGTCCCTACAAAGAACACGAACTCATCCTTTTTTATGGCTGCATAGTATTCCATGGTGTATATGTGCCACATTTTCTTAATCCAGTCTGTCACTGATGGACATTTGGGTTGATTCCAAGTCTTTGCTATTGTGAATAGTGCCGCAATAAACATACGTGTGCATGTGTCTTTATAGCAGCATGATTTATAATCCTTTGGGTATATACCCAGTAATGGGATGGCTGGGTCATATGGTGTTTCTGGTTCTAGATCCTTGAGGAATCGCCACACTGTCTTCCACAATGGTTGAACTAGTTTACAGTCCCACCAACAGTGTAAAAGTGTTCCTATTTCTCCACATCCTCTCCAGCACCTGTTGTTTCCTGATTTTTTTAATAATTGCCATTCTAACTGGTGTGAGATGGTATCTCATTGCGGTTTTGATTTCTGCAGTATTTTTTAAGCTTAACTCTTTGTAGTCCACTGGTCTTATTACAGACAGCATCTTTCTTCTGTGCTTCTGTACCATGTTGTAATTTGCCATGATATGGGCTCTAATCCTAGCCTAGGGTGTCACCAGCCAAAAAGAAGAATGTGTTTCACAAAGAATCTAAGAAATTTCAGATGACCCCCAAGTACAGCAAGTCCAAGTATCAAGATACACAGTTCAGGGGTAAGACAAACATCTTCTCTTTTTCTATAATTAAGTTTAATTTATATTCAGAGTCCCAGTTCCACTAATGGTAGAAACCACTACCAGCCCCAAATCATGACGTTGTTAAAGTTTCCTGTAACTTAGATGCAATGTGAGGGTAAGTATTTGGCTTTAACTTCCAATATAAGACAGATATAACACTATGTAGAAAATATCAGAAAAAAAATCTATTGTATTCTATTGGCATGTAGTCACTACACAAGGTGTTTTAAAACCAAATGAAGGTTGGGAATGAGAGGAGCTCTATAACAATTAACGAATTTCCATGCACACTGAACAATTTTAAAGCTATATATGGGAAATGATATGATGTATTAAACATATGATATGTAAAATATTTTAACCTGCCAGCTGAGTGGTTATTAACAAGAAATAGTAAACCTGACTAAAATAATTAGACTAGATCATTGCCGTAACATGGATTATTATTGCATCAACAAATTCATACTTTAGGTCAAATCATACAGCCTGAATAATAACAATGATGAATAAAGGAACAAACTATAATGATGCTGAGTAATGAAATGAAAAATCTACCAACATCATGGTGTAAATGTCTTTTAAACAAGTATTTGCTAATGGAATTGAACTAGGGAATACTAGGGGAAGTAAGTTGGACATGTCCAGCATCCTCAGGGAAGACAGAATAGAAGGACTGTGAATGAATGTGTAGGGTTTCCACCTGAAGGAGAAATAGACCCCTGGGCCCAAGGCTGAAGACTGTAACCTTGCAAAGCTTTCTGGGCCTGCAGACTGTTGAATGCTAAGTGTGGTGCTAGACACAGCAATACTGTCAACATACTTTCTATTGGTTCTGTGCTACCTAATTGTCCCCAAAGTCTTTTCTGTGGAAAACTGAGTTTGTGAGGGTCTTCTTGAAAAGAGGCTACGTGGTCAAATAAGTCTAGGATGCATGGCAGTGCTCTTAGCCCACATGGCACAGTGAGAGGGGCTCTGATATAAAATCCAGGTCAATATCCTTCAACTTGGTATTTAACAGATTTTTGGAGCATTCAGCCTGTTTTTTTTTTTTTTTTTTTTTTTTTTTTTTTTTTTTTTTTTTTCCAGTCACATTTAGCATCTTTTAGAACTGATATTCTGAGGAGCACCCTGGAAATGCTGATCTTGTTCTACATTTCAAGCTAATAGGCAATTTTCTTAGTAAGTTTATAGATTTTACCTTTAACTACTGTATAGTTTTATGTATAAAATTTTCAGCAGAATGAGAACCAGTGGTTAATAGCAACTTGAACACCCAAGGAAGCATTTATTTCTCAGGAGGACTATTCTGCTAGATCACTGACAACTCAAGTTCTTGATTATCCTAGATGCCATCCTGGTGTGGCTCTAAGGAACCAATCTGTCCTCACCCCTGTTGATATGCTTTCCAGGGTACTGCAGCTCTCTGACACACAAAGTAAACGTGTTACTGGGAGCTTCAGTTGCTTCTGCTCCCTAAGAAAGCTGAAATGCTTCATGAGAAAAGGAAATGTCCATGCCACTCCTTCCACATTCTGATGCTGTGGAATGCTGGGAGGACAGCTCTTCATGGAAAAGGGCACACCAAGCGTCTTTGAATATAGGGAAAGAAGCAACCTGGGACTGAGTATGGAGCGTAGATTAGACGGGTTTTATTTGCTCCATGTAACAACAGAGAGGAAATTGGAGAATCATAAAAGGAAGAAAGAAGGGAGCTTTGAAAGAGGGCACTGGCTGTGACCAGTGGAAGAGGGACTAAAAGGTTTTTTACAACAAGAATGTAAAATATTCTATTTTAATTTATTTACACTAGTGCATTGTAAATCTTCTTCCCAACTCTTCCACAAGAACTCCATCCACAAGCCTATGCATACTTCTCAGTGCTGTCCTAGTTGATGCCTGAGCCTGAATAAATAGAAGTGGAACCTACCCTCTGCTTTTGGGTCCCTGCATATAGAATCAGAGAAGTTGACTGAGACTGGATGGAGCTCAGGCCAGAAGTGACCAATTAAAATATACTTAACTTCATAAGGAGGTGGGCTGGAAAAAGCTCTACCCAAGCTGACCAAAGCTTCAAAGGGCCAGGTGGATCTCAAGAGGCAGCGTACCAATAAAAGTTCAACTTAGTGCTGATCATCAGAGAAGTGCAAGATAAAGCAAGTACTTTTGACTTATCAGAGTCAGGAAGAACATTTTAGTGATAGTATCAAGTATGGGTGTGAGTGAGGGGCAGAGAGGACAGAGCCCTATTCTACTTGGCTGCTGAAAGTGTACATTTGCAACTTTGTAAAAAGAATTGGGTAATGTGTATCAAAAATCTTAAACATAACTGTGTGTGTTAACTTGGGAATAGTAAATTAGCTACAGAACAGAGAATCACTTAAAATCTGTGGGCATTCTCACATTTTACAGAATTATTTATAAGAACAAAAATAGATATACTCTAAATATTTAATAAAGGAAATTGATTAAAATACTCATTTTGCAATAACAGAAAATTTCCCTTCTGTCCTTCCCTCTCCTCTCTTCTCCCCTTATCTCTCCACATGTACTGTGTATGAGAGTGCATGTATACACTCACACTCATGAACAGTATTCTATTTTGGAAAATATTAAACATATTCAAAAGTTTATTTTTAAAAGTTGGGATCACCCGACATTTTATGGAAGAATATTTAATTGTTAAGTAAAAAGGACAGGTTCTATTCCAGAGAGACCAGTAATACATTATAGCATGTAATTGTATCCACAGTATGAGATTATGGGAGATTTGCATATTCTTTATCTTTTTTCTGTATCTTCCAAATTTTCAAAAATTATCCTGCACTATTTTCCCACTTATCAATAAATCAAGTAAACACATCAGACTCAGGCACAAAAGAGAATTCAGAGTAGTATTGCTGATTTTATTCTTTAGATCATTAAAAAAACTTTTTAGATTTTTTTATCATTTTTAATTTTTAATTTTTGATTTTTTTTTAGAGATGGAGTCTCACTATGTTTCCCAGGCTGGTCTTGAGCTCCTGGGCTCAAGTGAGCCTCCCATCTTGACTTCCCAAAGTGCTGAGATTACAGGCATGAGTCACCATAATGGTCTTTTTTGTCATATTTAAATGCTCACTTTACGAAGAAACGGGATGTGAACCTTGAGAGGGAAGTGAAGTTTGACTTAATACAAGACTGACTGAACCTCAGGCTTTCACTTGATCAATCATATTTTGGGACAGTGTGCAGTTTCAAGAAACACAAATGCAAAGATAATCTAAGGGAAATGCACTGTGCACATATTTTCTATTCCAAATCTAATATGTTTTGACCTCACTAGCAGGCTGCATTTTAAAAAGGAGAAATACTTGTATATAAAGTAATCTTTATTTTTCATAATCAAAAGAACGTCTGTTTTATTTCAGACTATCCTAACCCACACTTATGGTCTACAGCTAACCAAGGAAACCCTGGAAACGGGAGGAGGAGGAGAAGAAAAGAAGAAACAGCTGCCTTGGGATTAAAGAGTAAAGAAAATAAAGGCAGACACCAAGGCAAAGACCTGTGCCTCCTCTTGCACAGTAAGCATTTCCTTCAGCAATCAACTAATGTTTAAATAAAATTATTTAAGGCAGTTGATCTCCATTTATTCAGTCTTCTCTCTAAAATGGTTTTTATTCTGGAATCTCATTAAGTCACATGAACAGCTGCACCAAGTTGTTATGGCAACAGGAATTTTAAAGGTAAATTAATTTTGCTACAAGGTGTTATTAAGACCAGGTAAGGGTGGCCTTGAATAATAATGGCTCCTCTCTGCTCTGCAGAGCATGACAGCTCCCATTGAGCTGCAAGAGCTGCAATGGAAGAGAAACATCCTTGATTTATTGTCTTCTCTTAACAATTCTTATAGGAAATGTGACCATAAATTGTGTTGGTTTTATTGCAAATTTGTGTATCCCACTTTTAATCCTCCATAAAATTATAGATTGAAGGAGTTCTTCAGCTCATCAGTCCATTGGTTTCTGATGAACTTATACAGGAGAAACTACCATTTAGACAGTTTCCCTTGTGAAATGACAATATATTCCTAGGGAGCTTTATGTTATGGAAAAATGTGACCTTTTGATTTTAGAGAAAGAAGGTGGAAAAAGTCTCAAACCTAAATTCACGTTACATCTAAGTGAGCACGCAGATGAAAAAAAATTCAGCAAGTGGCTTCTAAGTTGGGATCAGAGAGAGAGAAGCTCTGAGTTTCATCTGCACAAGTCCTATAAAACTGTTCCAAATTTTGGATTCCCTACGTTTGTATTTTCCAGTGTCTGTTTTTGTTAGTTTTGTTTTGTTTTTGTTTTTGTTTTGACTTTTGACACTAGTCCTAGAAAAGTCTTCCACGGTCAAGTAATTATGGGCTATCATTCATACCATAGGTCACAGAGCAATTTAGCAGGTGAGAAGCCCTGCCAAGTCCTGCTAAAAAGAACTCATCTTGATTGTTTTTAATCCAATATTTTACAGACACTTTTTGTCATGGAATGTTTTTTAAATATGTCCTTAGTTTTCAGTAAAATTTATTAACATCAGGCGGACCTACTTTGAGAAATACTCCTTAGATTAAAATCTTGAGGTCGAAATTACTGAGAGTTAAACATGGCTACTGTACTTGAAAAATCACTTCAAGTTGAGGAATATCTGTTTTCCTTTAACTAAATTCTAATGCTAATAGGACCATTACCTCTTCTGCTCCTTCTTTTAAATTTTGTATTATGTGTCAAACACTAACCTAACAGTTTTGCATGAGCTATTTGATAGAGTCTGACCACATCCTCTCTACTGGTGCAAAACACACATGTGTGCTTACATGTTCAGGGCACACATACATGAACATGCACATATATGCACCAACACATGCCCACATAAATATTCCAAGAAGAAAAAGTGGTGGAAAAAATGGCTACTCTGTTTATTTCTAAGCAGTGTGTTTCAGTATAAAGAAAAAACTCATCACTAACCCTGCAAGAGTTCTGTAAGATAGCAATCTGAAATGTCTGGGAGTGAAGCTGAAACAATAAAGAAGGCAGCAGAGCAAGTGAGGTGGTTGAGATGCAAGGGGAGGGATCAAAACATGGTGCCCTCTTTCTCTGGAAAAGACTGATGCAATCCACACAGGGCTTGGCACCTGGCTGGCAGGGGCAGATAAATGGTTTGTAAACTTTCATAGAGACATCACCAGCAGGAATCTAGCCAAAACCAAACAAACAAAAACAAAAAGACAAAAAACAGTAGTGTGACATTTTCCTTCCTTCACGGACATGTTGGTTCAGGATTTCTAATCCATTTTTCTTAAAATCTGTCCAGGTCATCTGTCCTTGTTAAAATGTACACTCAGCATATTAAACATCTGAAAGAAAAACTAATTTGAAAAACTGACTTGAACAAGCATTAGACCAGTAATAGAAAATTATTTCCCATGAGATTCCTTAAAGAACTAAAAGTAGATCGATCTACCATCTCACTCCTGTGTATCTACCCAGAAGAAAAGAAGTCATTATATGAAAAAGATACTTTCACAAATATGTTTACAGCACCACAACTCACAATTACAAAAATATGGAACCAGCCCAAATGCCCATCAATCAACGAGTGGATAAAGAAAATGTGATATATATTACTAAGCCATAAAAAGGAATGAAATAATGGCATTTGCAGCAACCTGGATGGAATTATAGATCATTATTCTAAGTGAAGTAACTCAGGAATGGAAAGTCAAACATCCTGTGTTCTCACTCATAAACGGGAGCTAAGCTATGAGGACACAAAGACATAAGAATAATACAAAGGACTTTGGGGACTTGGAGGAATGGGTGGGAGGGAGTGAGGGATAAAAGGCTATACATTGGGTACAGTGGACACTGCTCAGGTGATGGGTGAACTGAAATCTCAGAAATCACCACTAAAGAACTTATTCATGTGACCAAGCACCACCTGTTTCCCAAAAACCTATTGAAAAAAAAGTTATTTCCCATGAATATCTGTGCACATTTAAAACATATGCATAAGATTATATTAATATTCCTTACACCCACACCTTTTGAGACCACTAGAAAGATTTAGGAAAAAAAAATGGAAATTCAGACAAAAGTGGTTTTTCAAGCTGAGTCCTCAAAGTAACAAGGAGTAGCATCCTCTGATCACTTAGCAATAAGTTCCTGTAGCTCCTTTTTGCACCAGGTAGTCAAATAGGGACAATTGGTGCTGCCAGGGACCAGGCTACATTTTGGGTGCTGACAGGAGCAGCATCAGTAGGTGCAAGTGAAGAAGCTTATTGGGTTCGTGTGACGCAGCCCATGAAAGCGATGAAGCAAGAGGACCCCCTGGTCAGGACAGGGCATCACATTGGGAAGAGCAGCCAGTGCAGGGTCAGGCTGGTGAACAGAGGGGATGAGCCAAATACAGGCAAAGCAGAAGCAAATACAGGCAGGTGCAAACCCAAGCACTGTACTCGGCCTCTTCAATATGGATTGCAAAACAACAGTATTAACTGAGGCCTGCTATAGACAAGATACTCTGCTAGGGGAAGGGGATACGTAGAGGCAACGAGACAAAACGCCTGACTTACAGAGAGGGTACAGACTAACTGATGTGCTGCATAACGATCACTCATCAGTGAAGGACTGCATATTCTATGGTGGTCCCATAAGATTCTAATACCATATTTTTACTGCATCTTTTACATGTTTAGATATGTTTAGATACACCAATACTATTGTGTTCCAATTGCCTACAGTATCCAACACAGTCATATGCCTTCCAGGTTTGTAGTCTAGGGGCACAGGCTACATCATACAGCCTAGGCATGTAGTAGGCTATGCCATTTGATGTGTGCAAGGACACTCTGTGATGTTCACACAACAACACAATCACCTAACAGCACATTTCCCAGAACGTGTCCCCAACATTAAGCAATGCGTGAATGTAGCTGCAAAGGGTAATTTAACAACATAAAGCAGTGGGTGGCAGTCAAGAGTTCTAAGAAGTCCGAGGTGAAAGTGCTCTGTGAATAGATTGCTGGTCTCCTATTTTGCTTTTTGAGCCCATCTGTGCTGTGTTTTTGGAAAAATGTTGTCAGTCCTAACTCCAACACACTCAGTGCATTTGGAGCAATTCACTTCTGGTGAAGAGAGAAAATATCATATTCTGTAGGTGAGTTTTTTTTTTCTCCATTCTCTGGTTATTCATTATCCAACAAAATGAAGTTTTAGAATTTAAGTTAATGACCATTTATTGTGGACCTAGCTTACAGAGTAAAGGGACAGATGAGTAAAAGAACCTTTGCCCTCAAGAGTTATGAAGCCTGAAGCACAACAGAAGTACAAAAAGGGACTGCCAGAGAGCTCAGATGAAACGAGACGCATAATGAATGAGCCTTCGGTGGGGTACACAGGGGATTCCGTGGGAGGGCACGGGAAGCTCTTAATGGAGAAGTCGGCCTTCAGATGATCCTTCAAGGTGGATGGTCACCAGGAGAAGAGATCCCCAAGGATGAGCAATGCCAGTACCTGAGGCCAGATAGCCCAGAAGGGCTGGTGCTAGGGGAAGCAGCACTCACTCTGTTTGTTGGAGCCTGGGAGCTCTTGTACAGAAGCAATGGCTGCACCACATTGCAGGAAACCTCTAAAGCCACACAGGATTCATCTGCTTTTCAAAAGGCAAAAAAGGACCGGTGGGAAGTTTTTGAGCCAGAAAGAGACAACATCAGTTGTATCTAAAGCAAAATATTTTTAACATGGTGCAAGGTTTCTAGATAAATCAGGGAACTGGATAATGAGTCAGAAAGAGTGGCAGGAGGATGTCAGCATCGCAGAGGTGAGAGGTGCCCTGACCTAAGTGGAGAGAGAGGAACCGACTTTTCTATCTGTTTGTTTCATTCGTAAAAGAAACTCCTTGCTAATATCACATCCTGCACTCAAATTTTTTTTTCATTAAATCACTGCTCGGGTTAGACATTATATGGCATGTAATGAGAATGGTAAAATGCTTTGTTCTTATTATTGTAATTTCAGTAACAAATATGGAATGAAACGACAAAATGGCCTACACAATAAAAAATAATTGTTAACCCATTTTACTAGCTCTGTGGCCAAATTATATTTTTGTAAATTACAGTTCCAGTGGCGGCAAATGTGCTCGCAAGTTCCTTGTTAACAAGGTCACCAGTAGAATTTGAATATTTTCCACAGCTGTTGCTCTCACACCTAAAGAGGGAAACAGCTCCAGCTATGTAGGGCAAGTGAACGAGAATGCTAATGAGTCTAACAGATTGGTTCAAAATAGAAGCATAAACCTTCAATTCATGAGGACACGACAGTTACGAAACCAAAGCCGAGGAGTTGGTCTGTGTTGAGGAATTCAACACTGCAACATCGTTCAAATGTTTGACATAGTTCTTGACCCAGGCTTGGCAAAATTTGTCCACTATAAATAGAGGAATGAGGGAAAAGGTTATGAGAGACCATATAACTCTATAAACATGAATTTCACTTCTAGAAGAATCCATAAAGAATACATTGAAAACATGCTTCGTGAATGCTCTTTCACTGACTTACTGTATAAAGCGTATTAGCAGTAGTATCATGTTCTATATGGCAGAGCTAAAATTGCAAATTCACGATGATACAAGTGATATTAGGTCATTAAGACAATAGAAATTAATTTGATGAGAATCAATTGCTTGATTTATGAAATCAATTGGTTTACTATTTTGTTTGCTTAAGAGGAGATGAAATAAACTCCAATCACACTCCTAAACGATAAATCTTTATTGTTGCTACACTTTTCCATTCTATCTGCATTGAGAAACTAGTTTTTGGAACTCACTGTAAGAGCCATAGAATGGGAACAGGCTGAATCACTGAGTAAGAGGGAAAAAGGTTTTGCACAAGGAAGACGTGCAAGTGGAAGATCTGACGTGGTTTGAAAAGCCATGGGGCTTTGACTCACATACTGAGGCATGGAGGAAATGCCACTAAATTCCTACCAAAGCACACTCTGAACGTCGACATTATACTAAAGCAAATAACAAACAGGGGGCAAGAACTGCAGGCACCGCCAATTGCATTAAAGTCTGACAAATTCCGGCTCCCAAAGAATTCCTTGGGAAATCCATTGAGATGAGGATTCTCAGACCAATTCCCTAGCATTCAGGGGAAAAGAAACGTTTTTTAAAAATCCCCAAATTAAAAGCCAATGCCTTTAAATGCTCCAGGCATTGATTTGAGATGTTACACTTTCTGAAGCCAGACTTGGTACTTTTTGGTATATTGGGCACAGAGTCTCACTGGTACTAAGCTTATTTGATGCTTCGGTGTGTTGGGCACAGAGCTTGCCCTGGTATGTAGCTTATTTGTAAGTTTCTATAAATTGTTGCAAGTCAGCTGTAGGAAAAGCAGGCATCTTGAGAAGTCCTGGTAATTATTCCAGAGTTCTAGGCTTCCATTAAAAAATAAAAAAAATAAAAACTTAGCCCTGAGTCTTGTGAAAAAGACAAATGGAGATTATCATTTAGCTACCTAAGGAGAGAATAAAGAAAACAAATTATTATCCTAAAATACTAGTGATGATTTACCTAATTAATCTTTGACAGCTTGAAATGTGTCCTCAGCAATGGTAATGTGATAGTGTGTGCTCAAGGAACACTAGATTAATGAAGCACAGATATAAAAATTGCATCTGTTAGATTATGTAATTCTCTCTGAGTAATTTTAATTACTGGGTATTTCAGGACCTTCCAAATCTTAGAACAAAAATGTCTTATTTTACTTTTAAGAAAACTTACTTTGAGTTTTCCATCATGTTAAGTATTTTACTCATCGAGACCTTTTTTAAATTGTACGACTTTTTTTTTCCTTCTCTGATTTTGGCAGCATGGGGGAAGGAAGGTAAATGAACACAGATAAATTATCTAACAATTTGTTTTCATTTAACATCCAACAAGGGAGAGATTTGTTTCCTCTCCAGATTTTAAGAGATTTAAATAGGGTCGTTTATGTTCAGCTCAGTTAAGCTACTGATGATCATTCTGTTCTCTTGGCAGTAAAGTGTCCTCAGCCTATTATTTCTTTAGAACAATAAAATAGCCCGGGCTGCCCAAGCCATCATCCTACAATGGGTGGAACCATGCATAGATTATTAGCATACGCCCACGCTTCTGCCTCTGTTAGATCATGGCAAGGAGGCCTGACAGCATAGGCCTGCTTCTTGATAGAACAAAATAAAGAAGGCTAGCTCGTTCACGACAAGATCATTTATTAAGAACATATTCAATACTCAACAATTGCAAGTCTTGGGACATTTATAAAATAAAATAGACTTACACTCTTTAAAGTCATCCCAGGAGAATTCTTCCGTTGAAGGCTAAGGTGTTCCTCAAGCCCCTCGCTCGTGGAGAAGAGAGAGTAAAGTCATAACTGAGATGAGAACGTCGGTCCGTGGCATTGTGAAATGGATGTGCGTGTTAGTATGAAGGGCATCACTTAGTTCATTTCCATCTGGCCAGTGTTTATTCTGTGCTTTTTGTATAAGGCAAGAGGGCAAAGAGGTATGCCCAGTCCTCTAGGAATCCCTAGACAGTTAAAAATTTTTGTCAAAACAGAGGAGAATTCTTCTTCCAGCAATGTCCAACTGGCTGGCTTCTGACTCACCTTCCAACTCAAAACAATGAAACATACTATGTGTTAAATGTATCAACAGATACACACACACAATTAAAATCTGTTTGAAACTACAGCGCTCCCAAAGTACAAACCTCAGATTCCATAATTAAGAAAACTGAACACCAGTTAAAATTTCCGTTTCAGATAAGCAATAGGTAATGTTTAGTATATATATGTTCCAAATATCGCATGGGACACGTGTCAAGAGTGATTAGTTACTGATGGACATTTGGGTCCATCAGTGACAGACTGGATTAAGAAAATGTGGCACATATACACCATGGAATACTATGCAGCTATAAAAAAGGATGAGTTTGTGTCCTTTGTAGGGACATGGATGCAGCTGGAAACCATCATTCTTAGCAAACTATCACAGGAACAGAAAACCAAACACCGCATGTTCTCACTCATAGATGGGAACTGAACAATGAGATCACTTGGACTCGGGAAGGGGAACATCACACACCGGGGCCTATCATGGGGAGGGGGTAGGGGGAAGGGATTGCATTGGGAGTTATACC
Organism: Macaca thibetana thibetana; assembly: GCF_024542745.1. Taxonomy (NCBI): domain Eukaryota; kingdom Metazoa; phylum Chordata; class Mammalia; order Primates; family Cercopithecidae; genus Macaca; species Macaca thibetana. Next base: position 3,561,634 of record NC_065586.1, read on the forward strand.
TGATGTAAATGACGAGTTGATGGGTGCTGACGAGTTGATGGGTGCAGCACAGCAACATGGCACAAGTATACATATGTAACAAACCTGCACGTTATGCACATGTACCCTAGAACTTAAAGTATAATAATAATAAAAAATAAATTAAAAAAAAGAGTGATTAGCTATCTCCCTGATGTTTCAATGTGACTTAGTGGCACACATTTGCCTACAGCAAAGCAGGAAGAACCTGAGGGGCTACCTTTCAGGACATCCTGACAGACAGGGCTTATTTTCCCTGCAAGGCACCTGTTGATTCTAAGCACAGCAGCTTAGAACCAGAGAGGCCAAGTGAGATTGCAAAACACCTGTGGAACTCAAGGGACACAATTTGACTGTGCCAGCCCACCAAGGAATACGGCCTTTATTCAACACTCCTTTGGCTAAGGTGTTAGGAATAAGGAGTGCTGTGAGTTTCACTGCATCCTCAAAAGGTGATTTAAGTCCTAATCCCTGTAGCCTGTGAATGTGACCTTCTTCGCTGATAGGGTCTTTGCAGACGATCAAGTTAAGATGATCAGAATGGGGCCTTCTCCAATACTATGGTGTCTTTATAAAATGCGCAGATTTGGACACAGACAAGCACATGGGGAGAGCACCACATAAAGATGAAGCCAGGGATGCGGTGAGGCTTCCAGACATCAAAGAGTGTCAGCAAAACCCCAGAAGCCAGGAGAAATGCCTGGAGTAGATTCTCCCTCACAGCTTCAGAAGAAATCAGCCCTGCCAATGAGATAGAATATATTTCTGCTGTTCTAAGCCACCCAGTTTTGGTAACTTTGTCATGGCAGCCTTGGGAAACTAAAACAAAGGTCAACTGGAGGCTGCGCTGCCCTAGGAGGGTTGAGGTCCAGCTCACTCCATGGCTGCAAATCCTGTCTAAATCATCTCCATTTGCTAAGTGCTCCCAAACATCCAGCTTGTCAGAAACCAAAAATAAGCCATCCTAGGAGGAGTACAGTAACATTCAAGGCCTCAGGATATTGCTACATACACATGTTCAGCACCATATCAAAGCAACCAGGCGCAGAATAAAACAAAACGGAAACTACAACAACAAAAGAAAGACGTTATGAAAAGAAGCTCAAAATAATGAATCCTCAGGAAAATAAACACACTGAAATCATCATATTATCCCTTCACATCCTTACCAAAATGTCTTTAATTTAAAACCCTGAAGATGGCAGGTGTTGGCTAGAATGTGAAGCAGCTAGGGCTCTGCCTCTCAGACTGTAAACTGGTGCGAGTATTCTGGAAAAGCGTTCAGCGTTATCTACTAAGTTTTAACATACTCACTTCCTGTGCCCCAGCAACTGCATGCCTCGGCTTATCCTCCATACAAATGGGCACGTATGTGCACCAAAAGACACAAACACAGATATTCATAGCAAGATTGTTCATGATGGCTCCCAAATAGAAACAACTCAAATGCCCAAAAAGAGTAGTCAAATAGAATTCCATACACCAATGAAAAGGAACATGCTCAAGATGCATCCAGCAACATGAGTGAAGCTTTCTAGCATGGCATTCAGCAAAAGAGCCAGAAAGAAAGCTTTACATATTAGGTGATTCTATTTACATAAAGTCTGAGATGATAAAAACTAACTAGGGCATTAGAGACCTGGAACAGAGCTCACCTTTTGGAAGCAAGGTGGACAGAATGCCAAGAAAGGAGTACTTCTCTTGCGTGGGTGGGTTTTATTTCTTGACCATAAAGGTAGCTATACCATTGTGCTTATTTGGTGATAGTTTGTCAAGCTATACACTAAGGACTTGAGTAATTTTTATATGTTTTTACGGTTACAATTTTGAAAAGTATTTATTTTTCATTTTCGGCTTCCATAGGTTTCAGAGGAACAGGTGATATTTGGTTACACGAATAAGTCCTTTGGTGGTGATTTGTGAGATTTTGGTGCACCCATGTCCCAAGCTGCACCCAATTTGTAGTCTTTTGTATCTCACCCACTCACCCCCTTCCCACCCCTTCCCCTGAGTCCCCAAAGTCCACAGTGTCTTTTTTTTTTTTTTTTTTTTTGAGATGGAGTCTCGCTCTATTGCCAAGCTGGAGTGCAGTGGCACAATCCACCTCCCAGGTCCAAGTGATTCTCCTGCCTCAGCTTCCCAAGTAGCTGGGACTTAGGCATGTGCCATCACGCCCAGCTAATTTTTTGTATTTTTAGTAGAGACAGGGTTTCGCCACGTTGCCCAGGATGGTCTCGAGCTTTTGATCTCAAGATCTGCCCACTTTGGTCTTCCATAGTGCTGGGATTACAGGCATGAGCCATTGCGCCCGGCCCATTGTGTCATTTTTATGCCTTTGCATTCTCGTAGCTCAGGTCCCACTCATGAGCGTCTCAGCCTCCGACTGACTGGATGAGACAAATGTATACATTAGGGAATGCAATCTATTGCACTCAGAGTCCACTGATTGAAGTTTTAATCTCATCCCAAAACACCCTCCAAGTTGATGCATAAAATTAACCATTGCAACAAACAATGGATTAAAAAATAATGTTACGGGATGGTGGGCATTGTGAAGCACTGAGTTTTATGGAATTTGAGATGTACTTCAGCAATAGTACTTCCAAACTGGATAAACCACAGGGATACCAAGCTTTAATGCAGCAAGTCAAAATGTACTGGACTATTTTACCAGAAGCTAACACCTTTCTAGAGGTGACAAATATTATCGGATTCTTGTTTACCATTTCAGAGCTACTTTATCTACACAAGAAGGCAATTATTTTCTCCTTTCTTGCACAATGGTAGTATACTATATTTGCTATTTTGCATAATGCTTCTTTCTTAACAGTATAAAATAAGAGATAATTTTATATTTTGACCAAAATATAAATAGTTTAAACATTCTTTATAACTACATAGTATTTGTAATTTTCATAATTTCTTTAAATACCAACCTAGTCATAAACATTTAGATTATTCCCAGTCTTTTGCTATCACCAAGAATGTTGCAATAAATAATCTTCTAGATAATTTATTTCAAATGTGTATGAATTACATCTATTGGGTAAATTCTTAAAAGTAAAAATACTAGGTAAAATGATACAATATTTGTGACTTTTATGCTATTATGAAATTTTCTTTCTAAAGGTGCATCTATTTGCACTCTATTGGTGATGTAAGAGAGTTTCTATTTCCTCTATGTGTATTAAACTGTTTGTTCTTTACCTATATGGTTAATAGAATATACTTCCATGAGTTTTAATTTGCATTTCTATTATTATAAATGAACTTGAGTATGTTTTCTGTTGCATAAGATCTGTTTGGATTTCCTGTCTTTAAACAATCTGATCATAAAATGTGCCCTTTTATCTATTGAGTTGTTGGCATTTCTAATTGATTTTCAGGAACTCTTTATATATTCATGAAAAGAGTCCTTTGTAAAATGAGTTAAAAGTGTTTTTTCTAGTTTATCATTTGTGTTTTGACTATGGCTGTTTTAAGCATGCAAATAGCTTTTGTTTTATGTAGCACAACTCAATCATCCTTATTTTTCATAACTCAAATTTTATATTCCATTGAAAAAGACTTCCTCATTCCAAGATTACTTTAAAAGTATCTTCAGGTAGTTTCTTCTTATAGATTTATTTATGTTTTGCATCTATATCTTGGATTCATCTGAAACTTATTCTACTCTAAGGCATGAGGTAGGAATTCACATTTATCTGTGAAGGACATTCAACAATCTCATGAAACAATTCATGAGAGTATTTACCTTTTTTACAATTGTTAAGTAATTATCATTTGAAAAAATATACAATTTCTAAATACAACTATAAACTTTGTAGCACTTTGAAATGTACTGGTAGAGAGGTAAACATGCGTGTGAGCTATTCGACATTACGTATTAATTTATGGCCTCCTTTTTAACTCAATGCATCCGCTCATCCCCATATACATTCTCTTAAGGCCTCTGTGGATGTGGATGCCACAAATTAGCAATCACTGCCACAGCCTCTCTGCGTCACATGGTGCATGATGTTAACTCTTCTCCTGTTTTCCTGTCCTCTAACTTTTCCTCAGTATCTGGTCATCAGTGAGTATGACTCATCTTGACATAAAAGGCAACCATCACTGTTATTTTATCGTACTTTTAAAGTAAGAAGGGGAAAAGGTATTTGAAACCAGATTATCAAAGAACAGCAGAGACCCAGCATCATCATCAAACCTTCAGGAAGGAACTCAATTATATCCCATTAAAAAACTCAAAGCTCTCTTGAGATTGGGGCATATTAACACAACTCAAAGTTCGTTCAAGGTGTATTTCTAACTATTTTATTACATATAATCTAATTTTGTCTTTAAAAATATGTGTTTGGTGGCTCAGGAAGGGCACCTGGGAAACCATGGAAGTGACATTGTGGGGAGGGAAACAGAGTTCCACCTGGGAATTGCATTCCTGAGATGTCCTTTAGTCACATAGATGGAGATGTCAAGAAGAGATGATTTAAGGCAACAGGGCTGGATAAATTCACTTGGAAAAAAACCAAGCTGGGAAAGATAGGTGGTCCCAAGACCAAACTCCGGGGCTGGGTGGAGTAGAAGCCTGCAAGAGAGGCTGTGCGAGGTCAGATCCCACCATCGAGGAACAGAAGGGGACACCGAGGGCTCAAGTAGGAGGCCGTGAGAGAGGGGCCACTGGTGCTGATTGCTGGCTGCAGCCAGAGAGCAGGATGCGGATGGAGAATGCTCAGGTGAAGGTCTCAGTGATGGTGAGCATGCAGGCCAGATGCTGCTGGAAAGGGGTGTGAAGTTGACGGGGAGACACAGCAAGATTAGCCCATCATTCCAAAATGATTGCGTGATGGTTGGGGAGAGAAGGTGGGCTGGACAGGAGGGAGCTTCAAGGTAGGTCGTTTTGTTTGCAAGATCTTACAGATCATAAAGGCAACAGGAAATGAAGACAGGGCTGCTGGGCAGTGGGAATCATCCAGGTGGGATCTTTGAGTATGACTTTACATGAAAGCCTGGATGACTTTGTCCTCCCATGACCAGCTGTCTGGTCTAAAGAGAGGGAACGTGGTTGGGTTTAACCAGAAATAGAGCTTTTACAGGTGAGGGGCCAGTCTTTAGTGAGAGGGAGATGTTCTTAAGTGTGGGAGATATTATAATGCATCTCAGAGAAGCTGGGGGTTTTGAAGGACAAAGGAAGAGAAGAGATTTAGAAATGTAGACTCATGCTCGTTCTCTCTCTCTCTCTGTATCTCTCTCTCTCTCTGTCTCTCTCTGTATCTCTCTCTCTCTCTCTCTCTCTGTCTCTCTCTGTCTCTTTTGTAAAGGGGAACAAATCCAAATAAGCTTATGGTCTTATTCTACAAGATTCAAAAGAGTGGCTGACCCAGATGTCCCTTAAGCTTCTATAGTCCACCATACTCACAGCTTTATTCCTACCCTGTTATGACAGTCTCTCAACCGTGAGTTATACCAAGAGATACTTTATCACTAGATGAAGATGAAATGCCAAATTCTGTAACCCACTGACAGTAAAATTTTCAATCCAGCAGTTTTGTAGACTGTACTCTAAGTACATTCTAATTTGGGAAATAGAATAAGATCATCTTACATAAATTTCCCATCCATTCAGTACACCGTTTTCTATGTTTGAACTGTGATATACTATTAAAATAAGGAAGGCACTGTGTGGGCGTTGGTGGGAGTACCTTCTGAGATGTTGGTATATGAGGTAACTGATCTACCTGATAACCTGCATGCTTTATAAATGAGCTGTTGAACTCTCTGCTAAATTTCAGTCTTATATCATGATCCAAAGATTCAATTGTGCATTTATTAAAGCGACAGCAGACAGTGTGATGCACTAGAGCTAGGGATCTACTCACTGAAGGGAGCACAAGAAAAAAAGGAAAAGCTTTCCGAGATATTGGGAAACTTTGAGACTAGAAGCATCACTTTGAATATGCTTGCTGCTTGCTGTAATGAAAACATTTTAAAGTGGGGGGGGGGAAACCCAGAAAACAAAACAAACCTAGTCATGAGTCTTCTAAATAACTTTTTATTTATTCTGGTGTCCTCTTCTCCAATTTTGCCTAAAAGCTTCGACTCCTAGATTTTGTCCCCACCCTCCAAACTTTGGGGAGGATATTTTTGAAAGTTTTAGCCAACATTTTCCAAATCTTGGTCCAAGGAACATTGTCAGGTTGGCTGCCTCAAAGTCTCTTTAGAAGCTTTGGAAAAATAGAGATTCCAAGGTCCTGTCCCAGAAATTCTGATTCAATGGGTTAAGACCTCTTAAATAGGGCTCAAGAATCTGCCCTTTGAAACGAATTTGCCCAGCCTATGATGATATGTAGACAGACTGGAAGATTACTACTCTCCATTGTCTAATGGGCAGTGCCACGGAGTCACTTTAAACCACTTACATAATAAAATCTACCAAATGTAATAAAGTGAATATAGTAAAATTAGAGATTCTAATTTCTGAATGCTGGTGCTTCTCTCAGCTCTAGAATTTCTAGAATGATTGGATCAAGAGCAACTGATAGGGTGAACTAGCATGTCCTCTGAAACCCCTGTTGGAGGCAAAACACTGAATTACATGCAATGAAGTCTCAGTGCACCATTCTTTACATAGCGTGAAGGAACAGACCACCAGCACCCTTTCGTTTTTCGGAGTGATAATGGTACTAGGACAAATTTCTTTTCTGATCTTCAGTGACCCTTGATTCACTGGGCAAGAAGAAAAAGTTCATGTAACAGTTTATTACCTAAATGTAAAACCCGTTTATATATCATGACCACTTCCACTGTGGTGGCTGATTGTGGCGAAGACTCCAATAACCATGGACAATGGCACCACCACTGATAATTAGAAGGCAAACCTCATCAATGCTGATAGAAACTCTAGTTCAAGGTAGATTCATGTTAAGTATATTTGTGAACAGCTTAGTTATTAATAATTGTTGTATAGAATGTAAGTGGAAAACAGCAGTGTATCTAAATCAATACATTACTTTGTATAATAAATAATTTTTAAATATAAATTAGTAACCAAATTCATTAATCAGGGATTCTAAGTATATATTTAAATATATCACCTAAGGCTTTAAAACTTTTTAAAAACTTACATTCTGAAAATCTCATATTTTGAAAAATATAATCTAAAGCTCTAAAAGTTTCTATTTTTCTATCTCTCCCAGGGAAAATGAATGGATGCCTTTATATTAGGGATTGTCTTATATTCATGTCTGTAAGTTCCATAGTAATCATCATTTGTTGCTACCTAGGTCCACAGGCATCTATCCTCAACTTATTTTGGGATGCTTTAGGGCCCTGGTGAAGACGCAGTTACTTGCTTCCCAATATTCCTCCTCTCCTTCTTTTCCTATTTTGTTTGTCTGAGATAGGGTCACTCTATGTTGCCCAGGCTGGTCTTGAACTCCTGGGCTCAAGGGACCTACTGGCGAAGCCTCCTGAGTCTTCTTCTTTTTTAGTAGTAGAGTTCCTGACTGTCAAGAAGGTACACAGCCGCTTGGAGTAGAAACCACATTTGCAGGCCTCCCTTCCAGCCAAGGGTTGCCAGGTAATGAAGTTCCTGGCAATGATTGGCAGTGTGGGTGCAGCTTCCAACGACTCCCTTAGGTGGAGTGGGCACCCTTTTCTTCCCACCTTCCTGCCAGCTGGTGGAACGTGGGTGCGAGGACAGACAGCCAAGCTGTCGTCTTGACAGAGGGGAAACCCCAAAATTGGGCACAGCAGGGCCTGGAGATAAAAGGAGCCCTACATCAATCTGGGATGGGCCGGGCACAGTGGCCCATGCCTGTCATCCCAGCTCTTAGGGAGGCAGAAGTGGGAGGATAGCTTGAGCCCAGGAGTTCAAGACCTGCCTGGGCGATATAGCAAGTCCCCATTCTCCACAAATATGAAAAAAAAAAAAAAAAAAAAAAAAAAAAAAGACAATCCTGGGATGACGACCTCCACTTCATAGACTTCATAAGAGTAATAAATCCCACCTTGTGGAAGCTACTGTCAGATTGAGTTTTTCTTATTTGCCATCAAACCTAATCTTTTTTATTTTAAGCTCCAAGATACATGTGCAGGACGTGCAGGTTTGTTTCGTAGGTAAAAGTGTGCCATGGTGGTTTGCTGCACCTATCAACCCATCACCTGGTATTAAGCCTGGCATGCATTAGCTATTTATCCTGATGCTCCTTCTCCTCCCAATCCCCCAACAGGCCCTGGTGTGTGTGTTGCTCCCCTCCCTGTGTCCATGTGTTCTCATTGTTCAGCTCCCACTTATAAGTGAGAACATGCAGTGTTTGGTTTTCTGTTCCTGTGTTAGTTTGCTGAGGATAATGGCTTCCAGCTCCATCCACGTCCCTGCAAAGAACATGACCTTGTTCCTTTTTGTGGCTGCATAGTATTCCATAGTGTATATGTACCACATTTTCTTTATCCAGTCTATCATTGAGGAATATTTGGGCTGATTCCATGTCTTTGCTATAGTGAATAGTGCTGCAATGAACATGTGCATGTGTCTTTATAGTAGAATAATTTCTATTCCTTTGGGTATATACCCAGTAATGGGACTGCTAGGCCAAATGGTATTTCTGCATCAAACCTAATCTTAACTGATTTTTGATCCCTTCCAGGTTGACATTTTAGGTGGTTGAAACTTAATCTGGCACCCCTCAAATGATTTACCTCAACTTTAGCCAAATTTTTTTTTTAAAAAAGACAGTACAAAACAGAAAAAGAGAAAACTAAGGACAGCTTGCCATCAGGCTGGTAACTGTTTCTCCACTCAATCACTCAGGGCCAGGAATAAGCAAAGGGGTGGTGAGCCAGGTGTCCGGCTGGCAGGGTGGAGAATGGGCTCTTGTGTCACCAAATCCATCTGTAGATAATTAACAGCTGGCTGGAACAGGTAACCAAAGCCAGCCATTTCTGATAAGGCCAGAGGTGAATTACTTCCATGATGAATGCCGTGTCTGTCTGCAGAAGAGCGAGATGGAGTATAGACGCTGGCGTGTTTGATGAAAGGCAGTTCGTGGATGTAAAATACGATTGCACACTATTACTCATTGAAATGGTTTGCAGCAAAGACAGATTCTTAGAGGCAACTGGCTATATAGTCTCTTTTTTTTAATAGCATATGTGTCAGCCAAACAGACATATGCCTTAACAGCTTTTAATTATTTCTACTGTTTGCTTACTTCTTTGCATTAAACATGACTTTAGTCTTTTGCATATTCATCTGAAATCTTCATTCCCTCACTCTCAGTAATAACTTCTTTAATAACTGCTGCCAGGTCTGTGGGGATTTTTGTAAAAACAATCATCCTTTCTTCAAACCAAAACATTCCTATTTACCTTGAAGTTCTTTTTTTTTTTTTTTTTTTTCTATTCATAGTTTCTGCTTATCCTTCCTGGCAGGAGGGAAGTTTCGATGGCTCCCGCACGCACTAACTTGTTTGTTAACTCTGCGGTTCAGAGCAACCCTGTTTTACCATGAATCCCCTGGCAGCCTGACAGTTTCACTCACAGGTGTGTCTTGGGGCAAAGTCATCCCTGGTTCTAGGTCTAACTCCATTAATTTCATAGAGGATTCTGAAAAGGATTTATAGCATGGTATTACTAGGATTGTGTTGGTTTGCATTGAATAGAAATAGTGTGTCACAGGAGAAGACAAAAGAGATTTTTTTTTTCTTGTGATGGAGTTTCACTCTTGTTTCCCAGGCTGGAATGCAATGGTGGATCTCGGCTCACTGCAACCTCTGCCTCCTGGGTTCAAGCGATTCTCCTGCCTCAGCCTCCCAAGTAGCTGGGATTACAGGCATGAGCCACCACGCCCAGCTGGTTTTTTGTATTTTTAGTACAGACAGTGTTTCACCATGTTGGCCAGGCCGGTCTCAAACTCCTGACCTCAGGCGATCCTCCTGCCTCGGCCTCCCAAAGTTCTGGGATTACAGGCATGAGACACCATGCCTGGCTCAAAGAGAAGTTTTTATGTGGTTCACCTTCGACCTTCATCAGGGTGACTCAGGAGACACATTCTGAAGCCACTCTCCAACACCTGTGTTTTTTGGCGGGTATTTTTCATAAAGGAACGATTTGAACAATGAAGGAGAAAATGTAGCCTCGCAACTTCATTCGTAAATAATCCAGACTAACCACATGGTGTACAATGGATCAACGTGCAGAATCGCTTACTTTGGATGAGATCAGCCCTAGAATGAAAGCAAAACCGAGATGATGGACGGCGCAGGCTCCTTGGAGATCCGCGTTCATGACACCTGCAAGGACTATGGCAAGCTGCCAACCAGACATGAAATTAGCAATTAGTTGCATATTCTTCTGAGTGGGTCACGTGCTCCTTCCAATCCAGGCACATCTCTTTCCATCTGGCAGGGGTGTGGTGTATTTCCAGAGGGTTTCAATGCGCAATCTGGCAGCGCAGTGCTGGCAGTCCTGGCACAGGATGCCTGACCACACCGACATACACATATTTGCATCGGCCTTTCCCTCTCTCCACTCCTCCCACCCTGCCTGCTCCTGTCACTCCGACCTCTGATCATTTCTGTTCTCCAGACAAGCAGGATGAGCAGGAAAGAGCCTGGGACTTTAAGTCAGAGGATGCCAGTCCAAACCAGGGCTGTTTGATAAAATGCAGATGCCCAGTTACGGTGCCATTCCAGGGAGACAATTTTTATTTTAGTAGTAGTGTGTCCTAATGATTAATTATTTCTTGTGTATTTGAAGTTTCAGTTTAATGGGCATCCTGCATATTTGCTTAATACGGTTAAATTTGGCAACCTTGGTCCAAGTTTAATTTCTGTCGCAAATTTAGACAAGCCATTTAACACTGGAGGTTCTCAGTTTCTTGATTGCCAGGAAGGGGTGAGTGGCTGCGAAGGGAAAAGGATCAGCAGTAGGATTATTTCCCAATTTCTGGGACTCTGTTCACCAATTCAATACCTATTGTTCTATTAACAGATTCTTGCTGAAAATCTCCAGCGTGCCAGGCAATGTGATCCGTACAAACCAACATCAAAGATGAGTAAGATGTAGTCCTCAGGAATTAATACCTTTACAGAAGTTTATAGCATTTTACCTTTATGGTAACCCTATGATTCCATAGTTATGATTTCTGCTTTATTCATGAGAAAAATAAAACATAGGGAATTAATCGCAAAAGTGGTAAGGGGGATGGACATGAATGTACTTCCACAGTCAACCACTGTTTCTTACAACGCAGCCTCCAACGTCTCTCAAATGACAAGGCAGAATGGAGTCTGAGCACTAAATGTACTAGACACCTGTGATTGGTAGATTTCCATGCTTACTCTGTCATCTTTTTGCACACTTTAAGGCCTTCCTGAGTCTCAGAAGAACCAAGTGGAGTTGTTGCTAAGGCGAGCTATGGTACCATGGTGAGCTGGACCTCACTGTTTTCTTGTGGGAGTCATTTCAAGAGAGTTCTCTGTAATGACGCCGTGTCCTTTGCGTACATACAACATGCAAACACAAGCTGTGTCATTAATGAGACAACCCAGATTTCTTATTCTTTCTCTGACCTTCCCCCTGCAATCCTCCTTCGATGGGATGTGGGGAACTTTCCGAAGGACTGAAACCCGGGGGACAGGGGAGGATGTTTACTGAGCACATTACTTAGAATAAAAATAGCTGAAAGCTTCATGATATCTTTTTAGGTTATGTCAAAATGTCCCTGGGGTGAAAATGCTGGTACCAAAAGAGTCACATGAAAATGTCACGCCCAGATGGAGAGACGGTTCATGCTTCGTCATAAACATTTGCCTTAGAATGCAGAGTTTTCCACTCACTCTGTTTATTTTTCTGAATTCCTTAGGCCACTCCTCCCAGCAATACTTAGTTCTTTTGGAAACAAGAACCAGAATTCCCCTCTATGAAGTATATAAAACCTGCAAAGGGTTTAGAGATACGCTGGGAAAAAATTGAATACAAAACCCTCAATACTTAAGTAATTTTATGACTTCCTTCTTTCCTGAAGAGCCGTCAATCATGCAACTCCTTGAGTATAATATTGTAAGTTCCCATTGTCCACACTTAGATAAGTATCAGGACCAAGCTCCACTCATATATTTTGTCTCTCCATCAATATCGTGAGTACATAAAAATATAGTTCTTGTCAATGTGAAGTAGATGCATTCAGCAAGAGTGGGGCTGGTCCTTCCTCCAACAAAACTACGAGAGTAGAGAGAGTTTGCCGAGCTACTGACTGCTGTCTGGGTAGAGGGATCCGCGGTGGAGAGTCGCTCCTTTCCACCTTTCCATCCCTGGGGTTCACAGACCCTGTTCTTCTGTGGGTGTCCACAGGTCCAGAGGTGCAATCCTGCAGTGGGATGTCATAGGACGTGACCACAGGCCTTGTGGGGAGACTCTGCAGGTCTGCCACGGGGATGTTCCCTCTGTGATCCCCCTATTCCAAGTTCATCTCTCTTCCTTTGTCTCCTTCATCCCCTTTGGAACATCTCCCAGGACCTAGGGTTCCTCCGGAGTCTGATGGCCCACTCCACGATGACACTGCAGCTGGGCCAGCCTCCTCTCCTTGTGCCCGCATCCCACCGCCGGGGGTCCCTGCCTTGAGCTGTAATCCCTGGAACCGAGTCTCCCTATTTTACAAAGTCTCAGACAACCACCCAATGCTTAAGATTTTTTTTTTTCATTTTGTAATTTTTTTTAACTTAATTTGATTTTAAGTTCCAGAATTCATGTGCGGGACGTGTACGTTTGCTGTGCCATTAAAAAGTGGGCAAAGGACATGAACAGACACTTCTCAAAAGAAGACACTTAGGCGGCCAACAAACATATGAACAAAAGCTCAACGTCACTGATCATTAGAGAAATGCGAATCTTAAGGTGTTTAATGATGGGAAAAGTCTTGATGGGGCTCATCCAAAGTGCACTTGCTTTATACCAAGAGACCTGCTTGGAGATGATAGGCTCAGTCGACTGAATCTCCAGTAGGAGTGGGAGATCCTTGCTTGAGCTCCTATTATATACTCAGCAGATGAAAAACTTTTTTTTTTAATCGAATTTAACAACAGCCTTCTCATGTGGACATTAGGTGACAGTTTTTATAGAAGGAAATTGAGGCTTAGAGTTGCTAAGTGACCATGGTCCCAGATCACAAGCACGTGAGTGACGGTGAAGAGGTTTAATCCAAACCTATCTGACTCCAAAGTTCCCAACCATAGGAAGTATTTAGACAACGATTCACTCCACTCACACAGACCGTCAGGTACACCTGGGGGACGGTGCCTGTTGTCACCACAATTGGTAATTATCCCATCTCCTGCTACAGACGTCTAATCTCTGTGGGCTAGAGCAAATCTTCTACCCACCAGATGTTATTGTTACACACTCTCAAATGGAAAGAGAACGACTCGACTTGTTGAGAAAAAAAGAGCAGCAGGTCCTTACAAAATCACATAGTTGTTAGGACACAACTTTTGAAAAAGAAAGGTGTGAGCTCAAATAAGCAAATTTAAAGTAACCAATTAAGATGGAGAAATCTTGCAAAGAACCTTCTACAGTTGATATACAGGCCTTAAGAAAGAATCCTGAAATCAAAAGCATCACCCAGGAACACTGAGGAACACCAGTTTTGACAGTTTTGACCAAATGACTCCCTTAGTGGTTCCTAATCACCCACAGAATTGAGGCCAAATTCCCTGGCATGGAGTGGAAGGCACATCTCAAAGTGGCTCAAATCTGCCCGTCCAGCCTCACAGACATCACGCACCGACCTGAGGTGCCTGGACTCTATCTTCTTTACTTTTATTTTTTGTATATTTGCTGTTTAAAATGTTTAGTATTTATTAATGATAACATGAATTTCCAAATGCTTTAGTGCCTCTGGCTGGAAATCTCTTCCTAAACTGTGTGTGATGAGCAAAGCCGCGCATGTTAAGATCCAAATGAATGCCTGCCACCTCTGTGTGCTATAGGATTCTGTGAGTCCTGGTCTTCACTGATGACAGTCACCTGCCACCACCTTTGCTAAGCACCTCCTCTGTGCTGTGCGTTGTACTCAACTTATCTCATTTTAATTTTATGAAATAATGTCTCCAGAACATACTATTATCCTTAATTTATAAATCTGAAATTGAGATTTAGGAGAAAAAAAGGTTTAATTTTCCCATAGTTACATCATTAGTGAATTCCAAACCAAGGTTTAACTCAAGTAGCTTTGAGTCTGAACCCTAAAACCAACAAAATTAATGAATGATATTCTCAAATGAAGATGTCCTCTAATTTGGCTAAGTCTGCAGCTATAATTTTAGAATAGAAGTCTTTTTTTCTAATATATGTTTAAGGTAACCAAGGGAAATTCCAGGTCCAGTTCACCTCTTTTTCCTGCATGGGACCTTTCCTTCTAGGTTATAACGTGGCCACATTTTTTTAAAAGAGGAACCAGCTGGAGCTATGGTTCCCAGGATGTGATTTCCAACCTGTAGCCCCTATCTTCTGAGAACTTTCTAGTTCTGCCCATTTCTGGTCCTCACCCCAGCCCCCCAGAATCAGAACCCTGGAGAGAGGCCCAGGAATCTGTCTAAGTCAGTCTTCCTAGTGAGTCTCATGTGCGCCCAAGTTTAAGAATAGCTGAGCTGGAGGAGGAAGAGCAGGGTCGTCAGCAGTGTGCAGGTCAATCACCACCTGTGCATACCTGGGAGCATCCAAGATCACGGTTCCCAAACCAGGCTGCGCATTGGAACTACCTGGGTAGCGTGCAAATCCATCCACCTGGCACTGGGATTAAAGGGTCTGGGAGCCTCTTGGCATTGGGAGTTTGAGTGATTGCTGTTGGGGATCCTCTGATTGGAAAGAAACAGCAGTACATCCGTCATTACCGGGAACTGCAGAACAGCCTTCAGTAATCGGAGATAATCCAATAGCTTAAGCAGGTTCAGCTTTGTGTGTGTGTGTGTGTGAGGGCAGCCTACAATTCTTCTTGAGGACACCCCTGACTTCAGGGCCAGGCTGACCTCTAGCCAGTCTGTGGGCTCCCAGACAGAGTGCTCCATCTCTCAGACTTGCACTGTAGTTTGCCAAGTGAGATCGCAAAACTGTGTTAGTGCAAGTGAACTTTTCCAGGTTTAATGTTTTAAAATCTGAACTGTGCTTAGGACACATAACAATTTGTTGCACAACTGGTGGATTTAACCGGGTCAGCTTGCCGGGGCAGGTATTGGTCTTGGTCCCATTGGCATCCCATAAAGTGATTAAACTAGAAATCCTGGAAATTTATGTCCATAGACTGGTATAGTTTATAAATTCTTAGGAAGAAAACTGGTTGGCAATAATAATAGCTATGGATTGAGTAGCTACTATGTGCTAAAGGCTTGATATAATTTATCTCAAAATTTTTAACAACCTACTAAGCATAGAGAAATTAATTTGCCAAAGTTGCAAAGCCAGTAAGAGACAATAATGTGTGTTTGTACCTGTCCAACATTTTTTTCCCGCTTAGTCTGCTAATGCTTAGGGACTTATCTCTTCCCACTCCTCTAGGGCTTCTGATTCAAGTTGCGCCCCCCATCACCACCCCAACCACATGGGTGAGCACAAGATCAAGGATTGGTCAATCATGGGTCCCTTCTGGCCATGCTGATTGGCTCAGAGATGGACAAATGACTTTGATCTAGACAATCAGATGCCTTCCCTAGGATTTTATATAGGGTCACTGAGAAAGGTCCTTTCTCTTTTTCTTATGGCATTCTTGAGATGAGATTAAACTGCATCTGTCTGCAACCCAACCCTCCTCTCAACGCCTACCATTAGCTCACCTACATCTGCCTCAAGGGAGAATAAAATCACAGTGAAAAAAGAGAGAGGAAAGGAAGAAGCCCTGTACTCCCTTTTTCCAAAATTGCCAGGCCAGCTCCATTCCTGGCCTTTTCCATTCCATAGGATTCATTCCCTTTTTCCACAAAACTAGCCTGAGCTGGATTTCTGTCACTTCCAACCAGTGTACTGGCTAGACCACGGAACTCGGATTTCAACCTCTGTCTTTTCCTCTGACTCAGTTCCTAAGCACAGCTCTGCGATGAGAAGAGGAGGTACAAATCAGTGCCGTTGTTGCTGGTGGGGTTTCTCCCTCATGTCTCCAATTTCAGACCCAGGCCTCACCAAGGCACACTCAGGCATTGTCTGGTAGGTGACAATCAGACCTGTATCTTCAGTCCTATTAGGCCTTGTGCAGGAAGGATGATGGCTTGCCTGCCATTTGACCTGGCAGATAAATATTCACAGGAATTGCTGTTCACTCGTTAAATCAGTATGCCTCAAACCTGTCTTATGATCTCCACCCCAGCTCAAAAAATCTTCCAAGATTTTCAATTACTTATAAAAACGTGGTCAGGCGTGGCTGCTCATGACTGTAATCCCAGCACTTTGGGAGGTCGAGGCAGGTGGATCACTTGAGGTCAGGAGTTCAAGATCAGCTTGGCCAACGTGGGGAAATCCTGTCTCTACTAAAAATACAAAAATTAGTTGGGCGTGGTGGTGCATGCCTGTAATCCCAGCTACTCGGGAGGCTGAGGTCAGAGAATCACTTGAACCCGGGAGGTGGATGTTGCAGTGAACCGAGATCACACCACTGCATTGCAGCCTGGGTGACAGGGCAAGACTCCATCTCAAAAGAAAAAAAGAAATATATATATACACACACACACACACACACATATATATACACACATATATATGTATATACACACACATACACACAGAGTTATAATTTTCCCTCCGTCATTAAATAGAAGTCTTTCTTCGTATTCATCATAGACTGAGAGGATTCGCTTCCAGGAATTACTGAACCTGAGCAAACACACACACGTGTAACTTAATAACAGTAAAATCAGATTGAAGTGAACATCCACAGCAGCCTTAAAATAGGAAAAACTAATACCGCAGCATCCTGAAGTCTGTCTGTGAACAGGGAGAGGTAAGAGACGAGAAGGAAAAGACCTTTGCTGTTTACTAACTATTTCTGAATACGAGTCAAAATTGTAATATGAAAACTCCCTCCTAGTGAGGTTTCCCCTCCAAGCAGGTAACGTATGTGCATCTCTGCTGCATCTCACACTGAAGCCGAGGTCAAGCAGTGTCTCCCAGACGATCATGCGCACCTACATCATCAGGGCAGATGTTGAAATGTAGGTTCTGATAAAGCATACCTGAGAGCGAGTCCAGGAATGTGTCTTCCTGAAGAAGCAAGTTGGGAGATTCGGATGCATACAGCCCTCTGAATATCTGTAAAGGTCCAGGGTTCCTGTGATTGTCTTGATTCCTGGTTCTCCTTTGAGGTTGCATTTTGTGTTCTTTTCATTCCATACAAAGGTGGGTTGTTTCAGGTGAACCCTAGACATTTCTCTTCCTTTACTTTTATTTCCCTGGCTAACACTTTGCGCATTACATTAATTATAGATTTTTTTTTTTTTTGAGCTGGAGTGCAGTGGCACGATCTCGGCTCACTGCAAGCTCTGCCTCCCGGGTTCACGCCATTCTCCTGCCTCAGCCTCCCAAGTAGTTGGGACTACAGGGGCCCGCCACCATGACCGGCTAATTTTTGTATTTTTAGTAGAGACAGGGTTTCACCATGTTGGCCAGGATGATCTCAATCTCTTGACCTTATGTTCCACCTGCCTTGGCCTCCCACAGTGCAGGGATTACAGGCGTGAGCCACTGTGCCCGGCCAATTCTAGATTTTATATTTTCCCAACCTCATCCCCCATTTTTATTTTGAAAAAAAAAAATGCTACTACTGAACAAGCTAATAAGTCGTAGTTAGGCTAAATTACTTCCTACATGGGATTTACTAATCCATCTGGAAGCTTTGGACATAGAAACTGAGATCCCTTCAGGATTCTGTTACGCAGGATGAGGTGTGTATGACTTTGCTTTCCATTGGTATCAGCAGGTGCTTATTTGAATGATGAAGAAGCTGCCCTCCTGGTTATTACTGAGAATGGTGGTTAATTCTGGGGGAACAGGAAACAATTGACAGAGAGGAGCAAACCCCTCAAATCAGGTCCTATGGTGTAGCTCTGTCATCACTCATATCCAATCTGTCTTAGTTTATTGTCATTAGATAACCACAAGAGATTCACAGTTATCCCTCCTTAATATTAGGAAACAAACTTGTTATAACCTACTGTCAGGGCTTTCTTGATTATTGGCCTAGTTGTTCTACATTTCCCTACTTCACATTTTGGCACTGTTTTTATCAAAGTCTATGTGTCAAGCAGGAAACAGTCTTGGCAAATGCAAGGTATGCAGCTATAGGAGCCGAAGATTTCTGTAGATTTCTAGTTACTTCTCTAGGGTGTTTGTCTAGAACACATTCGGAAAAAAAAATTGTTTCAGAGTCAGGAAGCAGCATTTCTGATCCTGACTAGATGGTACTTCTTTGAGGTCTGGACACCGCCTGGACTCTATCTTGTTTCCTGGATGTTCCCAGCATTTAGCACAGTGCCCAACTCTTATTGGCAAGGGGTTCCGATCCAGACCCCAAGAGAGAGTTCTTGAATCTTGCACAAGAAAGAATTTGAGGTGAATCCATAGAGTAAAGTGAAAGCAAGTTTATTAAAAAAGTAAAGGAGGCCGGTCGCAGTGGCTTACACCTGTAATCCCAACATTTTGGGAGGCCGAGGCTGGTGGATTGCTTGAGGTCAGGAGTTAAAGACCAGCCTGGCCAACATGATGAAACCCTGCCTCTACTAAAAATACAAAAATAAGCTGGGTATAGTGGCGGGCACCTGTAATCCCTGCCACTGGGGAGGTTGAGGCAGGAGAATCACTTGAACCCAGGAAGAGGAGGTTGCAGTGAGCTGAGATCGCTCCACTGCTCTCTAGCCTGGGTGACAAGAGCATCACTCTGTCTCAAAAAAAAATAAATAAACAAATTTAAAAAGAAGTGAAGGAATAATGACTACTCCATAGGCAGAGCAGCAGCATGGGCCGTTCAGCTGATTATATTTATTGTTACTTCTTGTTATATGCTGAACAAGGGGTGGATTATTCAAGAGTTTTCTGGGAAAGGGGTGGACAATTCCCAGAACTGGGGTTTCTCCCCTTTTTAGACCATATAACAGTAACTTTGTGATGTTGCCATGGCATTTGTAAGCTGTCGTGGTGCTGGTGGGATTGTCTTTTAGCATGCTAATGCATTCTAATTAGTGTAAAACGAGCAGTGAGGAAGACCAGAGGTAACTTTTGTCACCATCTTGGTTTTGGTGGGGTTTAGGTGGCTTCTTTACCACAACTTGTTTACCGGCAAGGTCTTTATGACCTGTCTCTTGTGCCGACCTCCTATGTCATCCTACGACTTAGAGTGCCTAACCTCCTGGGAATACAGCCCAGTAGGTTCGCCTTGTTTTACCCAGCCCCTATTGAAGATGGAGTCCCTGTGGTTCAAACACCTCTGACACCACAAGCAGCTGATATAACTATGTAGTTATTGAATAAGTCCTAAATAGTTTCATAGTATTAATATGAACATCATAATAGGAATAAATCCTAAATTGTTCCTCTGCTTAGCAGGAACAAAAGAGAAAGTCCTGCTCTCTTTCACAGAGAAGATAAACAAGTCAACGTAAAGCAGAAAACATGGAACATTTTCACAGTTCTCAACTGAAAGAGTAGAAGCTGGGAGATGATAAAGGTACCTTCAAGACCCTGAAGGAAATTGATCCCTAACCTGGAATTCTAGGCTCAACCCAACTATTAATTAAGAACGCGATTAGAATAAACATATATTTAGACATGCAAGCTCTCAGTAGTTACCCCCAGAGAATCTTTCCTTGGTAAGTTCTGAAGGGTGTAGCTCTCCAAAAGAAGGATGCATGGATCAAAAACAGAGTTCCAGCACCACATGGAAGTGGCCTCCAGAGGCCAGTGATGGAGACGGAAGATTGACAGGAGCCAGGTGCTGACCATGTCCAGCATATTCTGAGGCAGGTGGGAAGGCTCCAGGGGCTTCCTTCCCAGCGACCACACTGACGAGATGCACGAACCAGATGACCTGATGGACCTGCAACAAAGAAGGGGAGATGTGGACAAGTGACAGGAAGTTTCAGTTAAATTATGAGGTCCGAATACTGCCTGGACTCTGTCTGGCTTCCTGGGTATTCCCAGCATTTAGCACAGTGCCCAACAAATGGTTGATATGAGTATATATTTATTGAATAAGTCCTAAATAGTTTCATAGTCTTAATATGAACACAATAATAGGAATACATCATAATTTGTTCCTATACTTACCAGAAACAAAGAGAAAACTATAAATATAGTCAAGAAATCAAGAAGAAGGTAACAATGACAGGGAAAATAATAATAAAATGTTTGGGTAGTGGCCACAGCAACGGAACACACACTACTGACACAACCAACATGAGCCGGAAGGTCCGGGAGATTTTACATGGTTGAATGCTGGGGTTCAAGAGAGCTAATGCTCATTTTCCAGACTGGCTAGCTCACAGATTCTGCCTAAATCTGAAAAAATAAAAAAGTAGGAATACACGTATTTTCATTAGAAAGGAAGGAAGCAAATACACAAAAGAATGCCAGAAAAACCTGGAAATTGCCTGCTCTGAGATATAAAGGGAGAATGCTGAGACACTGCTGTTTTCCTCATAAGCTTTGTAGAGATATTTGCATTTTGAACCATGAGCAGGTTATATAGATATATATCAATCAACATCAAGAAACTAACAGAACATTGATACCATGCACAGTCATATCAGGCACACCAGTTCCCCCTCCGCAGTTTTGCTTTCTGTAGTTTCAGTTACCCAAGGCCCATCGAGGGCTCAAAGCTTTAAAGGAAAAAATGCAGAAATAAGCAGTTCATAAGTTTGAAATTGTGCCGTGTTCTGAGTTGCTCTGTCCTGCCTGGGATGTGAACCATCCCTTTACCCAGTGCATCCAGACTGTCTACACCACCCGCCTGCTAGTCCCTTAGTAGCCACTCCAGTTATCAGATCGACTGTCATGATATCACAGTGCTTGTGTTCAAGTCACCCTATTTTACCTAGTAATGGCCCAAAGTGCAAGAGTAATGACGCCGGCATGCTGTTGTAATTGTGCGGTTATTATTAGCTACTGTTGCTGATCTCTTACTGTGCTTAATTTGTTAAATTATCATAGATAGCTATGTGCAGTATAGAAAAAACACGTTCTATTTAGTGGTCAGTATGATTCGCGATTTGGGGCATCTGCTGAGGGTCTAGGAGCACATCTCTCTTGGATAAGGGGGCACTGAAGTCACGCACTGTGGGGCCCTTGCCCCCTGCCCCTGTTGCGAGTCTTGGGCACACCCCTCGAAAGGACTGAATGTTTTTTTCCCTCTCTCATCATCAATCTTCTGAGAAGCAAAAATTATTTTTCTTATAAAAGAAAATTTATTTTCTAGAATGAAGAGTGTTGTCAGACTCCTAAAGAAGGTTCATAAGAAGGCTGAGAATTTTTGCCATATGCAGGTATGCCAGGCATATGGACATTTTGTGGCTAAGTTGAATTGCAATAAAAAGTTTATGTAAAAAAATACTTAGATGATACGTTTTCCTGGTATGAACTATTAGCACTTTCTATTACAGACAAAATTCTCCCTGAGTCACGAACAACTCACAGACTGATTTATTTCAGGGACCACCCTAATTCATACATGAAGCTCAGGCATAAATACAAATAATCTCAAAGAATACGTTCTCACTAAATGGTTTCTCTATTAGATTTACCTGTTCCTTCAAGTTGCCTGTCCACAAAAAGGCATCTGCGTAAATCTGAAGTTACTCTGGAAATACTGCACCCTGCTGAGAGTGAGTATTCACGAGGTGTGGGAGAACACGCTCCCAGCTTGAGGTCTGTGTCCTATTTAATCACCCCGCTTCAGATGTGATTAAAAAGAAATCCAAGTGTAGTTGCTGCTGTGCTCAGCCAAGAAGAAAGGCTCAAGAAAGAAGTCCTTAGAAAACATACTGATGAAATTATTTGCGCGAATGTAGCCATGTGGTGCAGTTTCCATTGTAATGCGGAGGTCAACGTTTAAAATTAAAACCTGCCTTTGGTGTTCACCTCACATGTACACACATGCACACACATGCACACACACAGGTACATGCATGCATGCCATGCAGACACATCATATACACACACACACACCTGAATGTGCACACACACACACATGCACACACATACCACATGTGTGCCCACCACACACAGACACATGCATGCATGCCATGCAGAGACACATGCACACACATACACACACGTACACACATACCACATATGTGCCCACCACACACATACCACGTGTGCCTACCACACACAGACACATGCAGGCATGCCATGCAGACACATGCACACACATACACACACCTGAATGTGCATGCACACACACATATATGCACACACATACCACATGTGTGCCCACCACACACAGACACATGCACACCCATAAACACACCTAAATGCACTTACACACAGACATCACACATGTGTGTCCACCACACACAGACACATGCACACACTCAAGCTTACATGCACACCTCACCCCTACACACGTACATGTGTGAACATACATGCACACCCACCCACCAAGTATCCACTGAGGAAACCTGTGCAATACCAGATCTGGAAAGAGAACTGCTGCTCACAACCCAGATCACAATCGTGATCCTCGGTGCACATGAATCCAGGAGAAGCCAGTCCTGACAAGTTACCATGGGATTCACACTGGATCTTCATAAAACTGTCTCCAGAATGAAACTAAGCCAAGGCATTCGAGTCATTCATCTTCTGTATCCTCTCTGATTATTTTGTTTGATGCAACTTACCACTTTATGTGATAATTTGTGTGGATGCCTACACATAAATATTTTATGTAAGTCAAATTTTATTATACATCATACATTTCTACCATTGTAGTACCCCAAATCAATGCACTGAAATAACAGCTTGTACTTTAAGTAAGTAAAAGAGCAGCGTGACAGAGAAATTGGACCTTTTTTTTAGGTTTTCTAATATAGTTTTTCTAAATTTTACAAACTAACATTTTTCCATTTTCTGTTTTATCCAAACTCACCCTGCCCCTAAATAAATTATACAATTTTACACACACACACACACACACACAAGCACTTAGACTCTTTCCTTCCCAAATTAATGACTACGATTTTTTGAATCCTCCCCTCCACTCCCCACGGGGCCCTTGTCCCCACCACTCGCACGCCGGTCCTCAGTATCTGTGGTCTTCTCCTCTGCTCACGTGTCTTCCCTTTTACCCTGCAGCATAATTTTTTCTTATTGTTAATTTTATTAATTTATAATATTAGAAAAAACACAAAATTAATACAAATAGGAAACTTATGAAATTATTCATAATTTTAAAATCCCTGAAAACTAATGTAAATAGAAGCTGAAATTTGTGACTTGCTACAAGCTAGGCCCTGCACCATGGGTTTTGTTAAAGCTAACTTTGGTTAAACTTCACATTAGTCTTTCAAGGTGGGTGAGATGAACCTTGTCCTACAAAAGAAAAACTGCTGTTTAATCATCAGTCTACTGCCCTGACGCTTCCTCTTCTATAAACTGTTTTAAAGAGCAAAGCTATTGCCCTCTCTCCTCACCCTTCGTTCACTCCTCGGTCCCCACGATTCTATTGAACCGACCTTCACTGTCTGTGTACTAATAATCGATTCAACAACCTTCTCTTTAGGTAACATCCCCACCTCCTTCTATTTTGCATGGAATCCCCTTTTGCCCTCTTGAAAGCCTCCGTTCCTTCTTCTCTTCTCCACTTTCTTTTGGTTTTCCTTTTCTCTGATCCTTCCTCTCCCTCCGATCTTGAGTCTTCTGTCTGCTCCCTAAAAGCTTGCATTTCCCAAGGTTCTTTCTTTCTCTTCTCTTTTTCAATCTTTTCTGAACATTCTCAATAACTCCAGCTGAGAACCCTCTACACTGCTGGCCCTAATGGCTCCTCTGAAATTCGGACCATATTCTTATCTGCCTGCAAGATTTGGCCAAATGGATGTAGTAGAAGCACATCAAATCTGACATGTGCGAAGCTTCCCCTCCAGTTGGTTTTCACAATGCATTGCCTGATGTGGTCAATAACATCACCGACTACCAACAACCAAGGTGGAAATCTCCAAGTGATCACATGTATTTCCTGTTTTGCCAAATAGCCCAATCACAACGCATCCTGCGGTGCTGTTCATCAGTTCATTCTGCCATCCCTATTCCACTGTCCTCATTCTGATTCGAGCCTTCAACACGTCCTTGAACTCCCCCAAATCAGCTCTGAACCTCATTTTCCCATCTAAGTTAACTGTTGTGCCACAAGCAAAGGTCTCTTTATCTCATTCCCCTTTTTGAAAACTTCCTATGTGTCACCTTGATTTCCAGAATAAGATTAAAGGGTTCTAATTAGTCATTCAAGATTCCCTTCACTCAGCTCAAAGTCCAGATTTTTACCCTTTTTTTTTTTTTGTATAATAACTCCTGCCTTATTTTCTAACGCTATTGTGTAGTTAAAACAGGCTGGCCATTGTGCTAGTATCTTATTAGTCTTCCTTGCCTAGAGTATACACAATTGGTTATAGATGGGGTTGTGAGAAATTGTTTCACAAGTAATGATTCACTCTGATGCTCGTTAAACAATTTGCAGGTATGTATGTATGTATGTATGTATGTATGTATGTATCTATCTATCTATCTATCTATCTATCTATCTATCTATCTATATCTTTTATCTATCTTCTGTCTAGAAAGAGAGAGAGAATCACTTGATCACAACCATTCAGTCAAAACAAATGTATAATTTTCTTTTTCTTAGTAACATACACACAAAATAACACTGGTAGATATTCTAGGCAAAAGAAGAAAATTCAGTACATCATTTTTGGTCTTCATGCTTGTTTTGTTGTGCCTCTTGGTAAATTTTACAGATGCCTGTTTGTTTTGAAATGGATGATCAATACTCACCACCGCCACCCATTTTCACTTCTCTTTCTTTACAAACAAACTCAATACTTTGTGGGGGCTGAATGGGCACCTACTTCGTTGGTGGTGAGCGGGCACCATTGTAGCCACTTGTTATTAGAGTCATCAAGCATGTTATCCTAGGACAGTTTAAAAATACACACAAAACATCAGTAAGGTTATGAAATAAAGTCCATCCCCATCAACCTGTTCTAACGTCGCCATTCACCTCCTGGGGGACACCTTGTAAAGAACCAACAGACCTTATGACTCTCTTCAGTTCAAGGGCTCAATATCTAAGTTACCTGAAGTTCAACGAAAATTGCTTCCCTAAAATACGGACATTGATCTGAATCAAAACCACATATGAGAACAAGTATAGGTGTAGCATATAGGTAGAAAGTATCTATGTGTTTTACAAGACTTTTCTCTTCAGTAAGAACACGGCATGGCCTGCTTGTTCAGATTCTTCTCTGTGTCTCTGAGTTGTCAGAAGCAAGGATGCTCCCTTTCTGCTGCTTCAGGGAGAAGGGCAAGACGAGGTCGGAGACTGACCTTCTTGCTTCTGCTGCTTCCTCCAATGCCAAGGTGCCATATTTGGGGTAGCCTGTCCTGAACGCATCACTGCCTGACTCCCTCTGACCCTTGGTGTTGGCATTAGGCTGCATTGCATGTAAGTTATGCAGAGCAGTTGGCCTAACTGAGATTTGATCAGTGTAAAGTTGATTGTGTGGAAATGACCAAGGCCTGCAGGCCATCCCATACACAAGCACTTGGGAAATGGTGAAGACCCTGGCACAGGAACTGGAACACAGGCAGTGCCAACAGTGACTCTTTGCTGAGGGTGGGGAGGAAGGACCAATGCAAAGTGTGCAGCTGCAATGGCCCAGCAACTGAAGCAGAGTCATCAAGGCCCAGGCAGAGCCAGGCCACCAGAAGGCAAGGCAGAGCCTGGTATGGCATCCCTGGAGCAGCATCAGAGTGGGCCCGGCACCAAGGGATCCTGCATTCCCACTGGTCAGAGGTGCTTTCTGTTGCAATTACCTCTGACTGGTATGTGCTGAGTCTACAGGTGAGCCTTGAGTCTACAGGTGAGCTCTGAGTCTGCAGGTGAGCTGTGAGTCTACAGGTGATCTCTGAGTCTACAGGTGAGTTCTGAGTCTACAGGTGAGCTCTGAGACTACAGGTGAGCTGTGAGTCTACAGGTGAGTTCTGAGTCTACAGGTGAGTTCTGAGTCTACAGGTGAGTTGTGAGTCTACAGGTGAGCTGTGAGTCTACAGGTGATCTCTGAGTCTACAGGTGAGTTCTGAGTCTACAGGTGAGCTCTGAGACTACAGGTGAGCTGTGAGTCTACAGGTGAGTTCTGAGTCTACAGGTGAGCTCTGAGACTACAGGTGAGCTGTGAGTCTACAGGTGAGTTCTGAGTCTACAGGTGAGCTGTGAGACTACAGGTGAGCTCTGAGTCTACAGGTGAGTTCTGAGTCTACAGGTGAGCTGTGAGTCTACAGGTGAGCTGTGAGTCTACAGGTGAGCTCTGAGTCTACAGGTGAGCTCTGAGACTACAGGTGAGCTGTGAGTCTACAGATGAGCTGAGTCTACAGGTGAGCTGTGAGTCTATAGGTGAGCTCTGAGTCTCTAATTTTAATCTACTCTGCAAAAGACACTGGCTGTGAGCACAGGACGCCAAGCAGGTGGTTGTAGCATGGTTATTCTTCGGTAAGCTTTGCTTGCTGCATTCTTGGCTCACATTTTTTCCAGAGTAGGGTAAATATTAAATAATGATAAAATATAATATTATAATGTAATATATATTATATATACTTAATAATATAATAATTAAAGACCTTACTTTAAACCTCTTTCCTTTCATATTCTGTGCACTTGATGGCTATATATGAATAAATCTAAATGGTGGTGGTGCCTACACAAAAACGTTGACACAGAGGAGTAGATAAGATCACGGGAAGACAAAAACAACTTTATCGACTTACTTCGATAAACGGCATTCCAGATACGGTTTGCACTGTTAGATGACTCGGCTCCCCTGCCCCATCCAGACAGCTGCGCAGGCTCCAGGGGCAGTGAGCTCCACTTTCCTCTGCAACATCACTTCACCACAGCAGCGATGTTTTCAGGAAAGACTTGCAGAGATCTCTAGCTTTCATTTTCCAACAAGAATTTATTTCCAGTTCCAACCTCAAAGTTTCCAAGTGAGGTTTTTATTAAGAATAATGGTATGTTGCAGAAAAAGTAACCCTTGAATTATGAGGGAAATTTAAGAAAGGGGATTATGATTTTTCTTCCCTCTACTATTTTTCCATCCAATACTTCTCTACATTGCGGAAGAAGTCACATCTCCATGGCAGACAGAGGGATTGGTCTGTGAAGAGCCCTGATCTAACTGTGGTGGCTTGCTTGCTTTTTCTTTCTTCCTTCCTTCCTTCCTTCCTTCCTTCCTTCCTTCCTTCCTTCCTTTCTTTCTTTCTTTCTTTCTTTCTTTCTTTCTTTCTTTCTTTCTTTCTTTCTTTCTTTTTCTTTCTCTCTCTCTCTCTTTCTCTCTCTCTCTTTCTTTCTTTCTCTCTCTCTTTCTTTCTTTCTTTCCTTCCTTCCTTCCTTCCTAACTTCCTTCCTTCCATCTTTCTTTTCCCTCTTTCTTTCTCTTTCTTTCTTTCCTTCTTTCTTCTTTCTTTCTTTCCTTCCTTCCTTCCTGTTTTCTTTCTTTCTTTCTTTCTTCCTTTCTTTCCTTCTTCTTTCTCTCTTTCTCTTTCTCTCTTTCTTTTTTTTTCAGAGTTTCACTCTTGTTGCCCAGGCTGGAGTACAACGGCACGATCTCTGCTCACCACAACCTCCGCCTTCCAGGTTCAAGCAATTCTCCTGCCTCCGCCTCCCGAGTAGCTGGGATTATAGGCATGTACCACCACACCCAGTTAATTTTTGTATTTTTGGTAGAGACAGGGTTTCACCATGTTGGCCAGGCTGCTCTCGAACCCCTGACCTCAAGTGATCTGCCTGCCTCGGCCTCCCAAATTTCTGGGATTACACGCATAATCAACCACGCCTGGACATTTTTTCTTTATTTTATTTTATTTTATTTTTTGAGATGGAGTCTCGCTCTGTTGCCCAGGCTGGAGTGCAGTTGTGTGATCTCAGCTTACTGCAAGCTCCACCTCCTGGGTGCAAGGGATTCTCCTGCCTCAGTCTCCCGAGTAGCTGGGATTATAGGCATGCACCACCATACCCAACTAATTTTTGCATTTTTGGTAGAGATGGGGTTTCACCATATTGGCCAGGCTGGTCTCGAACCCCTGATCTCAGATGATCTGCCCACCTTGGCCTCCCAAAGTCCTGGGATTGCAGGCAGGAGGTCACCACCCCCAGCCAGTGTGATGGCTTTTTCTTATGACTATTGGTCATTTGTTTTCTTATTTTTCCTGCAGACCTTATGATGAAATGCTCCATCCTAAAATGCTCTCTCCCATACCTCTGCAGCAAATGTTATGTTTTGATTATTTCCCTTTGCAGTGAATATTGCCAAATCCTCAGAGATCATCTGCATGTTTGGCGGTGTGAGCAGAGGTTGCCACCGCTGTTCTTTTTGCCCTAACTGGTGTGAGTCAGCTGATGGGAATTCTGATTCTATGCTCTTTTGCCAAGATGGGAAGCTGGTTTGGAAGACTTTGGGATCTATACATCCAAGAACATTTCTTCCCTATTTAGGTATATCAGTCATTTTATTTTCTACTGAGAATTATTTATATCATTCAGAGTTTCCAAGCACAGAACGTAACTGTGAAATCCCAAGGTTTCCGGAAATGTTTCAGATAGGAAAGGGAGAGGAAATGAACCAGGCAGCCAATTTCACTCTTTGCTCTTTGAAAAGCAAGAATTTTTTGCCCTCTTTTCTTCTTTTTCCTCTCTGGCAGCCCTTTCTTTTATCTCTAACCTGTTGATGTTTCAGAGAGTGTGTGTGTTTCTGTGTATATATGGGGTGTGTGTGTGTGTGTGTGTGTGTATAAGAGAGAAAAGGAGAGCGAGAGAGGTAAAGAACATGATTTAGCTGGAGTTGAATATTCCTCTGGCAAAAGCAGAACTTAGTGAAGACTCTTTCTCTCTTATGCTTATTCAACTCTGGATTTCACTTAAACTGAAGAAATCATCATTAACTTAGTTTTTTATTCTCCACACACTGGCAAAGTCCCTAGTACGAATCAGACACGGCTCAAGACCCAAGCGCTGCACTACTGAACAAGGGAGGCCTCGAGCCTGGTGGAACTTCCATGAGAGGGGAGAAAGACGAACAGCGCAGACAAATAAAACCTTCCACAGCAGAAAGGGAGAGGTGGTGTGATGAAAACACCGCAGAGCGATGGGATGATGAAGATTCCAAAGGCTACGTTAGACTGTGTGACTAGGAAGCACCTCTCTGAGGAAGCCGCAGATAAGCCGAGATGTGGCTGAGATGAGGAAACCAGCCATGTGCAAAAATGGAATGAAGTCACTTAAAGAAGAGCAAACACCTGCAACCACCCCGAAACAGGAACAAGCTAGAGTTGTTTGAGAAACATCAAGAAGCCCTGTGTGAATGGGGTAGGGTGGATGCTAAGCCAGCCAGCGGGGGGTGGTGAGGGCGCCTCCTTAGGTCAGGGTAGGCAGAATTCCTTGAGAGGATATGAGAAGAGAGTGAAACCGCTGGGTTAAAGTTTCCCATAGCTCCCCCCAACTGCTGTATGGAGAACACCGAACAGAGAAGAAAGGCCATGTGGAAAGCCAGTGCCGTGGCGCAAGCGTGATGCTGTGATGGAAAGAACGACGGAGGGAGGTAGCAGGATGTGAGCTGGGTTTTGGAAGCTCCCAACTTAGGTTCTTTCACTTCAATAACGGTAGACATTGACACATTTACTGGAATGAGAAGGCAGAGGGGAAATAGAATTCTGTTAAGGATATGTCAGGTGTAAGACGCCCATCAATATCTGGACGGATACGCCAAGTAGGCAATTGGATGAAAGTGTTTGCAGGCAGGTCAGGAGTAGAGAGAGAAATTTGAGAGTCATGAAATTCTAAAGTATTTAAAGCCTTAGAATCAGAATCAAAAATGGTAAGTGGAGAAAAGCAGGGATTCCAGAACCAAGCCCTGGGCGCACCAGCATTGACAGTAGGGGCAGGAGGTCGGTGTTGAGAGCCGAACAGAGCTCGGTAACACTGTGAGCTGTCAAGGATGTCCACTCGTCTAACTCACCAGCCGGCTTTATTCATGTCATTGTCCTTTTGCCAATCCTAACAGCAATGAAATGTAATGGCAGTGATAAATATGGATGTATCCATGTCTTTTGTGCAGAAAGCAGAGATTGTTGCAGCACAATTCTTTTAAAAAGGAGTAGGTACCAAACACTTTATCACATTCCTCTCTAAACGATTCTGCCTGTTGGAAAGTAGGCTTTTGCTTGTCAGTTTGTTTTGTTTTTCAGGAAGGTATTGCAGGCACCTAATTAGGGGAGAGGGTGATACGTTTACAAAGTATTAATGGAGCTGTCTTTTCCCGCCTTACCGTGAACAAGCACTTTTTCCTGTACTTAAGTTTAAAATGCCTTTCTAGGAATGGAACAATTGCAAACACTGCAAAGTGAAACTGGGAGGGAGGGGATGGTGAGGAGGAGGAGGCTGCATGGACCCCAGGGAGATGCTGTGGACCCTGTATCATTTAATCCATCCCTCCCTCATTTCCTATTTAAAATACTAAGAATGAGTAAAACATATGGGAGAAATTTAGAGAAAAGAGTAGAAAACTTTAATTTTTAGAGTTGTCAATGGGAACATGTCTCTTTCTAAGGGACAAGAAAGAAATCAATCCTGGGCCATTGAGCTGGAATTTAAACAGCGCCTCAGACTACATGGATTGTTCTAGATAGCATAGCCTGTTAACTTCATTCCAAAATGATCATTTGGTTAAAAACACTTATGAAAACAATTTTTGGTGGCCTTGGCCTCAGGACTGACTGACTCACTCCAGAAAATTGAGCAAATTAAAGATGTAAATCAGCCTTGGGGAGGTGTTAGCACGCAAAAACTCCAAGCCTGGTTCCCATGTGGATGGCGGTTTATGGGTTTAGGACATGCTTTAAGACGAATGTGTTGGATTCTTAGACCTGACTCTTTTGATCTCTGATTTTTTGATGGAGAATGTTGCATCTTCCTAGCTAGCTTATAAATGTGGGGATGTCATGTCTCCTTAGCAATCTGCGTTATATAGAATAATCTAGAAAACTTTAAAATGCTCCCTCATTTTTCCTGTAAGCAAATTTTATTCTTCAATAATAAGTACAGGTGGTTTTTGCCAGTTGATTCATTGCTTGGTCTTTACTCAGGGTAAGTTCTGAGGGAGGAGCAGTGTGTAGGTGGGATTGAGCCATGGTGTGGGGGTGGATGTTCTGAGGGTGGGAGAGTATCTCTGATTTGGAGCCTTTGCTAGTTTCCATGATGGAAGACTCCGACCATGGCCAATTTCAGGCTCTCAATATCCTGTGTTCCATGTAAAGTCTTCATTGGTCAGAAATGTCAACATTCAGCCTTCAAAACCAGTAGGACACAGGGCAGAGGTAGCTGGTAGGAGCCAGAACTGGGTAGATGGGAGTGGTCATCAAAGAAATGATGACTCAACCTCACATGCCTAGTAGGTCAAGAACATTTCATTGAGCAAAATCTAATGGTGCCTCGTTTTCTTTCAAAAGCAGCGTTTGCATAATGACGGGTGTGCTCATGAATGCCCATTAGAAGACTGGGGAGAAAATTTAAACCCACATGAGAA
This sequence comes from Macaca thibetana thibetana, assembly GCF_024542745.1. Classification (NCBI taxonomy): domain Eukaryota; kingdom Metazoa; phylum Chordata; class Mammalia; order Primates; family Cercopithecidae; genus Macaca; species Macaca thibetana. The sequence goes on from NC_065586.1 coordinate 3,593,472, forward strand.
AGTATGTTTAGATGTGAAAGGAAGCCTATATATATATTTAAAGCCAATTAAGTATAAAAGCGGCTGATAACTCCTAGAGTAATTATCTGTAGTCCTTGCATTTAGAGGTGGGCCACTGCTGTGCCCTTTCTCTAGCCGGAGATAATTACAACACAATCTCACTATTCCTCCCTTCAGAAAATGATTGCGATAAAATAACAAACCTGGAGAAGCTCAGAGTCTTTAGAGATTTTCCATAACCTGTGCCCTTAGGACACAAAAACCTACATGGCCAGACAACTAGAAACAGGACCTATTTTGAAAGATTTTTCAAGGATTCACTCCCTCTGTCCAGTTTTAAATGTAAAACCACATTCATAGGCAGGAAATCCTTTCCTGTATCTAACCGTGGTGTCTCATTTTTTTGTGTTTAATTAATTCCCTTTGTCTCTTTTCTAAATGAGGGAATTATCCTTCCATCCCTAAGTATAATTAAAGATACTGAGAAATTACTATTTCAGATCCCACTAATTCACAAATTGTGATAATTCCAACAAGGCCTGGACTGCAAAAATCATTAGATAAGCAAATAAATGGGGTAAACAAGACTGTAGGTCACCTTAGAGGCCTTCACTCTATACCTGCCTTCCAGTGAAGAGCTGCCTGGACCCTTTGTTGGGGAAGTGCTGTCTGGACAGACTCACCCCTTTACCAGCTCTTTTGCCATTGAAGAGAAAGGCTGTTTAGAGACTTCTGGGGATCCCTCTCTGGGAAATCTCTTTAGGGTGTTTATCCCTCCACTGCCCGTAGGACTCTGGGTCCTCACCCTGGCTGGGCCTTCCTCTGTATCCTTGCTTCTGCTTGGAGGAAGGCCAAAAAATCCCAGGAAGTCACTTTGTAAACAGGAGCTCTTTCCCTCCATTCATGAAAGCAAATCCCCGGGCGGCTTTGCTGTGGGGGAGCTGGGGTGGGGACCTGGAGGCAATGCTGAGGACGGTCAATGTGCACTTGTGTTCTAAAATTCAGGCCATTGTGATCCTGCGAGGACTTCTGTCTTTGTTACTGTTCATCTTTATTTTGTCAGGTTCCTTCATTCATTGAATCATTCTTCATTGACTGCCCACTCTGGGGCCGGACCCCAAGAATGTATTACATAGACGAACTATATACAGTCCTTTCAATTTCATTTAAATTAATTTTTAACAATTAAATAGTGCTCACTACTTGCGGGCACCGTGGCAAGCACATTAACAATAATGACTCATTTAATTTATGCTCCTCAGTGAACTCACAGACTGGCAGAGCTAACAGCTTATAACACAGAAGATTCAGGGCCACATCCCTGAGGGAGTCAGATGCAGTCCAGGGAACCTGGCGGGGCCACACCCGCATGAGTCTTAAAGGGTAATAAGGAGATTTCAGGTGAATAACTGGGGCCATTTGCAAAGCAAAATGGAAAGTTGGTGAGGCTGGAGACCTGATGTGTCCTGTGAAAGGAAAGTGCTTTGGACCCCCAAAATCAGGGAGCTAAAAAGAAAACTCAAGCTGGGAACTGCTCAGGGTAAACCTGCCTCCTGCTCTATTCATAGTCATCCCTCTACTCACTGAGATGGATGCATATCTGATGGCCTCCTTTGGAAAGGCTTATCAGAAACTCAGAAGAATACAACCATTTGTCTCTCACCTACCTGTGACCTGGAAGTCCCCTCCCTGCTTCGAGTTGTCCCTGCCTTTCTGGAGGGAACCAGTGTACTTCCTACATGTATTGACTGACGTCTCATGTCTCCCTAAAATGTATAATACTAAGCTCTGCCCCGACCACCTTGGGCACATGTCATCAGGACCTCCTGAAGCTATGCAAGGGTATACATTCTCAACGTTTGCAAAATAAACTTTCTAAAGTAACTGAGACCTGTTTCAAATGTTCAGGGTTAACAGTACCCATGAAGGAAACAGAGACGATTGTCTAGGACTCCAAATGCTCATTTTGGTTTGGCTAGCTGGATGGAAGAGAGAGAAGGCAGAAGCAGCAAGGGTGCAGCCAACCAGCTCTTAAACAAATCCAGGTGAGGAGAGATGGCAAGCTGAGAGGTTAAATGACATCCAGTGATATAAGATGGAGATTGGAGGCCAGGTGCAGTGGCTCACGCCTGTAATCCCAGCACTTTGGGAGGCCGAGGCGGGTGGATCACCTGAGGTCAGGAGTTCGAGACCAGCCTGGCCAACATGGTGAAACCCCATTTCTACTAAAAATACAAAAATTAGCCAGGCGTGGTGGCCATGCCTGTAATCCCGGCTACTGGGGAGGCTGAGGCAGGAGAATCGCTTGAACCCAGGAGAGAGAGGTTGCCATGAGCCGAGATGGCGCCGTTGCACTCCAACCTGGGCAACAAGAGTGAAACTTCATCTCAAAAAAAAAGAAAAGAAAAGAAAAAGATGGAGACTGGAGACGGGTGCTGGAGTTCAGAGAGCCCAGGAAAGGGAGGTTGAAGGTCAGATGGGGGCAAGAACTTGTGGAGGACCTAACTGTGGGGGCTTGTGCAGGTTTCTGTGATGACTTGAACTCTGGATAGAAATCGTTGTGGGTTTGCGCAGGGCTGTGTGATCTGCTTTTGATTCACATTTTTTGTCGTCATGTCTGCTATTTTGAGAGGACACTGAGGGGGGCAAGGCAGAATCAAGGACACAACCAGGAGGCAATCACTGCTCTCCAGGTGGGAGATGACAGGGCCTGGCCTAGAGCAGGAGTGGTGAGGGGTTGGGGGTGGTGGCCAGGTGCTACGCAGTCCCAATTAGTGTCAGTGGGGTTGGCTGGCAGACTTTATGTGGGATATGAGTGATTTGACCTGAGAAACCAGAAGGTCTGGCTTCCACCCACATAGGTGGTCACTGCAGGAGATGTGGGCTTGTGAATTTCCAGAGTTGCCTGTGGTTGCAGCTGCCTGGTGTCTCCTGCTGTGTGATTCACTTCCCTTCCCCCTTCCCTGTAGGCTGGACCTGTGAGTTCTTCTCACCATCAGAATACGGCAAAAGTGACAGGACTAAATGCTTATGCATACATGATTTTACTGCATAGGACTGTAGCTCATCCTGTTGGAAAATTCACTCCTGCCAGCTTTGAAGAAGCAAGTTCCCATGCTGTGAGCAGCCATTATGGAAAACAGTATGGAGGTTCCTCAAAAAACTTAAAGTAGAACTACCATATGACTGACCAATCTATCTACTGGGTATATACCCAAAGGAACTGGGATCAACATGTCAGAGAAATAACTGCACTCACATGTGCCATTATTCACATCAGCCAAGGCATGGAATCAACCTAAGAGTCCACCAAAGGATGAAAGATAAAGAAAATGTGGTGCATAGACACAAAGGAATATTATTCAGCACTGAAGAGGAAGGAAGTGCTGTCTTTTGTGACAACATAAACAGATGTGGAGGACATTATGCTAATTGACATAAGCTATGTGAATTAAAAATTATGCTAAGTGAAACAAGCCAGGCCCAGAATGATAAATACCGCTCAATCTCACTGGTATGTGGAATCTAAAACTTGAACTCATAGAAGCAGAGAATCCAGAGGCTGGTACGGGTACAGGGAAAATTGGAGAGATGCTGGTCAAAGGGTATGATGTTTCAGCTAGACAGGAGAAATAAGTTAAAGATCCATTGTGCATTATGGTAACTATCGTTAATCACAATATCTTATATACTTGAAATTTTCTGTTGAAAGAAAAACCTTAGCCGTATAAAATTTAACCAAGTTTAGTTGAACAAAGAACAATTCACAAATCGGGCAGCCTCCCAAAACAGAGGAGGCTCAGAGCCTCCAGTGCAGGCATGGGGTGGAAGAAGATTTATGGGCAGAAAACAGAAAGGGAGTTAGGTATGCAAACAGCTGCATTGGTTACAGTGTGGCATTTGCCTTAGTTGCACATGGTTTGAACAGTTGCTCCCCTTTGATTGACAAAAACTCAGTGACTGGCACAAGAGTAGGCTACAGTCTGTTTACATGTCCATTTAAGTTTTAGTTCTCTGTGTACAGAGAAACCTTTAGGCCAAACTTAAAATATGGAAGGAGGCAGCTTTGGGCTGAACTTGATTTAACATTGCTAAGAGAGTAGGTTTTAAACATTCTCACCACACATTATATGAGGTAATGCACATGTTAATAGCTTGACTTAGTCATCACGCAGAGTACACATATATGAAAACATCACATAATATACCATAGATGTATAGAATTTTTACTCGTCAATTAAAAGTAAACAATCAAAACAAAAACACATTGTTTTAAGTCACTAAGTTGGTATTAATATTGTTATACAGTGATAGATAACAAAGACATCAGGAGAAAGACTGATTTTGTCTGGAACAGATCGAGTGTGAGCCACAAGAGATTAAAGTAGAAATGAAAGTAGGCAAATGGATGTAGGGATCTGGGCTTCAGGAGAGAGGTCTGAGCAGGCTGTATCCCTGTAGGTTCAACAGCTGCGGAGGCACTAAAAGCCACGAGAATGCATGAGACCACCAGGAAAAAGAGAGAAGAGATCTGGGGTGTTGTCCTAAGACCTTAGAGACCGGAGGAGGCCCCAGCAGAAGAATTGGAGAAGGAAAATCCCATGTGACGGGAGGAAAACCAGGAGGGTGGCTGCATCAGAAGCCATGGGAGGAATGCGATTTGAGGGGAGTCATCAACTCTGCCCAGCACTGCTCATAGGTCCAGGAAGAAAGGACACCATGTCTAGGACTCTCCATCCCTCAGTGCCACTCACCACCCACCCCACAGACCTGCTGCAGATCTCTCATCACTCAGACCTGGAACTCCTCATGACCTCCGTCTCCAACCTTCTCTTTTCTTTTCTTTTTTCTCTTCTCTTCTCTTCTCTTCTCTTCTCTTCTCTTCTCTTCTCTTCTCTTCTCTTCTCTTCCTCTTCTCTTCTCCTTCCTTCCTTTCTTTCTTTTCTTTTTCTTTCTCTCTTTCTCTCTTTCCCTCTTTCTTTCTTCTCTCTCTCTCCTTCTCTTTCTTTTAGACAGAGTCTTGCTCTTAGCCCAGGCTGGAGTGCAGTGGCATGATCTCAGCTCACTGCAGTCTCAACCTACTGGGATCCCACCTCAGCCTCCTGAGCAGCTGGGATCACAGGTGTGCACCACCACTCTCTGCTAATTTTGAAAAGTTTTTGTAGAGATGGGGTCTCACTATGTTGCCTAGGCTGGTCTCAGACCCCTGGGATCAAGTGATCTTCCCTCCTTGGTCTCTTAAAGAACCAGAATTACAGGGGTGAGCCACCACACTTGGCCTCTTTTCTACACTTGCCCTCCTCCCTCTCTAGCCCCTTTCCTTAGCACACCTGTCCTGCTGATCCTCAAACACGTTGACACCTGCTAACACTGAGCTGGTGTCTTTCTACTGAACCTCTCTCTCTGTTTCTCCTTGTCTGGCTGGAATCATCTGTGTCTGCCTTCTGTCCCAGCATCTGTGTGGGTGCACAGCTCCTGCCTCCAGGAAAGGCCAGGCTGAGTGTGCATCCCGCCCCAGCCCCACACCTTCCACGCATGGAGGCACAGAATCTGTGTGTGTGCAGAGCTTCTGCCTGCAGGAAAGGCCAGGCCAAGTGTGCTTCCTGCCCCAGCCCCACACCTTCCACGGATGGGGCCGCAGCATTGCTCCCTCTCTGCAGGGTCAGTCCATCTGACTTCCTCTCCATAAGAACACTGTGGTGTATCTTTGTGTACATTGTTGTGTACTTTATAACTGTGTGTTTAATTATACCTACCCTTCGGTCAGTGGAGTAGGAGTGTTGTAAATACTTTGAATAATGATTTTCTTTAAGAATCAAGGGGGCCAGGTGTGGTGACTCATGCCTGAAATCCCAGGACTTTGGGAGGCCAAGGTGGAAGATCTCTTGAGGCCAGAAGTTCAAGATCAGCCTGGCCTTGTCAAAACCCAGTCTCTACTGAAAATACGAAAATTATCTGGGCGTGGTGATGTGCGCCAGTAATCCCAGCTACTGGATAGGCTGAGGCACAAGAATTGCTTGAACCCAGGAGGCAGAGGTTGCAGTGAGCCAAGACAGTGCCACTGCACTCCAGAGAAAGACTGTGTCTGAAAAAAAAAAAAGAATTAAGGATGACGTTTTCCCTGAAATTCTTCAGTTATAATAAAGTTCTCTTCTTTCCCATCTAGTCATTTTCTTCAGAGAAACTTGTCATAATTTATAACATGCTGGTAAATAATATAAATGCAGTTGCATGTTTATTTTATAGAGTCTGCACCCTCATTCAACTACAAGCTCTGTGGGAGGGGAAAAGTGGCATTTTTGTCTGCTACTCTAGGCCTGGTACAGTAGGTGACACATCATGGATATTCAATAACTGCTTGTCGATGGAGTGAGTGAGTGAATCCATGTTCTACAACAGTAAGGAAGGAAGACCTTTGCTTGGAGATCAGCCTCCCTAAAGGGGTGTGGGATGAGCTGGGTGACACCAATGACCTCCGGGTTTGCCCTGAGGGTGGGATGAGCTGGGTGACACCAATGACCTCCAGGTTTTCCCTGAGGGTGGGATGAGCTGGGTGACACCAATGACCTCCAGGTTTTCCCTGAGGGTGGGATGAGCTGGGTGACACCAATGACCTCCGTGTCTGCCCTGAGGGTGGGATGAGCTGGGTGACACCAATGACCTCCGTGTCTGCCCTGAGGGTGGGATGAGCTGGGTGACACCAATGACCTCCGTGTCTGCCCTGAGGGTGGGATGAGCTGGGTGACACCAATGACCTCCGTGTCTGCCCTGAGGGTGGGATGAGCTGGGTGACACCAATGACCTCCGTGTCTGCCCTGAGGGTGGGATGAGCTGGGTGACACCAATGACCTCCGTGTCTGCCCTGAGGGTGGGATGAGCTGGGTGACACCAATGACCTCCGTGTCTGTCCTGAGGGTGTTTGGAGATCTCCTGATGGATGCTGCCGGGGCCTTTATTGAAGCACAACGAGCTTTGCACATGATGGCATCTGGAGGGTGCTTCAGGATCGCTCCTTTGAGCACACAGGGTGCAGCGAGGAGACCGCAGTCTCCGCTCCTGGGATGTGGGCTCTTAGGGCTTTCCACTGGCGTCAGGTGGCCACACACTGACGGTGGCACTGACCAGCAAGTCTCAGCGTGAGGCAGGAGTGTTCCGCAGGAACCTGCCCACCTCATACGTGGCTGCAGGATGCTGCTATGGGCTGGGACCTCCGCTCGCCTGCGTCACGTCCCCCCGAATCCATGTGCAGATGTCCTGTGGCCACCAGACCCTGAGGACCGGAGAGGAGTGGTCGCTCTGTGCCTGCGGGAGCTCCTGGCCACAGAACCTGCGAGCAGAACATGATGCACGTTTGTGTCTTGTAGGTTTGGGCTCCTGGATGGCTGATTACTCAGCCATGGTCACTGAAATACCCTATTCCTGGGAGTTCTCATATTATCTCAACTAAGTCTCAACTAACCTTTACACACATCAAGGTGCCCGTCTCATGGATGAGGATACTGAGACGTACAGGATTAAATAAACTGCCCAAAACACACAGTTGCTAAGTGGTGACCCAAACTTGAATGCAGTCTGGCTGACTTCCAAGCCGTTCCCCCAGTGGAGGGGGTCTCAGACAATGCACAGAGGCTCGGTGCGGAAGGGCCACGCCATTCCCCCAGGCGTATCCTGCTGCTTTCTGGACTGGTTACAGATGAGTCCCTGCCTGCAACTCAGCCAGCTCAGAGGACGCTGGTGAGGCCAGGCCTCTGGCTATTCCAGGCAGACCCAGCACCCATGTCAGGAGCAGCCAGTGTCTCCCCAGGATGGCAGATGGAGGCAAACCCTGGTGTCTGAGTGGCTTCAAATAGTTGCACACCTAGAAGCCTCAAAGTGCACGGAACACAGCAGATGGGGGCAGGTGTGTGCCCAGGAAGCCTCACCATGGACACCTGGCTTATTTTCCCCTGCCGGGCCATTCACGAGGCTTGCTGCTCAAAAGGAGTAGGCCCTGCCCACCCAGCTTTGCACCGCAGCCCTGGTTCCGACACACACAGGTAGGCAGCCCGGCAAAGGGGAAAAGCCAGCTCAGTCACTCTCAATTGCACTTGCCTGCTGGTGGCTCTCCTTTTTCTTCTTCTTTTTTTTTTTTTTTTTAAGAGAAATTGATTAAGCATTTTTCCTTTTTTCCCTCTTTCTGAAATATATTTGGAGGATACACTATTTCTATTCTGGTGCTCTCTCCTTAGAGGAAGAAATTTTATTTTTCACCTGTTGATGCAGCAAAACGGAACCAGAAGCAGGAGTGCCAAGCCGGCCGTGCCTTCCTCTCCACTTCCCTCCCTGGGTGCAACCACTGCGGTGTGGCAGTGACTGTGGATAGTAAGTTCCTGCATTGCGGCACCTCTGCCCCGCTTCGAGGGCCGAGTTCCCCGCTCTGCCGAGGCGCTTTGCCTCCCAAAGCTTCAGATGTGGAAGCCATGTTCTGCGGGACCAGAAGAAAGCACACTTCCATCCCATATCTCTGGTTATCAGAGCAGCAAATCCAAGTTTGACCTCCGTCACAGGGCAAGTCGGTCATGAGCACACACTGGACCATGACAAATTGATTGTGGTGACTTTATTGATGTCAAGGGGGATACGGCGCCACGATTAATAATTTACCCAACAGAGAAAAGCTTTTCTCGTCTCGGTGATGCCGGAGAGCCCAAGGTTTGATCGCTCCAAGCCCGAGCACGAATGACGGAGATGCTCACACCTACAGCTCAGGTGAAAATCCACAGCAGAAGATTCCCAGTAGCCTCCCCTCTGCGTGCCCACAAGTTGTCGAGGCAGAAAGTGAAGTTTGTTCTCTTATAACAAACCATATGAGACAGAGACTTGGTTTCTCTGTTCTCAGATTTTTTTCTGCTCTACCCAAACTAGGGGTTGGCGTTGCATAAGTACCACAGCACTTGGGGAATGCCTGTTTCGTTTCATTACGTTGAGCGGAGATAAGGAGATTCAGACACTAACTGGCATTTTCCCCTAAATCTCCATGGAAATGCAGTCTCCACTCCAGGGCACCATGTGCTGTGAGGACTTTATACCCGCCCTCCGAGTGAAAGGAGAATAAAGGAATGAATGCAGGGGTGGGACGGGGTCATTTCTGTCCCCAAACTGCATATTGTGGACATTTTTTTTTTTTTTTTTTTTTCTGAGATGGAGTCTCGCTCTGTTGCCCAGACTGGAGTGTGGTGGCACCATCTCAGCTCACTGGAACCTCTGCCTCCCAGGTTCAAGCGATTCTCCTGCCTCAGCCTCCCGAGTATCTGGGATGACAGGCACCCACCACCATGCCTGGCTAAGTTTTGTATTTTTAGTAGAGACGAGGTTTCACTGTGTTGGCCAGGCTGGTCTTGATCTCCTGACCTCGTGATCCACCCACCTTGGCCTCCCAAAGTGCCGGGATTACAGGCGTGAACCACTGCGCCTGGCCTATTGTGGACATTTTAAACTGTAGGGAAATTACTCCTGAGCAGTAACAACAACAACAACAACAAATAAAAATAACAACAACAACAAAAAACATGGTTTTTATTCGAGTCCTAGAGAAACAAAACAAAACATGTTTTCACTTTTTTTTCCTTATCTAATTTTGCTACTGCTTCACTTTCCCTGCCACCTCTCTTACTGCAGTTTCAACTAAATGACTAAGCAAATTAGATCTTGAGTTGCTTTTCTGGAGTGTGGAGAATTGGAGAATCAGATGAAAGTCAAGGTATCGCTCTCTTCAGCAGCTTCCGGATCGGGGGCTGCAGCTGAGCGGGGGCGTTGTGCAATCTCCTTCTGTTGTCCAGCAGGCTTCGGTTCAGGGAGATAGAGCAGGCTGAGCCCACGAGAGTGCTCCCCTCGCAGCTGTCCTGGGGGAAACTCTAGAAAGGGTAGAGAAAATCAGAGAAGAAAGGATATTTTTACACAGTACGATTGTATTTTTATCCCTGGAGGCTTGCTGAACGCAGGTTTCTGGGTAAGTTACACAATACAGGAGAAGTAAGTGTTTAGCGTTCAGATGGTACGTGAGGGAGGCCAGCGCGCTCTGCAGAGCCCCGCCCCTGTGTGTGTTGTGTGGTCTGGAAACACAGTGGCAGGGCGCACCTTCTGAAAGTGAGGCCGGCCCGGGACTGAGATGGCTCTACCTCTGCAGGTCGCCGGCCCAGAGGCTGCACTTCAGCCAGCGGGGGAAACCGGGATTGATTCTAAGTAATTCAATTCTCAGGCCATAGGTCGTTACCAAACTGCAGCCTGGAAAAATAGTCTATTGATTTTCTGAGTCAAATAAAGTTATGTCAATGTAGAATTAAATAGATAGTCATACAGCTGTAACATCCCCAAAGATGGAAATACTACACATCAGATGTGCCTGTGGTATCTTTATTCATCTGTTCCTTCCTGTTCTTACGGCTATCAGAAAAAAACATACGTAGCATTGCTAAATAACCTTGAGAAACAAGCGTATGTTGTAAATAGCACATCTTTGTACAAACATGTGTAATATTTTCAAACCCTGAAGTCGCTTGCGTTTCTCTCAGCTACTCACAGCAACTCTGCAAGACAGTCCTCACATTGGGTTTAAATCCTGACATCATATCCAAATTATGTGGCCTTGGGCAAGTCAACTAAACTCTGCCGCGTTTCTTCATCTCTATATTGGAATGATAATACAAGCTTCCTCAAATAAATCAAAGTGAGAATCAAACCAGCCTGGCCAACATGGTGAAAACCCGTCTCTACTAAAAATACAACATTAGCCGGGTGTGGTTTCAGGCGCCTGTAATCCCAGCTACTCGGGAGGCTGAGGCAGGAGAATCACTTGAACCCGGGAGGCGGAGGTTGCAGTGAGCCGAGATTATTGCACTCCAGCCTGGGCAACCAGAACGAAACTCTGTCTCAAAAAAACAAAACAAAACAAAACAAAACAAAACAAAGGTCAGGTTAGGTATGCGGGTGCTAAGAACTACGTGCACATGGAACTACTTGCCGCTGTCTCCGTTATTTACTAGAGGAAGACACTGACATGATGCCCAAGCCCATCCCTGGTCTGACCTTTTCATGCCATCCCAGAGGGGACATGGGGTTGGAAGCGTTCTCACTGCCAGCCTTGCCTTCTTACCATCACAATCATCCCTCTGGATCTGCCTGCCACAGGGACCCACAGCTCTAGGTCTTGGCGCCTTTGCTGCTGCCTCCCTGGGAGGGGTCGCCTGGCACACTGTGACCTCCTCACCTCACCCCACTGTAGCCTTCAACCCCAACCCCCCTTCTTCACACGGCAGTCAGAGTGAAGAGAGAAAGCACGATTCAGATGCGGCTCTGCTATTCACACTCCCCAAGGCCTCCTCATGTCTCTGGGGGCAAAAGCTAAAGTCCTCCCACTGGCCTTCGGATGCCCCACAGACCCACCACTCCGTCCCTCTGACAACATCTCCTCCTGCTCTCCTGGATGCAGCCACCTCCTTGTGTGTCTTCAGGCTCTGCAGCCTTCACAGGGGCCCCTCCTGCCTGGAGCATCTTGCTGTGTATCTGCGTAGCTCCTCTCTCCACCTCCTCACCTCCTGTCTCCCGCTCTCCATTCTCCTTCCTGCTATTCCTTTCTTCCGCAGCACCATTCACCTTCTAACAGGCTGCTCCTCATCACTTCTGTGTTTGGTCAGTTTCCCCAAACAAGAACGCAAACTCCACCAGGCAGAGACTTGCATGTGTTTCGTTCTCACTGGATCCCTCATGCCGTGGGATGCCACACGTAGTGGGCATACGATCAGTATTTGTTGAATGTGTAAGTAAAGAGAGGAAGGAAGGAACAAATGAATGGACACATGAAATGTGTTGCAGGCAGAAAAAAGTTAGAAAAGACAACACGACATTGCGCGAGAGGAAAAAGGGAGATCTGAATTGTGATGTCTTCCCCTCCCTTACAGGAAGGCAGTTTTAAACATGGACACATTGAGTCAGAATAATCATTGCAGCAGAATTTGCCAGAGGTCAGAGAGCTGCCGGCCGGTCTCAGTAAGATGAAACGTATAAAATTCACTCACAATCCCCAGGGAGCACAAGGCTGAGGGTGGCCATCAGGGACTCCCAGAACTCACAAGCAAAGGTACTCATGGGGTCAATGGGGTCAAGAAGAGCAGCTTAAGTAAAAATAAAGAGTATTTACTGGGGGATGCAAAGGAGATGGAACTGGGAAATGGAAATCTATTAGGGTTTTGAAGAGTATTCTCTCTCTACAGCTGGTGTCCCCTTCTCCCTGCTGTCCCAATGCTCCCACCAAATAGTCAACGTCATGTGTAGACTTGCCCATTGCTCACCGTGTGACACACCAGGGCCTGCACACGCCCTAGTGCAGGACGCCAAGTCACCCAGTGCTGATTCCTGATTTCTAGGACAGAAGATCCACTGGCTCACGATGACTCAGGTGTCCGCCTGGATCATGGCCCTAGCCAGGAAGTTGAAGCCCAGGACAGCCAGGATGCTCCTCAGAGGATATGTCTGGGAGAACTATCTGGGGGTCTGGGGGACTCAGGGCTGGACAGACTCCCAGAAACATTCTCATCCAGAGCTGGGACAGGAATACCTCCAGCATCTGTAGCTCCCATGGACAACATGATGCCCTTTTAAAGCAGCAAGTAGATGGCACTGGGTGCCATGGGCATGGGGACGATAAGGAGAGTGGGGTGGAGCAGAGAAATCGGTTTTACACTGTAGCTGTGGACAACGCTGTTGTCTTGTATTATTTGTTGTACTTATCATGATTCTGTACAAAGAATGCTTGAAAGGAGAAAAGACAGAGGGTGTTCAGTAAATTAGAGGGAAGTTCCCTGCTGTGCCATTAGGGTGGGGATTATTGGCACAGAGATTACAACAGACGCTATAAGAAGAGATTCCAGACCAGTTTTGCAATTTATTTCCCGTTCATGAAACCCCCCACAAATCAGACAAGCTCTGTAAGCAGAGAACACTCTGACTGGAAAATCCAAGGGAAGAAGTTCCTCCTCGCTTGAAGAGGTGGCGGAGGGACCTCGGGAGGGTGGAATTCAAGGCAGCTAAGCAAGTGTCATTGAACGCATGGCCTCTGAGCACGCAGGCTGCAGGGCCGGTGCCCTCACTTCGCTGCTCCCTGGCATCTGACCAGTGAGATGGTAACAGTGGTGTCCACCAAATAGGACTGTAGTGAGAACCACTACGAGTCTCTAATGCACAGCAAGGTTTATGTGGATATCAGACACTATTGTTCTGATTCCCGGGGAGTGGCTGAAAGTCAGTGCAGTAAAGTCCCTGAAATGCCATCTTCTTGTCACCATCATGATTTTCTATTTTACCCAAACTTGTTCATTATTGGTGCTATACATGAATCAATTTGTTTCCTTAAATAGCATGATTGGTGTGTTTGTTGTATATTTATTGTACCCATTAAGTGAACACATAAATGTTAAAATAAAAATATGCATTTAGGTGCCATTGAATTCACCTGTGGGCACACCACTATTTGGGGCACACTGTCCTACAAAATGTATATGGTTCTGTATCTATAGAACAAATTATCACCGTCCCCAAGGCATAACCAATGCCTGCAGAGGTCCTCACTGATAGCGGAGTTTGCTCTGGCCTGGTCACTGCAGCTTTCTACATCTGATTCAGGTCTTTCTTTTTGGCACTATCTCCCACTAACACTATACCAGATTCCTGTAATTCAGTTAAACTGGTGAGCAGGCCATGCAACCAGCTTCTGGGACTCAGGCTGTTCCTTGGAATGCAGCGTCCGTCTTTCAGTGTCCTTCCTCACTGTCTTTTTTTAATCTTCACAAAACTTCTTGCAAACAAAATCCTATCTTTTTAAATTTTTATTTTAGATGGAGTCTTGCTCTGTCACCCGGGTTGTAGTGCAGTGGTGCGATCCCAGCTTATCACAAGCTCCATCTCCTGGGTTTAAGCAATTCTCCTGCCTCAACCTCCTGAGTAGCTAAGATTAAAGGCACCTGCCACCATACCTGGCTACCTGGCTAATTTTTGTATTTTAGTGGAGATGGGGTTTCACTGTGTTGCCCAGGCTGGTCTCAAACTCTTAGACTCAAGTGATCCACTCACCTCGGCCTCCCAAAGTGCTGGGACTACAGGCATGAGCCACCATGCCCAGCCTGAATCCTGTTTATTTAACTGATTTACGAACAACTTTCAGAAATGAAAATTTCAAATTGACTTTTAACCGGCAATTTCTTTTAAAATCTGAATCTAGAAGTTTCTTCAAACTTTCTTTTTGTCAAGAAGTTAGTGATCTGTTGCAAACTACAATAACATAACTACTTAGTATACCACTGAAGAAATACAAAGAAATATGTAGGCATTATGCCAATAGATTCAACAATTTTAGATAAAATTGAGAAATTAGTTGAAAGACACGTTATCAAAAACTGACGCAAGAAGTAATAGAAACTATGACTAGCTCTATATTTATTTTTTAAATTGGCTTCTTAATTTAAATTTTTCTATGAAGAAGAGTCCAGGCCCAGATTGATTTATCAGTGGATTCTGCAAAAACTTTGAGAAGAAGTAATATCGGTTTTATGCAATCTCTTTCAAAAAGTTGTGGAAAATCTTGTAAAGGGGATTATTTTTGAACCTATTTTATTAATTATCTTTATAAAAAGATTAGATCAAGAAAATAGAAAAGCCATTGATTAATATTCCTTACAAGGTACCTGCACATTTCTTCATAAAATATTTGCAAATCAAATCCATCAATATGTAAAAAAAAAAGACAATGCCTCATGACCAAGTGGGATTAATCCTAACCATGCAAGATTGGTTCATTAGTCAAAAATTAGTGTAATTCGCCATATCAATAGAAAAAAGATAAACACCATATGATTGTCTCAATTGATACAGAAAAAGCAATTGACAAAATTTCACATCAATTTGTAATCATCACGATCAACAAACTAAGAAGAAAATGAAACGTTTCAATATGATGAAGGATATCTATGAAAAACCTGCAGCTAACGTCATATTTACTGTCTTATATTGAGTTATTTTCTCATATGATCAAGAACGAGTCAAGAAAAATTGCCCTCAGTCCTTTTATTCAATATCTAGTGGTGGTCTTAGGCTGTGCAAAGAGACAAGGAAAAACATAAATAAAAGGCAAGCAGGTTGGGAAGGAAGGATTACAACTGCATTTAGCTGCAGACAACATAACTGTTTGTAAAGATAATTCTAGGAATTCTTTTAAAAACGATTTTCAAACTAGTAAATGAATACTTTTAGAAGTTCGCAGGATAGAAGATGAATATTAAATAATTAATTGCATTTCTATACACTAGCAACAAATTGTTGAAATATGTTTGTCTTAATGCCATTAGCAATAACATCCAAAAAAGTAAAATATTTAAGGATAAATTTAACAACATGTGTAAGATCTTGTACTGAAAACCATAAACTGTTGTTTGAAAAATTATAGGGGGCCTAAATAAATGAAGAGTTATACCATGTTCATAGATTGGATAATTCAGTACTTCAAAGATGCTATCCTACCCGAAATGGATCTATGGATTTAACACAGTTTCAATTAAAGCCCCACTAGGACGTTTTATAGACTTGGACAAGCTTGATCTAAAATTTCCATGGGAACAACAATAACAACAAAAAATCCTGGACTAGCCAAGATAATTCTGAAAGAGAAAAAAACAGGGTTGGAGGAGTTACCCTGGCCAAATGTGATGCTTACTATAAAGAAAGCTGGCTGGGCTTGGTGGCTCATGCCTGTAATCCCAACACTTTGGGAGGCCGAGGCAGGTGGATCATGAGGTCAGGAGATTGAGACCACCCTGCCTTACACGGTGACACCCTGTCTTTACTGAAAAAAAAAAAAAATGCAAAAAATTAGTTGGGCGTGGTGGCAGCGCCTGTAGTACCAGCTACTCTGGAGGCTGAGGCAGGAGAATAGTGTGAACCCGGAAGGCGGAGCTTGCAATGAGCCGAGATCGCACCACCGCACTGCAGCCTGGGGGACAGAGCAAGATTCTGTTGCAAAAAAAAAAAAAAAAAAAAAAGAAAGAAAGAAAAAGAAAGCTACCATAATTGACTATGAGACACTGAGATAAACATTTTGATAATGAAACTAATAGAAAGTTTATAAGTAGACCCTCATATGTATGACTGATTGGTAATTTGACAAAAGTGCTAAATGAATTCAGTGAAGAAAGATACTCTTTCAGCAAGTTGTGCTGGAATAGCTGGATAACAAGTGAAAAAAAAAAAGGGGGAACCTCAACTCTTACCTCACGTTATACACAAATGAATAGCATAACATAAAACCTAAAATTAATAAACTTTAAAAGCACTCCTAGGAGAAATGAGTTGCTATAACTCAATCTGACTCAGTCATAGGCAAAGATTTTATGGGTAAGATGCAAGAGAGAAAAACATAAAATTTAAAAAAATGGATAAGTTGATGTTCATAAAAATTTACAACCTTTGCATTACTAAGACAGGAAAACACAAGCACAGATAGATAGAATATTTATAATCCATATGTCTGACCATCAGAAAAGGCGAGAGATGTGATCAGACAGATGCTTCACTGCAAGAAGACACAAGTGGCCAGGACTTATTGCCATCAGTCACTGGACAGTTGCAAGTCAAAACCGCAGTGGGAGAGCACCCTCACCCATCAGAGTGGCCCAAGACCAGCATTAACTGCAAATGGGCCTGGCTCTGTGGCTCATACCTGTAATCCCAGCACTTTGGGAGGCCAAGGTGCGCGGATCACCTGAGAGTTTCAGACCAGTCTGGCCAACATGGCGAAACCCCGTCCCTACTAAAAATGCAAAAATTAGCCCGGCATGATGGCACATGCCTGTAATCCCAGCTACTTGGGAGGCTGAGGCAGGAGAATTGCTTGAACCAGGGAGGTGTAGGTTTAATAAGCCAAAATCTCACCACTGCATTCCAGTCTGGGTGACAGAGCGATACTCTGTCTCAAAAAAAATAAAAAATAAAAAAGCAAATGAAGATACAAGTCCAGGTGTGGACATGGAACAAGCACAGCCACTTTGCAAACCAGACTGGCAATTCCTTATAAAGCTAAACATACAACGCTTATGCTCTTCATCAGGGAATCATTATCACACGGGTTTGCCGCGTGGATTTCCAGGTTCTCTATCCACTTTACATAGACAACTGTTCCTCCTTTGCTTTCTGGCCATCCTCTTTGGCATCCTCAAGCTCTCCCTGCCTTTTGACAAGTACACCTCTGGTGTCCTCGGATCCCCACGTCCACCGAGGTCCACAGCGCAGGCCCGTGCTCATCCCCTGCGTGGTTCTTCCCTTTTCCCATCCACTTTCTAGTGGAGGAACCTGTGGGGGCCTCGCCCAGGCAAGTGTTAGCCTCATGTGTCCCACGGGTTGAAATTGACCTACTGACAGGTGAATTCACCCCTTGCTGTTTTCCTTCGGGTTTGCCGTTTGCCTTTTCGGCTTGGGTCTGTGTCTACAGGATGTTCCTCTCAAGCCTGCACATTTCTTGTCCCTGCATCTCGTCTTACATCTGGGGAGTTCAGGCCATCCTACAGCCAGCATGGAAAATGCTTTGCCGAAAACAGGAGCCTGTTGAGGAGAGATCCAGCAGGCTGTGAGGAAATGAGGACCAGCTGGGCACGGAGGTGTGCGAGGAGCTGCCCGGGTGAAGAAAGGGACATGCACTCCCTGCAGAGAGCGGCCATGCACAGGTGCAGAGAAGGACAGCAACGCAGATCCTGAGGACGATGAGGCCCGGCCCAGGCGGGAGGAAGGAGGGGAGGGAGACGTCAGAGCCCAGGGGCGCCTCCCGGGGCATTTAGGATTTAGGCAGGTCAGGGGCGTTCTCAGACGAGGAGGAGAGGAAACACTGGCGCAGATGGGGAAGGCTATGCGGAGGGAGAGGCTGGAGGCAGAGACCATTGGTGCCTCTGTTACAGCGATGGAGCGAGGGTGGGGCTCGGGATCAGAGCAGCCCCGCTGAACAGGAGCAGTTTAGTTTCCTCGAAGATACCTGGTGACTGCTTGGAAGCAGGGGCGCTGGGGGAGCCCAGCCAGTCTCCAGCCTTCAGGCTTGCGGTGTCAGGTCTGTTCAGGCGACCCTGGCCTCTCTTGAGAGATTCAGGCCTAAATTTCAGAAGCATCCAAAGCACAGTCTTCCTAAATGAAACTAAATGAAACAGCCCCACACAGCCCCGGTCCCCTGCTGGGCATCCCAGTTCCTGCTAATACAGCACCATCCCTGTTCTCCAGGGTTTGTGACCAGGTTACGGAAGCATTGCTTAGGCAGAAACAAAATAGGGGATTTTTTCCAGAACCAGGAAGGAGAGTTTCACCAGCGGAGAGAGGCTGAGAGCAGCAGGTCATAGGCAACTTAGGGTGGTCCTGGTCCGGCTTGTGTGTGACTCCAGCTCTTTCCTCTCCCGACTCCCTCCCCGTTTTCGTACCCAGTGAGGGTCAGATCCTGTGAACACTTCAGTGAAGGGTCCTCTTATTTCCATGCATCTGCCCTTTCCACCTCACCTTTCCCTCTAGGATGAGGACCTGATTATCTCACTCCTTGACTATTTAAATCATCTCCTGAGAATCTCTCCTCTCCATTTCTGAATGTGGTCGCACACTTTGCAGAGATACGTGGAGTGCCTATCAAGACCCTCGATGCTGTGTCCACAGAACATAACTTCAGGTGCTTTATGACTTTGCATCAGACATGCCTCCTGCATGCTCCAGGGACCAGCATTACTGTCGTCCTTTTCCCAGAGTGACCTGTCCCTCACACCTCTGAGCTGTGAGGACTCCCGCAGAGCTCTCTGCAGCCCGACAAGTTCTAGACTTCTCACTGTGCCCTTAAAGCCTTGAACCCTGTCCTCCTCCAAAGCCTTGAACCCTGTCCTCCTCCATGGGGAGATGCTGTAGCAAAATGCCGCAGCCTGAGTGGCTTGTAAACGGCAGGGATCTATTTCTTACAGCTCTGGAGGCTGAGAAGTCCCAGGTCAGATCAGGCATCTGGTGAAGGCCTACTTTGAGCTTGCAGGTGATGGTCATCTGGAGTCCTCGCCTGGCAGAGGGGTGGAGAAAGGAAGCAAGTTTTCTGGTGTCTTCCAAGAAGGGCACTAATCTCATCCGCAAGAGCCCCACCCCGATGACCTCATCACCTCCCCCATGCCCCAGCTTTTAATACCATCACCTTGGGGGTTAGGGTCACACATATAAACTTGGGGGACACAGGCATTCAGAGCATAACAAGCCCCCTTTTCCTTCTCTTCTCAAATATCTTGGACCTGCCTGAATTATTTCCATTTCTCAAATGTGATTTTCCACTCCCACATCCCCAACTTGTCCTTAGGTCCTTGCCTCTGCCTGGGAAGTGCTGAGTTCACTTTTCTCCTTATCTAACTTTACTCCTCCTTCTGGGCCAGTTAAAATCCTGCCTCCTCTATGAGGTATCCCCTTGAGGCCTCCCTACCTCACCTGAGTGAATTCCTCCTGTGCCTCTGCTCTGAACTCCTGAGCAATTAGACGGTGCTTTCTCAGGTTTCTCCTCACCTCCTTTTGTGTGCGGACACAGAGACCAGCTGCCAGAGCCCACCCTTCCAGAAAAGAGTGAGATCGTCACACATTGCTCAGCCCACCCGGCCTTACACTCCCAGGGCAGCCCCTGGTGACCCAGGACCACCCAGGTGAGGACACCTGACAGTTGGACTTCCTGCTCTCACTCCTTCCCTTCACAGATGTTGATAGCTAATACATGCCCTGCACCTCAAATGTGCACCCCATTACACACCTTACACCCCAAATGTACACCCCATTACACACCTTGCACCGCAAATGTGCACTGCATTACACACCTTGTGCCCCAAATGTACACCCCATTACACACCTTACACCCCAAATGTGCACCCTATTACACACCTTACACCCCAAACGTGCACCCCATTACACAACTTACACCCAAAATATGCATCCCATCACATACCTTACACCCCAAATATGCACCCCATTACAAAACTTGCACCCCAAATATGAACCCCTTACACACCTTACACCCAAATGTGCACCATTACACACCTTATACTCAAATGTGCACCATTACATGCCTTACACATAAATGGGTACCCCTATAACACACCTTGCACCTCAAATGTGTATTCCTAATACACACTCTATACTCCAAATGTGCACCTAATACCTTACACCCCACTGTGCACCCCTAATGCACACCTTACACCCAAATGTGCACCGTTACACACCTTACACCCCAATAGACACCATTACACACCTTACACCTAAATGTGCACCATTACACACCTTACACCCCAATGTGCACCATTACACACCTTACACCCAAATGTACATCCCTGTTACATGCCTTGCACCCCAAATGTGCACCCCTATTACACACCTTACACCCCAATGTACAACCCTATTACATGCCTTGCACCCCAAATGTGCACCCCTATTACACAACTTGCATCTTGATGCCTAATACGCACCTTGTCTCAGTGTTGGCTGCCAGAGAGCCCAACCCAGGACAATCACAAACAATGAATTTCAAGCCCTGGGCCGACCCAGGATGCTGGAACAGCTTCTCAGACACAGCACATAGCAGGTGCTCAAAGGCTGTATTTGAGGCATGATTATCTTTGAACAAGGTCCAAGATAGATCTACCATATATACTAAATTCTCTTCTTCAGTGAATGTGTAAGTCGGTAAACAGGAGTAATAATTTATGATAAGCTGTTCCATGACCCACCTAACAGTCTCAGCTCTATGTTACTGGTGATGAATATGGAAACGTTGTATATGACCTCAAAATATCAACTGTACGTGCATAGTTAGGAATCAATTAAACTGATATATAATCCCCTCTGCCATAGTCCACTCTTGTTATTGTTTGAGGTTCACTGAAGATGTTAGTACTTTAAGAACTCAATTCAGGAAGCCACTGGGGATTTATCAAGAGGCAGAGTTTAGGAACCAGTTAATGGTGTCCCTGAATGTGTAACGCCTCCCAGGCGATGCACACAGCTCTCGATTTGTTTGCCAGGAATTCTGAGTGAGCTCAGAGGTCTTCATCCCTGTCACCAGCAATTGCAGCTTTGCTATCGCAGGATCCAGCCTGTGTTAACATGTTAAAGCCCCAAGGACGTGGCTGCCTTGCGACCTGGCTGTTCCTGACACAATATCCTCTGTCTGAATAGACTTTCCTGCGAATGTCCCTGGAGACCATGAGCCCTGAAAGCAGCCACTCCCCTTCTACACAGCATTATACACCCGATATTCACGCCATCAAACTCACATCAGGGCAGAAGATGTGATCAATTAATGCCACCTAATTTAATCCCATTTTTAAAATGCCATCTTTATATTTCTTGCATTTAATTAAAAAATAGTAAGAATACCATCACAGAACTTTTCAACAATTAACAAAGGAGACTGCGGTGGGTTTCAGCAGGGCAGGCTAGGAGTGTTTATGCCATTTCCTGAGTCATTGATGAGTCCGCAGGCCACGGTCCCCCGGGGGAAACGCCATTAAGAACTCAGGAGCGGAGGGGGAAGGATGCAGGTCACAGGCTTCCACTAATTGCCGCCCTCTTGATTTGATTTTCTCTAAACTTGAAGTCAGGATGACAGCCCACTGGAAAAATCACAAGGTGCTTTCCATTTGTAACCTTTACATAAGAAGGATCTTAACGTGTGGAAAACTGCAGGAAAACTGCAGTTAAGGAGGCCTGAGCTCAGAAAGGAAGAGAGAAATAAAGGGAGCCTCCTCAGTGGCAAAATGTCAAGCACGTGGGCTCTGCAGTGGAACAGGCTTTTGTCTCTTACCACTAGGCCTATAATTAAGAGATCCGGGTGTGAGCCCAGGCAGCTGCGTTTAGCAAGTGCGACTCCCTGTTGCTCTTACCCATAACGTCTCCGTCTCCGAGGCTTCATCCAAACAAAGTACACAGCGCTAATCACATTAACACTAATAATGGTAATAGAATTAAGAGAACAGACACAAAGCAACAGATAAACAGTCCCTTCTTCCCCACCTAATAGCGCCTCTCTTTTCCTTTCCTCCTCCTTGGCTCCCAGTTCTGATCTGAGACCCGGCCACATTTTCACAGCGGCTTCAGTGGTCAGTCCCCGCGCAGGGGCAGCTCTGTACAGCCGTGCCCTGGGCTATGTCTTCGCCAGCCGTGGCTCAGGTAGTGGAGCTCAGCAATGAAGCATTTGATCTTTTCTACTGGCTCTTTCATTTGCAGAAGGGGCAGAGAACACATGAAATGGAAAGTGTGTCTTGGAGCAAGAGGCAGTGACAAGGGAATAAAACCGAGAAGCCCGCAGGTCGCACAGCAGGCAGGCAGCCGCTTCCCGTGGGTGTGCAGAGCTGATGTGCAGAGACGTATTGATCCTCTGTGCTCTGTCTCATTGGTGAGGCAGTCATGGTCTGCATATTAACACACAGCCTGAGCTGCCTCCAATGGACAGCAGCATTTGGGGCCCGAAACGCTGAAAGCAAGGGTAGTATCTGGTTAAAATCGGGGAAACTGCGTTTGCCTCAATTGTACCCAGCGGGAATGGTAGGGGCAAAGTTTCTGAAACTTCATTCCATGGAATCCCAGGAGACCGAAGTGCATTACAACTGAACCCAAAATCTGTAAACAGACTGGTTGCCACCAAAGTGATTGTCTCCATATATTGGCAAAATTAAAGAAAAAATTTGTTTGCATTTTCTGTTGAATACAACACATTGTGATCTTAAATTCAGATCTTGACTGCCTCTTAATGTATTTTAAGGAGTAAAAAAGAGAAAAACTTAGGTGGATTTCTTTAATTCATGGAGATGTTTTCCTCCACAGCTCACAAAGTTTGTGTTTCTGGAAAACACGATTTGAGTACAGTCATTTCCAGCTACAGGAGTGACTGGCAATGTTAACAACATAATTATATGACTCAAAAGAACTTCAGCAACTCAGTACGATTCACTGACACATGCACCCAGTGTTTACCCGATAGAACCAAATCCTCTCCCATCACACATTGATGGGTGTTCTTTTGGTCTGGATGGTGCAGCTAAATATACATTTGAGGACAATGACTGTCTCTGCAAAAATTCAAAATGCTCTTGGTGTTCGATAGTTTGATGACAGCAAGTGGCATGGTTTTAACCAGTTTTTGTTTTGACAACTGGAGGATTGACATTAGTTGTTTCTAACTGAAAATAAAAGTCAATTCCTTGAGGCAAGTTTCTGCAAATTTAATGTAATCTCCTGGCATATGTTTTATAATCCCTCCAGTCAGTTGGTGATAGGGGTGGCACCTAGGCAGGGTTAGGGTGCTTAGGTCACAGCTAGTTCTGGATGAAACTGAAAGGGAAGGCTAAAGAGCAAAGGCAGGAACGATGGGATTCTAGACGACAGGTGTGTCCTGTGCAGGCAGAGCTTAGAGCTGCAGCAGGCAGACGCAGACAGAAACCAGGGGCACCATCCATCGCGAGACGCTGCAGGGACAGAATCAAGGACACCAGATTGGGTATGGTGGCTGTGGTTACGCATCATTCCCAGTGGCCAAGGATGGTGACTTGATGGCCAGGTAGAGAAGCAGGCAGTGGGTGCAAGTGGGTCATGGCCACAAAGGTCAAGATCAAGGACAGGGTGGGGTGGAGGGTAGTGGAAATGGCACTGCCTGGAGCCAGCCCTTCCTTGGGCATCGTTAAAAACTCACGGCTGCAACAGAGAGCGACATAAAACCCTGACTGATTGAATGTTTTCGTTCTGTATAGTTTGTGGTGTTTAGAGCAGACGCCCAGGCTGGACTACCACATACTACGATGCGTGCATCCTGGGGTCTCTGTCTGCCTCTGTACATTGGAGTAAGGGTTGAATCAGGGACACATACCACTAAAAATACATGAAAAAGGAAAGAAAATATCAGGAGCAAGAGATGCTGTCTTTCAATGGAAAAAGCCAGAAAGGTCCCTTGAAAAGAAACTTGAGATCAACGTCTCTTAAAATGTCATAATGCTAATACCGGCCCTGTATCAATTCAAGTATGTATTGTAGTGTAGTTTTCAAGGCCCCAGGACGTAGCAAACCGTATTTGTTGGGAACAATGGACCCCAAGGTCCATTGTTCACTCCTGGCCGTAGGGAGCTGTTTGCAGTTGAAGACTCTGCCTTGGTCCACCACACGGATGCTGTGAAGGCAAAACTCAGGCTCAGTGGAATTTTCCTGACTTCATCAGGCTTAACCTCAAACCACCTCACTCAAAGGAGATCATCTACACACTATGCTCCAGGGCTCTCTGGTGCTCCACGGAGGGCCTGGGGGATATTCGGGGGTCTGTATACATGTAGAAGGGGACAGGTTGAGGGGAGAGAAGGAGCTGGCTGGGTCCCAGGGCCCATCAGCATGACCCCCTGTCACGTAATTTAGATATTACACTTTTTGGTGAGACTTATGTGAAAGAAAGAGTTTCGTAGCTTCAAAAACATTTGCAAATGTGTTCTAAGCTTCAGCCGTTGTTTTCCTACACTCAGTCCTGCTTTGGGTAGTACTGAGCCGGTTTTCTATTACCTTAGGGGAAAGTTTTAATGATCCAATCAATTTTATCTGAATCTTCCATTAAACTGATCATACAATTAGAGGTCAACATGGACAGTGGTCAGACTGAGTTTATTTGAGGCTCGAATGATAAGTTATTTAAATTTATTTTACTGTTTTCAGACGCCCTCTCTAATGTAACCAAGTGTTAGCAAGAGATGGCGGTGCTTTGAAGGAATGTACTTACCCCCAAAAATTACCAATCCACAAAATAGAAATTAACAAAAATATAAATGCACACGTTTTTAACGATTGTACTTAGATATTAAATTCAGCTGAAGTTTAAAATAAGAGCAGGTGGTATAAAATGTAATTCAATACATAGAATGGATATTGCACTCACTTCTGTTCCATGTTACTGGGCTTAAAGGTATTTCAGAGAAAATAGTTCAAGAAATAAACTAAAGACAGAAAACAAAGGGTAAGAAGGAGAGGCGAGATAGAAGGAAAGAAGTGAAGGAAAATAAAGGCTCAGGAAATTCAGAGATGAATGTTACTTTCAATATCCTGCTGTTCACTTGGGCATTGGTGTCAGAGTGACTTATCATCTGTTATCGCGGAACTCTGACAGGTCGATTCATCACCATCTAACAAGGCTCCTCAACTTCTTTTAGGAGCCTGGAGAGGTTCAGCTCTGAATGGTATGCCAGGAGTAGCCGCCTTGGTAGAAAAATTGTATTTTTGGAAGTTGCTTGGACAAAAAACTACGTCCCCGGGTACACCAGCTTAAGATCCGACCAGGGATGAATTCTGATACCTGGGAAAAAAAGGTTCCTGTTTTAAGAAAAGGCTCAACTTATTTCTACACAGACGTTAAATTATTTCTAAATGGTTATCTAAGGTATTGTGCACTAACAAACAGTTTGTTCTCTAAAGAGTGAAAACGTTTTCCTGCTTTGAATTTTTTGTTTACTTAGCAAGTGCTTTGGTTGTAGGTACCAGGAAGGTCATTTCAATGCAGTCTCAATCTTTTATTGCAAATTCTGATGGAATATAGTGAGAATGATTCGATGTTTAGAAGATGGTAGACGGCTCACTGTTGCTGAAGATCTGCAGAGCTGCTGCACCATCTGCATGCCCGGAACGCACCGTCTGCCCTTGTGTTTTCTCTTGGTCCATAGAGGTTGATATTTGGGTACCTTTCATTTCCCCCCGTGTCTTCATGGCCATGCTATCTGGAAATATCAAGAACGATACACATAGACTGATGCAAACTAACTTTTCCATGATACCTCGCCTGGAGAAAACCATTGGAAATAATTGTGTCCTCCTATGTGAAGGGGAGAAAAGTTTGAAGAAGATTGACAGGGTTCAGAAAAGAAGGAAAACATTAAAAACTAAAAAAGTAAAGTATAATTAAATATGATGACTGATTATAGTTAAACCTGGGAGGTAAAGACTGGTTGTTATTTCTAGTATCTAAAATATTTTAAAGAAGAAGTTGGACATCATGATGCCATGCAAAGGACCAAACCTCCTTCTTAAACTGCAGCAAGAGAGAGTCTGGTTAAGCACAGGAGGAGACGCTTAAAAAGCCAGGACAAGTGAAAGAAATCATACCATTCCGTCTTTTTTTTTTTCCTTGTTTTTTCTTTTTTTACCTGAGACATGGTTTTGCTCTGTCATCCAGGCTGCAATGCAGTGGTGCAATCTCAGCTCATTGCAACCTCTGCCTCCTGGGTTCAAGCAATTCTCATGCCTCAGCCTCCCGAGTAGCTGGGATTACAGGCGCACCACCACATTTTTGTATTTTCAGTGGAGATGGGGTTTTATCATGTTGGTCAGGCTGGTCTCAAACTCGCGACCTCAAGTGATCCACCAAGGCCTGAAAACAGCCTTTTAAAGCTCTAAATTAGGATTTAAAAATGACACGGAGACCTAGATGACAGCAGCTTCTCCATGCTCCTCCTAGGTTTGCCATTTTAATCATTTATGAGTTGTATACAATTCTTTCGGAACAAAGGGATATGAGGGGTTTGTTCTTTGCCAATACAAGGTTTTTGATGACTACAAAGGAGTTGGGATTAGTGGGATTCAAATTCTGAAAAAGTCACCACCTCCCCGGGTATTGTTAATGCTTCCCTATCATATATGTGTTACGATGAGTGTTTAAAGAGGATGCTAGATTTCGTAGACATGTGTTGCTTTGCTTTTCTCGCCTTCATCCCTCCCTTTGCTGGCAGTCGAGCTGCTGCTTCTTCACCCTTGCTCCATGGGCTTTGGACGTGTCTAATTCCAGCTCACTTCTAAGACTCTGCATGTGACTAAGAGCTCATTCTCTTGGGTATATGGTACAACCCATTGCTATTCTACTAACTACCATGGCTTTCACAGGGACTATCAGGGGATGAGCATTCTTTCATGGGGCTGCCAAGTGACAGTCTGAATCTTCTGGTAGCCATCTCTCTACTAAGATATCAGACCACAGAATTAATCTACTTGGAAGAAAGAGATAGGAAGATTGATCTATTCCCTGTGACATCACTTGAGCCCTTAGATTCAATTGTGACTGAAAACAATTCTACTCCTGAAACTGGTAGCTTCTACATCTATCTCCCACCCAGGTTTTTTTGTTTGTTTTGCTTTTATGTGCTTCTATCAATTTGAGCTGGATTTTTATCATTTGTGTTAGATATTCTTAATAAACAGACTGCATTTCAAAAGAAATCCTAGTATATTTTAAAGTATAAGTTTTACATGCTAGGATGGCTAAAAGAATCTATAAATCGAGTCATTAGACAAATAGTTGAAAAAACTGGGCATCTTCAGTTTAGGAAACAAAGGATCGGCCAGGCACCGTGGCTCACGCCTATAATCCCAGTACTTCGGGAGGCTGAAGCAGGCAGATCACGAGGTCAAGAGATCGAGAGCATCCTGGCCAACGTGCTGAAACCCCGTCTCTACTAAAAATACAAAAATTAGCGAGGCGCGGTGGCGCACACCTGTAGTCCCAGCTACTCAGGAAGTTGAGGCGGGACAACTGTTTGAACCTGGGAAGTGGAGGTTGCAGTGAGCTGAGATCACGCCATTGCACTCCAGTCTGACGTCAGAGGGATACTTCATCTTAAAAAAAAAAAAAAAAAGAAGGGATCAGAGTACACATGTTGTCCTCAGCTATTTTAAGCAGTGTTATCTAGAAGAGGGAGAAAACATGCTGTGGAGCCCCAGTCATGTGTAGTAACATCAAGGAAGTGATGCCTTCTCAGGGCAACATTGAGGGCTAAACAGTTCTAAAGTATTTTGAAATTGACCAGCCTGACACAATAATTTGAGCTGAGAATTCCATTGTGATGCTTCATGCAAACAATTATCATCTACAAGGATGGCTTACCAAGAAACACTCAAACTCACTCCACAGGGGTAAAGATGGGACAGGAAGAGGATTAAGAGCAAATGAGAAAAGATCGAATTTTGAACAATTTTCTGAAATGCTGCCATTGATTTATTAGTCATATGTGGCAGTAATTGATATCCAACCCAATTTCCCCATGGCTTAAAACCACTCAAGCAAGTTCACATCCCTGTTACACAAGCTGTTGCATGCTAAAGTCATAGACGATGCTTGTTGAGAAGTCCGCAGAAGTGATAGCAACTATATAAAATAGTGCCCACCAAAGAGTTGAATTTTTAAGAAATAAAATTTTGGATGAATAGACTTCTACAGAGTTGGGATAAAAGTCTCAAGAATTGGGTGAATTTATTGGCTACCAGTTGTGTCTGCAATAACCTCAAAATATCTTAATTATGAAAACATGATGAATTTTGTTATTTCAGTGGGTGGTAAGACATTCAGAATTATTTCCATAAAAATAAGAATTGTGGCAGCAAAACATTTATTTAATTGTCCTGGTTTCCTACCTAGTAGGCTAGTGGCTAAGATTTGTAAGAGATACAACAAATACCAATAACTTTTTTAAAAAGTAAAGATTTGATAGACGTGTTTTGTAAGTAGATGTAGAAGATATGTTGTCTGATGTGAGAAGATGCTGAAGGATCATTGAAGGCCGCCTCCTGTGTTGGCCCCACTTTATTAATGAATGTACCGAGACTGGGGCTCCATTGACTTTCCTGAGGTCACATCACTGATAGATGGTCAAACAGTTGTAGGACCAGTTTCCAACATCGATCTTTGACATAAAAGTCGTTGAAATTTGGGATGGCGGAGGTGTTCTTCACACTCAGCCTGTCTTCTCCATTTCTGTTCTGACTGTCTTAGTAATCATAGTAGATACAACTTATATGGTTCTCTCTTAGAATGCTAGGGTTGCCAAAACAAAATGGCACAACATGGGTGGCTCAAACAGCAGAAACTATTGTGTCACAGTCTGGAAGCTAGAAATCCATGCTCAAGATACTGTCAGAGTTAGTATCTGGTAGGGCCTCTGCCTTTGGGTTGCAGACAGCCAACTTCTCCCTGTTAATTCAAAAGGCCATTTGCCTGTGTGCAAGGAGAGAGAGAGACAGAGAGACCTCTGATGTCTCTTTCTCTTCTTCTAAGAGTACCTGTTCTATCTGATTATGGCCCCACCTTATGGCTCAATTAACCTTAATCACCTCCCTAAATTACCTAACTCCAGTTACATTGGGGTTTAGGGCTTCTCACATATAAATTTTGGAAGTGACACAATTCAGTCCATAAAAATCACCTGGTGTTTCAGACACTGATTAGCGGGTTTTATTTTTTTAATTTACTAACTTTTATACTGTTAAGCAAATGACAAATTAATTTATGAAATTGATAATTAATAAATTACTAATTGAATTATGACAATATGTATTGTTATCCCCATTTACAGGTGAGAAAACGGAGGCATAGAGCATTCTAATAACTTGCTTACGGTCTTGTGGAGTGTTGAGCCAGGTTTTGGGTCGTCACGTCAGTCCAGTCCTGAGTCCGTGTGTGCTCATCCCCTGACTATCCGATTTCTCTTTACCCCTCTTTTGCGATGTGGTCTATCCCAACAGAGCCTAGTGCTCGTCATTTAGTATTTCTACCTATTCATCAGACTCCAGAGGAAGTTAGTTTCCTAACGTGAGCTCTCATGGGGTGAGTCCATCTGTCCATGGCCCCATTTTCACAACACGGTAGAATGAATGGTAGGACCACATTCCAGCTCCATCAGCCTGCCTAGCAACCCTTGCCCATCATCCACAAGGCTGCCCCGACCACAAGGCAAGCTCCCACCAGGTCCTCTCCAGCCCCAGCCCCATTTCTGAACATGGATCATTCTCCCAACATCCCGCACGCTGCTCCCTCAGTCCGCACGTCCTCCTCTCCCTTTTTTTCCAGGTGTGGTGTCTCCCTTCCTTGACAGATTTTATCAAGGCTCAGGGAGCACAACCCACACTGCCTTTGCTGTGCCCACCCACCCCTCTCTCCATACTTGCTTGGAATATCTGTTGCACTGCACCTGTATGATTCATTTACATCTTATTCATCATCTTTTCAATGTTAGACAGAGACTTCCTGGAGGGCAAAGGCTGTGTGCATGTTATTTTTGAGTGCCTAGTTCCCAAATTCAAGCTGGACTATACTTGACAGTCAATATTTGTTGAATGAATGTCTGCTTAAGTATTATGGTCTGTGTTGAATGCATTTTTTTGTAGCTAACCTGAGGAAAGCCAATTGGAATTCAATTTTGTTGACATCTTCCTATTAGCCAGAAGCAGGAATAGAGGCCATCTCTGTTGAGGTCCGTGAGTGCAAGGCACATAGCTCCTCT
Organism: Macaca thibetana thibetana; assembly: GCF_024542745.1. Classification (NCBI taxonomy): domain Eukaryota; kingdom Metazoa; phylum Chordata; class Mammalia; order Primates; family Cercopithecidae; genus Macaca; species Macaca thibetana. The sequence goes on from NC_065586.1 coordinate 3,623,816, forward strand.
TGACATGTGTCACTGGATAAACAGAACTCTAGTAAAGAGTTTGCTCATTTTTAAAAGTGAGAAGAGTTGCTCAGTTGTTCTAAAAATATTGTGTCCTTACTAACATTGCCTTTGGAATATATTTGTTCTGGTATTTATCTCAGAAATAATTCTACCTCTAGAATACGTGCAACACAGTTCTACAGCAGAAGTAATAATATGCAATTGCCGGGTCACGTCCATGTGTAGAAAACCGAAATCTGTATCTATGGCACGCAATCGATGACTGTCCTCTCCACACGAATTTTATTGGCAAATAGTAATAATCGATAGCTGGGCAGTTCTTCACTGTTTACAAAGCATTCTCACCTATGTTTTTTCATTCTCAGAGAACTATGTGAGGTGTTTGGGCAGGTGGGGCGTTTTTCTTCCATTCCACCTGTAAAGAAGCCAGGACTTACAGAGCTTTACAGATCTTGAAGCCAGTCTTGGAGCCTCAGTGAGACTTTGCTTCCTCTACACAAAGCTGCCCTCATTCACGTAAAGCAAATCATAAAATTTCCCTTGCTTTAGAAATATATGAAGCTCTTAAAGATAAAATTCATATACAGAAAATGCATAATTTCAAAATGATTAGAAAATATATGGCTATATTGCTAAAGATGTGAAACAAAGTAATACTCTTGTTCAGAAAATAGACACCAACAATTTAGTTTCTATTAGATAAAGTAATGGGTGAGAATAATAATTTTTTTTTTTTTTTTTTTTTTGAGACGGAGTGTTTTTACCATCATTTAAAGAGGATCCAAAACGTTGGTCAGCAATACCTTCATTCACTCATTGATGCAACTTTGTCGTGCTACGAGCAAGGGCACTTTACACATGGAAAATGCACCTGTTTCAAGTATTTCAAAACCTCCCTGTACATCAAAGTACAGCAAATATCACATGTGTAATCCATGAGGCAAGACAAAGATGAGCCGGCCGTATAATTTGCAAAGAAAATGAGGCTTGGTTTGTGTGCCTGATTTAAATGAACTCTAGAGAAAGGAAATCGCTGTTAGGCAGAGGAGAAGGCAGGGTGCTAATGAATAAAACGCTGGGCATCAACTTTCTTGCCTGTTGACACCATCGTCTTTTTGCCTAATGATTTCTCCCACTACCAAGCCATGAACTTGGAACCCAGCAACTGTAGTGACTCCAGCGGACCATGCAGTGCCTGGCAGTCCTAGAAGGCACTCGATGAACGCTTATTAGTGAGACTGACATGAACAAAACCATAGAAATCCACAGCGTGTGTGTGTACTGGAAGGAGAAGAAGAAGATGGCCTCTGTGGACAACTCCCTGCAGGTCCAGAGCTGCAGGTGCTCAGTGTGTTGCTTCAGTTCATCTCTAAAATGCTCTGTGAGGACAGGATGAACCTCGAGGAGGCCTGAACTGCAAGAGAGGCGTGAATCGCCGTGCAGCAGATTGTGGCAAGTCTGTGTTGGAGCTCAGAACTCCTAATGCTGGAGTTATGTTGCATCTCTCACAGGCCACACATGCCTCCATGCTGGACTTGGTGCTGGTGGCTACAGAGACTGGGGCTCGTGCTCTTAGGACCATGGGGGAGGCTGCCCTTGCCCTCCAGGGAGACAGTGTGTTGCTCTCCCAGAGTAGAAAGAAGTGGCAACAAAATATTGACGTCAACTTGATGTCTCACCGCTCTGGTCGCCAAAGATGAAAGTGCAGGGTTCATCAGCAATACATTACTTTTCCTCCAAACTCATATATTTTGTCTACAATAAAAAATTAAGAGTTAGGTGATTTTCTGAAGAGGTTGTCTGGACAATCAGAATGACAGCGCCAAAGCTCTTCATGCCTCGATCCTAAATTACTCAAATAAATGCTTTGACCTTCCATGGCCCTAGGCAGACCCAGCCTAAAGGAAGCTTGGAGCAGGCTCCCTCTGGTCAGTGCTCACTTTCCTTTCTGTATTTTTTTTTTTAAGTCAGGTTTTTGGCCCAAGTAGCCTGTGTTTTTGTGTCTGGGGTGATGTTTTAAATAATTAATAAAGCTTATTTTCAGTTGAGAAGACAGCAAATAGATGAGGGGCAAGGAAATGAAATGTGGCCAGCTCTTAGTCACTCAGCCGGCTCGGCTGCAGGAAGATGAAAGCCTGGCTGGGAAGAGGCTTTTCCAGGTCAGAGTACTCTGCAGAGAGGCCTCAGTGTTTCCTTCAAACTGAAGATAAATATTCACAAGAGGCACGGGTGATAAGAAATGTCACAGCAACCTTTGTCTTCAAGGGAGTTGCAAAACAAGCCAGAGAGACCAATAATTCTCTCAAATGAGGAATCAAAAGGCTTTGTGTCTCTCTTAAAAAGCAGGTTTCTGGCCAGGCGCGGTGGCTCACACCTGTAATCTCAGCACTTTGGGAGGCCGAGGCTGGCGGATCACGAGGTCAGGAGATCGAGACTATCCTGGTTAACATGGTGAAACCCTGTTTCTACTAAAAATACAAAAAACTAGCCGGGCGTGGTGGCGGGTGCCTGTAGTCCCAGCTACTTGGAAGGCTGAGGCAGGAGAATGGCGTGAACCCGGGAGGTGGAGGTTGCAGTGAGCCGAGATCGTGCCACTGCATTCCAGCCTGGGCGACAGAGTGAGACTCCGTCTCAAAAAAAAAAAAAAAAAAAGAAAGAAAGAAAGAAAAAGAAAAAGAGAAAAAGCAGCTTTCTGAACAACAGAAATTTTAGCTCCAAAGAGGCTCTGATAGATTAGAATACTCTTGGCTTATCCACGAGTGATAGAACCTACAGACTGACTAAGAAGGGCTTCCGTAGATAAATACCTCTCAAGAGGTTGTTATTATCTCAAACCACTGAATTTATCCTTGGGATTTTCATCCTTAAAATCATCCACAAAAGGCAGTTTACCCATTGCAATGACAAATTTGAGTGATTAGAAATCTGATTATCTTTGTGACCTCTAAGCCATATGTAAGAAACTCATCACATTTCTCAGATCCTTATTTTATTATTTAAGTCACAGTGTTTAAAGAAGTCTTTGGGCAATTTTAGTTAGAAGCATTAGGAGTCAAATCCTTCCCTTTAATAATATTTTCAATGTAACAGGCTTACTGAAAGCCAGTTAATATGAAGCGCTAGACCTCACTCACACCGCCTCCCTTTAGTCACATCCTGCTTCGCATTCCACAGTGCCTCTTACAGGGCTAGAGGAATTTTGACCTTCCAACAGATGGGGACTCACAGGGCTAAACCCATCCGAAGAGCTAACATCTCAAAAACCTGCTGCTCACAAGATTAATCTCTGGCTCATGGGGGAATTTTCTCTTTTCTCCGGGAATCACCCACATTTTCTTGCTGCACGGCGGGTGGTTGCACCTGCTGCGTGCTGGGGTTGTGTTTCAGGAGGTCTGTGTGGTCACCTCTTGTCACAGGCAATGGGCAGTGCTGGTCTCTGCCTGCCTGCCTCTGTGCCATCCTTCCTGGCAAGCCAGGTCCCTCGGAGGACACCGTGTGTATGCCTGGCACGCGCTCCCTTCCCCATTTCCTGCGAGTGGTCCCGAAGCCCTCACTGGCACTCTACCTTCCACAGAGGCAGCGCACCCTGTTGAGTATGGGGTGGCACTGGGCAGAGTGATTGCTGGTTGTGGACACCCTCCTCGGTGTGGGTCAGATGTCTTCATCCAGAATTCATTTAATAGGCTACCCAGTGGCTACTGAAGCTTTAGGTATCAGAAAACTCAGTCATGAAACACCCAACTGATAGATGTCTTACACAGCAACATATTTGTCTGTCTATATAAAGAGAACAGAAAATGTAAAACACAAGTGGCAGTTTTCAGGAAAAGAGCCCAACTTGCCCCATCTGGTTTTTGGTTTTGTTTTTTAAACAGGATAGATTGGGTATTCTAGCCCTTTGAATTCATTCTTGATTTAATCTTCTTTTTCCTTTTGTCTTCGTTTTCACAAATGGATATGCAGACAAGATCAGCCGGCTTTCTTAGAAGTTTCTAAGCAACTTGAGATGAATTAAAATACTACAGCCAGCCTTATGCACTCAAACCAACTTCCAGGACTTACTGCTGAATTTGCCTTAAAACTTCCGGTAATAATACAGTATTTCTTACGAAGTTTGGATCAGTGATGCCCACATTTGATTGCTAATTACAATACCTGGGAGCTTTTTTTAAATGTAGATTAATGGATGCCACTCTTGGATTTCCAATTCAATAAAACATTTGTATTTTTCTTATCGCTTAGAGAGAGGGTATAATCCCTGCAAAAGTGTTCACTGAGTCAGGCTCTCCTAGAAAGAATTTACTTCATTCAAGGAAACATCTTCCTTTCTCTTTTCCTTCCTTTCTTTTCCTCTATTTTTTTCTTTTTAAATATACATTTATAAAATGCAGGTGATGTTGGAAGAAAATAAGGGACAACTTATTGCTGCTGTTTATATGCGTTTTCTCGTAAATCTATCCAATAGTTTTTTGAGATAAGCAAGTTAAAGACATAACAACTGATAAGAAAGTAGAATCTCAGAGAAGTTCAATAACCACCAAAGTCAAACAGCTAATGATTGGCCAAGCCAGATTCAAGACCAGGCCTGGATGATTTTTAGGGTCCTCAGTCTTTCTGCCCTGTTAAGTTGCTTCAAATATGAAAAAATTCTGGAATATTATTTAGTTTTAAAATGTGACTGCTATTAGCATTTTTTATTTCATTTTTCCAATTTTTTTTTTCTAAATGTAGCCTTTTCTGTATTGCATGTATTATTTATAACCTGCTCACTTACTGGCATGCCCATAAGCCAGATTTCTCTGTTAGGGTACCATCCTATGCTTATACAACCATCGTTGTTGTGCGACAGTCCTTGAGTATTATACACAGGTTAACATGTTCTTTAAGCACTCCTAAAGAGTGCTTATTTTTGCTGGAAATTTGGTAAATTTTAGTTATCCACTTTGAAAAGCCAGTATGCCTCTGCTGAAATCAGCTGGATTTGATTCTAGGCTGTAGAATGCTCCATGCCATGTTTGTGTTATTTCATCATCAGTCAGGGCTGGCTCTTCTCATGTGAATGGCATAAGTGCAAGTGGCTGGATCCAACCATGTGAGCATGTGTGGAGCCTCTATGAATGTCCATCGTCTAGTCTTTCATTGGCCAGAGCAAGCTGTCAGCCAAATGCCAAGTTAGTAAAAAGAGGTTACCCTCTCTGTGTACACTACCAGGAGACACTGCAAATTGTATAACCTCCCGTCCAGAGGAAGTGGTGCTTGGAAGCTGTGATTGTCTACAAAGCATGTTTAGAGTGGGAAGGTGATCAGAGTAGAATGCACACTTAGGAGCAGGAGAAAGAGTCAAGGTGAAGCTAATGTTGGATTAAGTTGATAATAATAAAGAACCAGAAAAGTAGAGAGATTCCAAAACTATTTATGAAGCGTATCAATCAGTGTCCTGGCAGAAAACAGAAAGTACCCACAGTACAGTAAGGAGGATTAAGGAACATGGTGAATAAAAAGAACGTTGACAATGGTTTAAGAAGTGTTGAAAGAGCCAACGGGGGTAAGGAAGCACCAAAGGCAAGCAATAGACTTCATGACCCCTTGGCCTGATGTGGGCTTTGATGGCACCTAATCATGGCCACAGCCATGGAGAAGGCTCTGTTTATAGGGCTGGGGATGAAGGCACCAGTACTGTCAGGCCATGGCCCAGCAGAGAAATGGGAGTGGGATGAACACCCCCATCCTCTCCTTCCATGCCTGCTCTAGGCTGTGTTCATCAAGGAGGCCAAGAAGACACAGCCCGTGGAGGGAAACCTCTCAGAGCACAGAACAGAGCAGAAAGCAGTGGAAATGGATTTGAAGGAATGTGAAGAAGATCACCAGCAAAATTGTCCTTATTACTGATTTGTATCCAACTTATTCTTCCTTTAGTTGGAAAAATACGAACACAGGAAAACTCATTTCCCATTAACCACACCACTCATCCTCATGAGATGACGGCGATTTCATTATAGTCCCACAAGGAGCAAAATGGTCATCTTCTCCACCTCCAGGGCCCTTCGTGGAAAGTGGCAGAAACAAAATCAGGTGTCAGGGAGAGGGACAAACTCCCCGCACAGATGTTAAGACCCTCCTCAGTGAGCTCCAAATCTACCCTCCTTGTGTCCTTCTCCCACAGGCACCTTGACTCATGAGGTTTTCTGTTTGTTTTTGCTGACTAGGGTTACCTCAATCCTACAAATAAAGACTCCACATACTCAGTGGCCCACTGGTCAGTAATGATGAGGCATAGGAGGGATCAGTGGCAACACAGTGAACCCAGAGTTTCCATGATGCTTCCCCCAACACAACTTCCTCTGAGTAATTGTGGTTAGTCACACCCAGTAGTGTGATGACCTCCTACTATGTGCCATGGTCCAGCAAAATAAGGAATCCACGCTGGCTAGGAGGCAGCCTTAGCTTCAGACTCAGCAAAACCATGTCAATATTCCCAGGAGAAGCCTGAACCTTGAAATGAATTGTCTCCTAATTCGTGCCATAATTTAGCCTTCATCACACTTTATCTAGTATCATGACGGCTGCTTCCGAGTGATGGGGAGACCAGCAAACCCTTTGCCTCTGTCCTTTGTGAAAACGTGAGTTCCTTAGTCTGAGGTCATGGTCTCCCTGATAATCTGCGAATAGATAAGTCACTCAGTGTTCACAAGTGAAGGTGTTGGCAGAAGCTTTATGGGAAGGGATGGCAAATATACATTTAGAATACCCATAGGAACAGATGACTGCCCACTCCATGGTAAATCAGTTCTAATATACTCAATATCCAATACGCAGCCAAGTGTTGTTTTCTCTGAAAAGTGGTGCCATGACAAAGGTTCGTCATGGGCATCTTCCGTGGGCAGCTTGGGCCATCAGAGGTGGCTAGAGCCACAGCATGCTGGTGAAGGAGCCCGTGTTGCTAAGCTCAGGGTGATCCCAGTGCTGCCATCATGGACACTTCAAGGGTGCCCTGTGCCTTCACGGAGCTCCTATGTGGAAAGGTGAGTGATCTGTTACGGGAGAGAACACTTTTTTCACTGATTGTTGAGGATTTCCTCTGAAGTGGGTGCTCTCTGGTTGACGTTTATGTTAGGTATCAATAGCTTTATTCTCTATAACTGTTTCTGAAAGGTCCATCCTCATTCCTCCTCACCAGGACCCCTGGTCACCCATCCTCCAACTAGTCATGACCCCAGATTGAAAGTAGACGTGAGCATGGGGCCATCTTTCCTTGCATGAAGCAGACAACCAGATACACTGCTGGAAATTCTGCCCACTGACACCTGGAGCATTCTGCAGGGGGCTGGGATGCAGCCCCCATCCACTCAGGCTGGTGTAGATGCACTATTGGCCAGGCCCATGCTTTCTCCTCCTCTGGTAGCTCCCTTTGACTCCTTTTAATGTGGATTGAGGGATCACTGGCAGAGCTTCAGAAGGAGGCCCCATGGGAGTCAACCTTGGATGACTGACATGTGCCTTCTGAGCCTGCTCAGCTCCCATCTCACATATGCAATGCCCACATGATAATGAAATGTTTCTCTGCATGTGCATCGTTGTGGTTCAACAGGTCATATAAAGCCCAGGGGGACAGGTTTTGTCAAATAACTGCAGACATCCCATGGTCAGAGCATAAGTCTCTACCAGGGTCTGGGAGGTAACCAGGAGTCACTTCTCACCTGTAGAGTATCGTCATCCTTCTCCACGTCTCCAAGTTTACGTGTAATACTCCTATCAGAGCTTCCTACAACCTCCAAAAACATCTCTCTCTGCCACGGACACGTCTCTGTGTCACTGAGCCCACTGGGTGATAAGGTCTGAGTGGCAAGGCAGTTTTCACCCTCCCTTCATCTGCACTGAGTCTTCTTGCTCCAAAGCTGGCCAGCTAGAGGGCTGCTGGAAGAGCAGCTCAGCACAGCAAATCCCAAGGTCATGTGTGCT